>NC_142036.1:25111522-25419022 GCF_982192425.1 Myodes glareolus | reverse complement strand
CTATGTAGCCTTGGCTGGTCTGGAACTCACAGAGATCCTCCTGTCTCTGCCTCCAGAGTGCTGGGATTAAAGTCATGCACCCAATGACCAGTGTGTTACTGTCTTTTTTTTCTTGTGTCACAGTCTGTGAACTCCTTAGACACGCACACACACACGCACACACACACACACACATGCACACACACACAGACACACGCGCGCACGCACACACACACACACACACACACACACGCATGCACACACAAGCTCCTCACTCCCAGTGCTGGTCTTAGTTAACAGCGCCACCATTTTTCAGCGTCTGGGGAGAGGCCTCTTTTGATGCAGACCTCAAGGCTCTTTGTCCCCTTGTAAGTCCCAGCAGAGGGTTCTACCCTTGTGACCTCCTCCAAACATCACCACTTTCTAAGCTCTCACTTCCTGTTCCATCAACATATTAATTGGGCAGGGCGTAGACTTTCAAAGCAATGCCTGATAAAGCTTTCTCTTCCTCAGAAGGCTTGACATCCCAGAGAAAGGTTACCCTGAGAAGTGACAGAGGAAGAGGATGATGGACCGCCCTGCCCTGAAAGCAGTCGTCAGCAGCACCACTTGAGACACAAATAGAAATCCAATCTATTTTTCCATCCACAATAAAATCCTCATGCGGCCTAGTACTTGTGTGAGAATACGCAGGTGTGCAAATCCACCCCAAGGAATTAATCAGTCCAGTAGCAGCAACAAACATTTCCTCCTGGGCCACCCTCAGAGCTCCGCTGGTAAGGAAATCTGCAGGTGTGCCCTTCCCACCCCTGAGGTGAGAGAGCCCATTCACCAGGACAAGCCTGTACACATTGCTGACCCACTATATCTCAGTTCCCCTATCTCTGGTAGGGGCTACCTCATCTGCCCTCTTAGAGTTTGAACCAAATACAGAAGACAGGCATAGCTCATAAATAAGTAGGTATATGGGACTGGGGCATGGTTCAAATGGTAAAGTGCTTGCCTTGCAATTCAATTCCCAGAACCTACATAAAAACGCTGGCCTTGGTGGTATAGCAGACTTGAATCCCAGTGCTGGAGAGACAGACTGAAGGATCCCTAATTGGCCAACTCCAAGCCAATGAGAGACCCTGTCTCCAAAGAAAGGAACACGGCACCAAAAATGACACCCAAGGTTATCCTCCAACCTCCATGCATACACGTTCACATTTGCACAGCACAAGAATGAAAACACACATACAAAATCCACACTTAAATTTTTTAATTAAAAAAATGTGTGAGCAGATCATATAAGAGAGAATGTCTTAACTCTGGGGGGCGGGGACAGATATGGATGCTGGCTGATGTAGGAAACTCTTCCTTACCTGCATCCTTTCCTGTAGCCACTTTCCCAGAGCATGGGGGAATGAAGTGACAGATAGCTCTTTTGAAGTAACACACTTTAAGAAGTGGGCCAGTCAGTCCCTAAGAGTTTAACACTCCACCCAGGGACCTGCCCACTCTATCTATCAATCTCTCCTGCCACTGTTCCTTTACCCTAGAAGAGGCAAATGATCTCTCCTTCCTGGTAGATCAGAAAGCAACTTTCCTATTACTAAAAGGAGGTAAAACCTTAGTGGGCAGGGGGAAGAGGTGAAGGTATGCAGGAGTCATGGGGGCAGAATGAGGATGCCATAGACAGCAAGAGCCTTGGGAGACACTGGCTCTGGATGAGAGGTGGCCACACGCTCTGACCCAGAAGCAAGGGCCACCGACACAGCCCAGGGCTGAAGCCTCCCTCACCCTGCTGACCACCCCTTCGACTTAGTAAGAACTGCATTATATCACCGAAAAGTAAAATAAATGCTGGAACTAAGTAAATACTTTTCAGGATTGAGTGTTTAGCTGGCTTGTGGAATGGGTGCCTTCCTTCATAACCACCCCTCTGAGGTCAGCAGCAGCCTGGGTTTCTCCAGTGAGAAACATGGGAAAGCAAAGGAGCTGCATGGGGGCAGGCAACCCGCTAGCCACCCAGCCCTCCCCAGCCCTCCTCCTGCCGCTAAGGGCATAGTTCCCAGAGCCTGACACCCACTGTGCATCTGCACCACATACATATGCCATGAGTCAGAGAGTCAAAGACAAATGACACATGGGCATATCTTTAAGAATGCACAGGGGCCAGACAATCCCCATTTGTACAACAAAGGGAATTCTGTGGGGAGGGGGGCGGGATGCAAGGCATCCCCAGCAGGGGTGGGTTTGTGTGTGAATGTGTGAGGGGAACAGGGAGGCTACTGTGACAGAGACTTCACCAACAAACCTTTCTGCCAACAAAAGGCTTCCAGCTGGGAGGGAACAGTGCCCAGTCCAGAGCTTCTTCACCTTGTCTGCAGGTTAGGAACATCTGGGAGGCTCTAGATTAGAACACGTGTCAGATGTTCTACCCCAGCCAATTAAGTGAGAACTCCAGCAAGAATTATGTAGCCCTATAAAGAGCTCCTGACCTTGCCAGTGGTATGTATAAGAATTATCTTGCAGGGTGTGTGTGTGTGTGTTTCAAATAGAGTTCCTATCTCAGAATATCTGGAGCAAGTTCCAGTGGCCAATATTTTGAACTGACATCCTACATGATGTTGATGAAAATATTCATATGTTCAAAAACATGGATCTTGTGTCACCAGCAGACCAGTTTTACCATTGCCTTTGTAGACTGCCCCATGCCAAGAACAGGATCTGGCAGAGAATGTTCATTTAAAAGCTCATACCCACTAAGATAACTACTACAGTAAATGATAGATAGATAGATAGATAGATAGATAGATAGATAGATAGATAGATAGATAGATAGATAGATAGATAGATAGAGCTGTGTGTTCTCTCTTGCAGAACAGGAGCTCCAGAGGTCAAAGACTAGTTCATCACTGTACCTCAGTTCAGTGACTGACAACAGCAGCTGCTGGCAACCCCAGACAGGACATAACCATCTCAAATAACAATGAGCGGTCTCATTTGTGAAGGGCTTGCATATACTGAGTCCTTCACCAACACCATCTCACCACGTCTTTTCAGTTGCTCTCCAAGGTTCTGCAGTGCTCGCTTGGTGAAATAGATGAGTTAAGGCCCGTGCCCCAGCCAGCAGAGCAAGGATTGGGCACTGTAGCCCATACTCACCCATCTTCAGGACCATAAGCCCTCATGAGTCATAAATAGACTGAGTCTCCTTGTCTTAGGGCATGCTGGGAGGGGAGAGGGGTGCAGTTACATCTGACAACCTGAGGGAAATGCTCAGGACATTCTATTAAGCAAAATGGGGCAGTTGCGAAAGACAGACACTCGCTGACTCCTTTCCTGTGACATGCCCACCAGCAGCCAAATAGAGACAGAGTGTAGATTGATGGTTTCCAGGGCAAGAGACAGTTGTCTGATAGTTGCAACTATGAAAGTTGAAGTTCTGAAATCTGAGGTCTGTTTCGCTTCGGTGTAACTACGCTCAACACGACTGAGTTGTGTCCCTGAAGACAGAAGAGGCAGCACACTTCATACTGTTTGTGCTCTCTGCCGCAACAGAAACGCTGATGGCTGAGAACAAAGCCTATTTCTTTACTGGGCTTCATTCCAGATTTTGCAAACCGTTCCTAATCAAAGTGATAAGCAAGTGACCTGTGATCTACAGCTAAACCCAGAAGGAAGACCACAGTGGCCATGCTGGGTCTGTGCACAGACAGCCTGCAGTGTTCTGCAACCTAGTGTCACTGTATGGGTCCCAAAACCAGAGAGAGAAAGGCTGGAGAGGAAAGCCATGAAGGCTGGGGGGGGGGGGGAGGAATAGGGAGAGAGTAAGTACAAAGAGCTCTGAATTATCATGGAGGGTGGGGGTGAATCCAGCCTCTAATGTCTGGGTTCAAAGGGCAACAGGGAGGTGGCCACAGAAGAGCTAGGCCAAACCTGGTTCCAATCCTCCTGTCCCCACTTTTTAGATACATAATGTAAAAGCAGATGGTGATGGGGTTCTTTTTGTTAGCCCCTAAAACACAGATTTTCTCGTATATAATGAGAATTCGCGACCATAGTAACTGGGTAGGATCAAGTAAAAGCCAAGACCTTACCACATGCCAGTCAGGGACTGATCTTCCCAGACAGGTACTGGTCTTTGTACAAGAAGGCTGTGAAGGAATAGGAGGAGGATCTATCCTCTAAATGGGAGAGAGAAAGAAAGGTTTGAAACTCAGGCTCAAATACCAAGCTGGTTCCACAATGACCTACACCCCCACCTCCTCTGAGAAAACAGGTCTCCTGACTCTTATGTTCTAAGAGGCTGACAAATCTAAATCCTCTGAGGGACAGGTGCCTACCGGGGAGCTGAGGCAGGCAGAGGAGGCCCCCTGGAGGACACAAGGAAAAGGGACACCAACACTGGGGAAGAAGTCCATGGCTTCCCTCAGCATACAAAACAGGTTTCTCACTGTAGCCAGGTAAGGGAAAAGTTAAGGCAAGAGTAGACTCACTAGGGAAAGTCACCCGATGCCACTTCCGAAAGGACTTGGGAACAGAGTGTGCTGGCCTCTGCTTTCTGGTTGGCTTGGCATACCTCTATCACAAACACCGTTTCTAGAAACATACAGTTATACAGTGTGTATAGAGAGGGTTAAATTATGTAAGCATATTAAAATATAGGAAGGTTGTTGCAGTACAGCAACACACAGTATAGGAACATGGTATAAACATGGCCATGTTTCCTAGGATTTGCTCTGAAAACAAAATGTTCAGGTATTTCCCTGTGGACCCCTCTCTGGACCTGTTTGACAGGTGTAGCAAAAGGGGCTCCCGAGAGGATGGAGCAGTGATGACTTACTCTTCCCACTTTAATACACCAAAGTTGTTATCAATTCAAAAAGGGCAGTGTACTGGTCATAGTCCGGGATCCGTGTTCTTCATCCGCCAACTCTAGTGACTGGTGCTGACCAGTCCGGAAGTTTTCATTCTTTGTCTGTTGCTCTCCATGAGCAGAGCTAAGTCTGGTTTTTATTCAATTACATTCTTTTAGGCAAGTCTCTGACATGACCACCTTGTTATAAGAGATAAAAGGAGCCAGAGATGGTTGGCAGACATCTTAAGAACTTAACTGACCCACTATTAACTAGGTTGATGTCAAACTTCTATTTTTTTTTTTTTAATAAAAGCATCATGCCTAAGTTTGGGGGAGTCAATGAGATAAGAGATTTCCTCGATGGGCTGGGTAGAAGGCTCAGTTGGTAAAGTGTTTGCTGTGTAAAGATGAGAGCCTGGGTTTAGATCCCAAGCATCCATGGAAGAGGTAAGCTTGGGATGTGTGTGTCTGTAACCCCAACACTGGACAGGCAGAGACAAGAGGGTCCCCAGAGCTTGCTGGCCAGCCAGTCTGGTCCAATTAACTCCAGGTTCAATGAGAGACCCTGTCTCAAAAACTAAGGTGGAAAACAATTGAGGGAGGCACCTGATGTCAGCCTTTGGATTCTTCATCACAGGCACTCGTGCATACACACACATATATATACATACATGTAAACACATACATATAACACACACACACACACAAAGAGGAAGGGAGAGAGATTCACTGAAGGACATGCCATCTTAAAGAAATTTATAGAATTATTACCATTCTGGAAAAAATTGCCTCTCTGCAAGTCATACAATAAATTAAGTGGGAAGGTCACTCTCTAAATCTATGAAGTTCAGGACTGTGGTAGAGTCTCAAGCCATCAGCTTTGCAAGCAGCAAACCCTCTGTATCTGCTAGAGGACAGTTCTTCAGATCACCACATTTCTGGATGTGTAGGCTATTCTGCAATTCGATCTAGTGACAGAGTTGGATGGTCTGACTTTGACAAATCTGGTGATAAATGGTCAACAGGCATCCATTCATTCATCCTTCACTGTCTCTGCAAATATTAACCAAGCCAATTCTGTGTACTTGGCACTGGGCTGGGCACTGTAAACACTAAAGTAACAAACATATTCCACATGAGCTTCCCAGAACCAGTATCTCATGTTTCCTGATGAGAATGCAATTAAATAGAAATTACCATGAAACGATGAATCCCTATAATTGTGGAATTTGACAAATTCACCACTGCGTACATCACAGGTTCTAAGATGTAATCACAATAAAATCTGGAATATTCTTTAATCTTAATAGCAGGAAAATGCTGTGTGTCCTATAACAAAGTGACATTTCAGTCAACAACAAACCACACATATTGTACTGGGCCCAAAAGATGGAAACAGAGCTAAAAAAAATTATGACCTTACATTTAACTCTTTAATCATGTTTAGCGATTAAACAGCTTTCCCTCAGACTATGGACGGAGCACACTCTGTAGTATGACACCAACTCAAAACCTTTACACTCCAGATTCTTCAGCAGTCAGCAAGCACCCAGCTCCACCCCACCACCCCATGTTTTTTATAGTACCGTCCTAGTTTTAGATCCACAAATACTCACCGAGAGGATATAAAGTAAATACTTAAATGTTACAAGGGAACAAGGCTGTACCATGTAGTCCAGATGTGGAGGAAGCCATCTGTGATCCCCTAGATAAGAAATGGCCCCCAGCAGCTCATATATCTGAATATTTAGGTCCCCAGTTGGTGGAACTGTTTAGGAAGGACTAGAAGATGTGGCCTTGTTGAATGAGGTATGTCACTGGGGAGTGGGCTTTGAGATTTCAAAATCCCATGCCATTCCCAGTTAGCTTTCTCTCTGCCTCATGCTTGGGTCTCAAGATTTAAGCTGTTTGTTGCTCCAGTGCCATGCTTGCTCCCCACCATTATGGCCGTAGATTCCAGCCCTCTGAAACTATAAGCCCCAAATAAACTCTTTGTTCTATAAGCTGCCTTGGTCACAATGTTTTATCACAAATCAATAGTAAAGTAGCTAAAGGCTGGGGAGAAGGCTCAGAGGTTAAGAGCACTGGCTGCTCTTCCAGAGGTCCTGGGTTCAATTCCCAGCAACCACATCTATAATGAGATCTGGTACCCTCTCTGGCATACATGGAGGCAGAATGAAAACTAGCTAAGACATAATTAAGACATTATCCCGTCTTGGTTTATATATGTACACTCCAAAATGTCCACACAAAGGCAAAACTGCCTGATAACACATTTCTGAGGACATATGCCCATTGTTAAATAAGAAAATAACTGTATATCCAAACTTGTAGAACATACAGGCTGTACGTATGTGTGTGTGCACACACACGCGCGCACATGTGCATGTTCTTGGATGCTAATATCAAGAAAAATTTAACATTTGAAATTAATGAATTATACATCAAGCCTGAGGAATTATACAAGGGAAAAAAGAAATCCAGCATTTAAAAAGAAGACAATAAAAAACACAACAGAGGACTGGACAGATAAGTGAGAAGTTGAGAATGTGTGCTGCTTTTGCAGAGGACCTGGGTTCAATTCCTAGCACCAGCAGATGGCTTATAACTGCCTGTGACTCCAGCTCCAGGGGATCAATGCTCTCTTCTGACCCGTGTGGGCATGTACATACACACACACCTGCTGGGCATATACTGCCTACCTATACACAGACACACACCTACTGAGCATGTATATACCTACCTATACACACACATACCTACTGGGCATGTATAAACCTACCTATACACACACACACACACACACACACCTACTGGGCATGTACATACACACACACCTGCTGGGAATATACTGCCTACCTACCCACACACACACACACACACACACACACACACATACACACACACACATACACACACACACACACGCACCTACTGGGCATGTATGTGCTTATCTATATACAAGGTTGCACATACCAGGCATGTACATGCCAATCTAAACATAGACACAGACATACACATAACTTAAAACAATGTTTTTGAAAGGTAACAGCAGAAGAAATAAAAAGAAGGGAAAACAAGAAATGAAATTAACAAAGCTGAAAGTAGGTTGTTTAAAATGGGCAAATTGTTCTATGACTTGGCAATATTTGTCTTTAAAACACAAGTTAGAGGGCTGGAGAGGTGACTCGGTGGTTAAAATCATATGCTGCTCTTGTAGAAGACCCAAGTTCAGCTCCAGCCACCATCAGTAGCTCACAAACTCCTGTGCCTCCAATTCCAGATCATCCAATGGCTCTGACTTCAGCAGGCTCATATACTCGTGCATATAATTTTAAATGGTCAAAATTATCTTGAAGAGAAAACTAAGTTAGTGCAGAAATATTAGAAATGAAAATAGAAAAGAAACTATTGTTGCAGCAGAGAATAAAAAGGTGATTCAGAAAACGTAGGGAGAAGTTCATTCAAATGGATCTAAAAATATAAATGGAGCAATCTTTAGAAAAACAGAGCTTTGCAAGGAAGGAGCTAAGAGTCAGATATAGTGATGCCTGTCTGGAATCCCAGCAGCCACAACGTGGGGGCGGGAGCACTGCCCATTAGTGAACAGCCTGGACTCCATAGTGAGTCTGAGCCAAGCCTACACTACATAGTAAGACCATGCCTGGAAAAAGAGAAACTAGAAAGTCCAAATAGCTAAATTGCTCCATAATTGTAAAAAATTTATATTGGCAGCTGAAAACCTTCCCATTCACACACAAAAATACCAGACCTCAATGATCTTACAGGCAAATTCTAATGAAGTTTCCACGAAACAGTCCATGAATAGATCAGTTTAGCTTTCCAGAGAATGAGAAAGAAAAAACATCTCACTCTATCAAGATGATATGATACCAGAATCAGCCAGAATAATTCAAAACAGGAATGTGAGAGGCCGCTTTAATTTGTAGAGATTGCTGTCCAAAATCCTAAACAAAGTGCTAGCCAAACAAATCAGACAGATATTTTAAACACATTATGCTATGTCGTGACCAAAGTGGTTATCTTAGAAATGAATATGCAAAATGGATAATAAGAAAACCTACCAGGGCCTAGAGAGATGGCTCAGCAGCTAAGAGCACTGGCTGCTCTTCCAGAGGGTTCAGCTTCAATTCCCAGCACCCAGACGGCAACTCACAACTGTCTACAACTTCAGTTCTGGAGGATAGGAGATCCTCTCACCGACATACATGCAGGCGAAACATCAATGCCCATAAAATATAAATAAATAAATAAATCTAAGTAATAAAAAGGGAAGGAAGGGAGGGAGAGAGGGAGAAAGGAAGGGAGGGAGAGGGAGGGAGAGAGAGAGAAAAAAAAAACCTACCTGGAACTGGAGAGCTAGCTCACTCAGTAAATTCTTTGGTACGTAAACAGAAGGACACATGCCAGGTGTGGCAGTTTGTCTGTAGCCCAGCACTGGGCGGCAGAGACAGTCAGATCCCTAGAGCTCACTTCCCTCCAGTCTAGATGAACTGGAAAGCTCTAGATTCAGAGAGGGGTCCTATCTCAAAAAACACAGTGAAGAGCCACTGTGGAAGACAACAAATGTCAACTTCTGGGAATCAGAACATTAACACGTACACACATACACACAACACACATAACACTGCACACACACACAAGTCTACAATGTAATCATATAAGCACATTTTAAGGCAAATAATTATCTCAGTGCTTGTATTAAAGGCATTTGATAAGGTCAACACCACTCATTATTTTATATTATTATTATTATTATTTGCAATGCTGGAGGTAGAACCCAGGGTCTGTATTTACTAGGCAAGTCCTCTATAGTTGAAATATAGAATAATTTTTTTGCATGTGTATATGTGTGTGACATGCATATATGAATGCATGTATATTGGAGTACGTGTGTGTGTGTGTGTGTGTGTGTGTGTGTAGGTCAGAGGTTGGTGTCATGTGTCTTCCTCAAACACTCTCCACCTTGTATAGTGAGGCAGTCTCTCACTTGAACTCTGAGATTGTGGACTCAGCTAGTCTAACCAGGCAACTTGCTCCAGGGCTGCCCTGTCTCAGCCCCATTATTACAGATGGGCTATCAGGTCTGCATTTATAGTGGTGCTGTAGATCCAAACCCTAGTCCTCCTAGTGCTGGAGTAAATGCTGTCCCCCTGAGCCGTCTCCCTGGCCCTCATCATGGATTTATTTAAACAAGAGAAAGCTCAGTATTATTCTTCATAATGAAACATTCAACACGACCCTTTTATTGCCCAGAGACAGACAACGCCCATTGTCATCACCTACTCTACATTATGCTAAAAATCTCAAGCAGTGAAGAAACCAAGAGAAATAAATGAAAATTCATAAAGATCAAAATATGAGAGAAAATTCCCATTACCCTTGGATAATGTGATTATCTGAATATATAAGGACTAGGCATGACGACAGAACGTCGCCAGGCATTCTGACATAAGATCAGCAATCAGAAATAAGTCATATTCTTATACATTTGCAACAAAGAGTCTATTGATTTCTTAAGTACCATTTTTAAAAGAAACTACCAGATTGTCAGAAATCAAGAAGTCTGCCAATGTCAAGTGTTGGTGAGCTTTTAGATCAAAATATACCCTTGGCACTGCTGACTAGAGTGTGGTCCGGCATAGCTGTTTTGAAAAACAGCAAAGCATTATTGTGTAAAGTCGAAATTTCTATGCATTTTGGCTTCGCAATATGCTGCCCCCATGAAAGCAGCCCACTCCATCGGTTTTTCAATAGCAAAGAGCTAGAAGCAACTCAGAGAACTTTTGACAGAGGCATGCCAATGTCAATGACTATGGTGCAGTCTGGTCTCTCCGTGGAGGAGTGAAAAGTGGCAGCCATGTCAGCACATGGAGGAGAGTCTTGGAAGACCTGAGAATGAGATGGGCAGTGCGGTGGTGGGAAGCCCGCTGTAGCCTAGGTGCTAACTTCTCAGGTATGCACGGCACACAGCCTTCCCGCACATGTGTGAGTTACATGTAATTTGTTCCTATAACAAAGAATCAAATATTGTATGACTTTCCAGCTCAGTTTCCTGGGAGATTGATGAGCAAACATCAGCCATCACAAATGCTGATAAACATTATTATATCGGAGCAATTGGTTCAGATGCTCCACAAACAGAGTTCTGCAGATTTTGAACAAGGAACTCTCTCTGCCTCACTGAACCCCCTCTGAGGTTGGTAGGGCAGGGATGGTTACCCCTACTTTACAGAATGAAGACCCAGGAGATCAAGACTTCCCCACCATCACACAGCTAGGGAGGGGCAGAGCTGAGTGTCAGACTCGGACAGCCTGTGTCCATCATCTCTCTGTGGTTGCTGCTCCCCGTAGTCATTTACAGAGAAGATTCCAGTCTCTCTGATACCTCGTTACGGAGCGCCTAGGCTGATTCTGAGCCATTTTCAGCAAAGCATTATTCAATTGCTTAAGAGTTTATTCTTTCAGAGGTCAGTGGCACACGGCTCCAGACAAAGCCCTCAGAAGCCATATTGCATTTTGTAAGTAACCAGAGAGTTTTTCTTTTTCCTAGAGTAAAAATTATCCTAATAGACTGTAGCAGAGGGGATGTCCAGCCAGGGAAAGTCAAGCATTGCACTTACTGACCGCCATCCAGTGGCACATGATCTCTTCTTATTGGTGCAGTAAAACCTACAAGGTAAGCTTTACCACCTTTCTAAGATACATAAACAAGACACCAAAGCCATTCCCAAGGTTTACTAAGACAGAAGATCAGGTGATTAAAAAAAAAAAAGGTGCTTGGCTCTTTGTGTGAGCAGATAGAGCCAGAAAATATGGCCAGAGGGGACCAGCACATTAAAATGAGGTCAGGGACTGGAGGAACGGTTTGGTGTGTGAAGCACTCACTGTGCAAGCATGAAGACTGGAGTCTGGATCCCCAGAGCCATATAAGTGTGGCAGCACCCGTGCAAGGACAGCTCTCGAGGCAGAGACGCTGGACCCTTCCAGGTAAACTGGCTAGCTAGACTAACTGAATTGGCTAACTCTGGGCTCAAATGAGAGACCCTGTCGTCAGAAATAAGGTGGAGAGTGATTGAACAAGATATCTGACATTAATCTCTGTCCTCCACACCCATACTGAACAGGACACTGGGCCTTCTGTGTTGACTGCAAGCATGGTAACAGCCTGGTATTTATTATAAAGAAGATTCATGGGTTTTTATTTCTGATTATTTCCTATGAAACTGAGAGGCAGTTGCTTTTGAGGGGTATTCTGGGTGCCGTCTTCCCTAAGGACAGATGAGTAGTCCAGGTGCCTCCAGGGCCCTTCCCTCTTTCCTGACAACCCTGTCTCAATGTCACAGAAGAGTGTGTGCATACGTCTGAGTCAGACAGTTAATGCATCCCTTCTTATTCTATGGAAGCCCAGATCCCAGGCCCAGCTCTTGCCTCTCTAACCTCCAAACTGCTCCCAGATGGTGATAGTACCCCCAGTTTACTCTGAGGACACTTTGAAGAATCTTAGCTATACATGTGTTACAGGTGACCTTAGACAAGGACTTGCTTAGTCACAGCCCCACAGCGACTGAACGTAGCATGAGTTCCGGGATGGTAAGAGACCCAAGCTAGCTAGCAGAGCCTGCCAATGTCCTCCCGCTGATGCGCTAGGGATCAAGGCAATCTCTCTGGGATAACTCATAAACATGGAAGTTCCCAGACTGCCAGATGCAGCCTTCTTTGAGAATGCAGAAGCGTATGGACCTGAGACAAGAAAAAGCCAAGGCTCTTAGATCCAGCCCTGTCTAGAAGTCACATCTCCAGGCCTTTTCAGTATTAAAATACAAAATAGGCAGAGGGGAGGTTGGAGGGAGGGGAAACCATGGTCAAGATATGAAATAAAATTAAAGCAAAACATACTGGGTGTGCCATGCTTTGCATGAAGGGTTCTTTTGTCTTTTTGTTGTTTTGCTGTTTTGCCTATCAAGTCAGGTGAGTTAGGTTTCTGTCACTAGCACCATAGATCACAGCCTTCTCTAGCAGGGACCTTCTGAGGTCTGAAATCGCTGAGACCCGTCCTTTCATATTCCCCTTAAAGACCAGCCTGGCTCTAACCCTCTAGAAGGTCCTGTTAGTTTTTACTGTCCTCATTGAAACCCTCATTTTTGAGGTCCCCAAATGGTTTGTTCTAAAGTTTGACTCTGAGCTCAATTCAATCTCATTACCGCTTCAATGAACCAATGAGTCCTAGTGCTGATGCTTTGTTGAAAACCAAAGCAAGCAGGCATGGTGGCACACACCTTTAATATCAGCACTTGGGAAGCAGAGGCAGGTAGATCTCTGTGAGTTCACCAACCTGGTCTACATAGCGAGTTCTGGGTCAGCCAGGGCTACTTAGAGAGACCCTGTCTCAAAAGACAAAAAAATAAAATAAACAAACAAAAAAACCCCAAAGCATCAATGGTTTCTGGGTAAATGTTTAAAGGTAAATCCTAAGAAATCTGCTGAAGTACCAGAAATCTCGAAGAATACAACAGCATGAAGCTCTCCTCTTGCCTTTTGTCACTCATGGTCCACAGGGAATAGCGCAAGAACGCTAACAGCACACAGTTAGCAGGTGTGGATGGCCCAACAACTCAAGCAACCAAAGTCCCTGGAACCGAAAAGAAAGACACCTTGGGCACCATGTCGCTGTGTGTCAGTCCAGAAACTTGGGTCTGAGGGAAGTCTAGAAGTGAGAAATCTTCCAAGCCAATCTCAGGTGAGAGTGTTCTCTTAGTAACACAGGTGACCTGCCTTAGCCAGTGTCGCGCTCTTCCTTCCTCATGTTCCGTTCTGGAGCAAAGCGCTTTTAAGTCATGTATTACTTTTCAAAGCCCGCCTGAAACCACTTGGCTGTGTGTGCAGAGTCAGGCTTTCTGGGGATTACGGCTCTGCCACCGTGGGAAGGCCCCCAAGTGCTGCTGAAGCTAGCTTTGCTCTCACCAGAAGACCCAGACATTCAGCCAAGAACCAAAGGGCCAGAAGGTCACTGGGTTGGGGGTGGAAGGGGGAGTCTTCACAGAGTCGGGCCAGAGAATGCCATTATTTAAGAGATGATTGAAGACTTTCTTCAAAACTGACCCAGAGAGCCAGAGCTCTGGGGTTGCAAGAATGCCAAGCACCCAGTTTGCAGATTCTTTTGTTGACCTGATGTGGTCAAGCCATGAGAGAAGAGTGGAAAGAGTTTCTTTTCTTTACAAATTCAGTAGCTTGGCTTTGTCAGCAAGAGCAAAGAATCGAAGCAAAGGTTTGCTGCTGTGGCTTCTGCTAATAGCCTCATCTTCCTGTTTACTCAGTACTTATTACTCAACATTCTTGGACCATGGACCCATCCTCAGGCCAACACACATAACTGCCCCCCTCTGGGCTAGACAGGGGGTGAGGGGCTCAAGAGATGCAAAGACAACCAAGATGGAGGCTTTAGCACGGAAGTGTGGGTGTGACTGTGATGTAGAAGAAATGCTGAGAAATGGCCCAGCAAAGGTTCAAGCGAAGGATTTGGGAGCTCAAAGGAGGAGGTTCTAGTGGACTCAGAATAGGGATAGTAAAGACCCACGAAGACCTCCTAGAAGGAATCGCATAGAGAGTAGTCAAAGACAAGAAGGAAAACATGGCTTCTCCATGGTCCCTGGCTTCAGAAGGGTCCCTGCTAGAGGAAAAGGCCATGTTCCAAGCTTTCCTCCTCTTCAAATTCATACGTTGAAGATTTGACGTCCAGTACATCAGAAAGTACCTACATTTGGAGATGGAGTCTTTGAAGACACAACTGAAGTAAAACAAAGCCCCAACCCACCATGATTGGTGCCCTTCTAAGTAGAGAAAACTGGATGAAGGGAAGAGGAAGGGCAGACATGGCAGAAGATAGCTGGCTGCAAGTTAGAAAGAGAGACACACAGCAGAACTACACCCTGTGACCCTCAGAAGTCCAGCCCTACAGCCACCTTGCTCTCGCCCTCCAGAAGAAAGATGTAATACACCCCTGCTCATTAAGACACCTCGTTTGTGGCCCTTCGTTATGGACACATTTGCAGACAAACATTCTGCAAGCCACACACACACACACACACACACACACACACACACACACACCTCCCACACTAGAGTCTGCTCCCAGGCTTCAGGGAGAATGGACTACCTCACCCTCCCCTCTTTGTTTGCTCTCAACAACCTTGTTGATGAGACCCTATTAGTCTGCGTGTGGCTCTGCAGTTTAACTTGGAATCCCATATCCTCTGTTTCATGGTCAGAAGGCTGCCCTGGAATGTGACCCTGGCAAGCCTTCCCTGCTCAAGAGAGCCAAGGCCAAGTCCGCACTGTCTCCTGTGGTCTTGATGACTTTGTTTCCTATTAACTCATTGGTGACTTGTCCATCTGCAGAGGTACCAGGATTTCCTATGCCATGTTTTTGCTTGTTTATTTATTTTTTTGTTTTGGTATCATTGGAGGAATAGAATAATAATAGTGAAATTACTCAATTTATAACTATTTGCTGAGCTTATTTGAGGGTAAAAAGGAGATCTACAGCTTACACTTGATGTGTTCATATGGGAAAGGATTTTCTTCATATGGTTTGGGAAAGGATTTTGTCAATCTAGACTCTTAGGAAAGAACTGATTGTCAAGAACCTACCGTAAAGAGATGTGACTGAATCATGACTGAAAGTTAACACGGGACAATATCAGACCGCCCGGTACCGTCAGCCTGAGGGTCTGCATTGCTCACTGGCTCTCCCTCCTCCCCAATAGATGAGACTTTACACTCACCTCCGAGCATCCTTAGTCCATAGCCAATCAATGGCATGCCCACAGTCAGTTTCTGGACCCCCATCTCTTTCCACAGCACTGTGTTTGTCTTGATAATAAAGAACCCAAAGGTTTTTAAGTGAATCTGGGGCACATAACATCATATAGCAATGCTATTTCCCCATGGAGACTGCCTGCAGAAGAATTGGCTCTCCCAGGATACTCCATCTTTGTGCAACCACACTGTGGTCTCTACAGGGGTTGGACTCCCTCCACTCACTGCACCTCATTTCCCATGGTCCCTTGAAGGAACTCGAGGAGAGGAGGAAAGAGGGATTGGTTGTCCAAAGCTGTCTTTGACAATTCCCCTGGCCACTGCCTCAACTTTCAGCTCCCTTTTGTCAGTAAAAGTAAAATTTTTATGGTTAAAATCTAACTGTAGTCTTGGAAGGTATCAACGTTTTCTGTTGTGGAGTAGAATGTTGCCCTAACTATGTGAAGATGCGTTACATTTGTTTAGGCTGCATTTGTTTAACTAGGCAAATGTGTATTGCGTTTGTTTTACCTTGCCTGCCAAAGGCACCCAAATGGTCTGACAAAAAGTTGAACAGTCAATAGTTAGGCAGTAGAGGGATAAGTGGGGCAGGCAGGCAAAGAGAATACGTAGTAGGAGGATTCTAGGCTCAAGAGAGAAAGAGAAGGAGATGCCCAGGACCAGCCAGGCAGCCAGCAGTCAGCCAGACACGAAGGAAGCAGGAAAAGTAGAACATACAGAAGGAGAAAAAGATAAAAAGCCCTGAGTCAAAATGTAGAAGAAGAGAAACAGGTTACTACAAGATATAAGAGCTAGCTAGAAACAAACCTAACTGAGGCCAAGCATTCGTAACTAATAATGTCTCCATGTCATGCTTGGGGGCTGGTGGTCCAAGAAAGCCTGCTGCATCTGTCCTTAGAGATCAAAGACCAGAAGAGGGCCTCCTCACTGAGGGACACTCTCAAGGTGCCACTTCAGGAAGTAGGAAAAGCGTTCTCTTCAAACCAAGTCATAAAATGCTAACTCAGTTACCTAGAAAGAGAGTCTAGCAAGTTACCTAGCAAGAGTCTTGCTGTGGTGACATCTGCGCAAGATTGCTCCATGTTTCCTTTAGATGGCAGGCATGACACACCCCAAATCAAGACTTGTCTTGGTGTTAATCTGCTTTACTAAAAGGAAAGCCCTAACCCACTGTCAAGTTTCCTGTTCCCAGATGGCTGTCTTGGAACTCCTGCACTTTGTTCTGAAGCGTGAGGAGGCACCTGCTCCTTCCCTCCTCCCTGCTGGAGAGGAAAGCGGAACTTCAAGGTTTAAGCCTGGCACTGCGCAAGGGCGTGGCAGTATCTTTAAACATCTGCACTTGACCAGACATTCTGAGGGCCTGGGTGGGACTCTGCCTGCTTTAAGGAGTTGGATACGACTGAGTTATCCTGGGCTGGGGATGTGGCTCAGAAGACAATGCTTGCCCAGCATATATCAGCACCCAGCACACATAACTGCTGTGGTTCTCACAATGTAATTCCACCGTTCAGAGGAGAGGCACACGTTGAAGGTCATCCTTGACTAAAGAGCAAATTCAAAGTCAGCCTAGATAAGTGAGACCCCATCTTAAAATGCGCAAACAAAAAGGCTAAGCTGTCCAGATAAAGGAAGGGTGTCCAGGAAGTCTGAGATGGGGCACTTCCTAGAAACCTCTGCCACTGTGAACCTCTTGTACTCATAAATACTGCTCAGTCTCAGAGGACCTTGGATTTCCAAAGGGTTGTGCTCTACTTGGGTGCTGCAGACCCTCCTCACACGCTACACAGACAATGTCAGAGTTCATGCAGAACTGCTCTCAGCCTGTGCCCATGTGGCATGCTGGGTAACATTAAAGAGCAGATGACCCAGCGAGCTCACAGCCAAGGCTGGCCCCCACTAGGAGTCCTGAACGTAACATGAACACAGTCTGCTCAACACCTTTGCTCATGCTATTCCCCACCTGTTACCTTTCCCCACCCTACTCCAACATGAAAACCCGCTCAAACTTCCACTGATTCCCTGAAGGCCAGCAAATACCATCTTAGTGCGGAATTCACACAGAATGCTCCTTCAGCACCTGGCAGATGTAGCGCCTGATGCCAAGAGGGGCTCTGTGGGTATCTGTCTAATTAAGTGGACCCTGGAAAACTGTGACCTCCCTGGCCAGGGCGACCCCAGTGTGGACCTTAGTTGTAGACTGTAGTGTTGAGCGGCGATCACTGTGTCAGATTTCACAATTCCCACCAACTTGCCTGACTCCTGCCAAGAACTCAAGGAATGACTGAATTCACCAGCAATAACAAGTTGGGCCTCTGTGGGCAACTCTACCTATGATGCTATCGGTTTCTCTTTCTCATTCAAATCCTCCTCACTCCACTCATCGTGTGTGGCTCATCTACTCATTCAGCAAATTCTCATCAGGCACTAAAAACACAATGATGAGCAAGACAGAAAGCTCCCTCTGGGCCTCGAGAGGTTAAATGACCAGGAATGTCTATTTATCACTGTACAGAGTGTGCGCCAGAGGGCAAGTACAAGATGCTACGGTCACCCCTGGGTCCCCACCGAGTTCTTCATCCACCCCAGCAGCCCTGTACCATCATGCTTCATCCTGAAGATGGTGCCCTAGAGAACATGGCCACCCCTCACTAGGCTCAGATATGGAAAACATATATCGGCTCTTTGTCCCCAACAGGAATGAAGCAGAGGCTGGAATCTTCCTTGCATTTGCATTGTTTCATATAACTGCCCTCAGATGATTATCCCCCCCTTCTACGGAACTATGGAAGATGCCAATTTCATCCTGATCCCGGATGTGAAGTCTGTTCTGTCTGACCTCAGTGATTCCCATGGGATGTGTAAAGACCTGTGAAATATGCAGAGCTCATAAATCAAGTCTGGCTGTATTTCTGCAAACGGTCTAATTTGAACGAGAGTCAGACAGCACTGAAAAGCCCCCAGGCATCGTTGCCTCTCCAGCACTACCACGTCAGACATCTCCAGAGTCCTCCCCAGATGCTGACTGCCTAGGGCAGGACCAGCTCAGACTGTCCCCATCTCCCCTCTGGCCTCACTCCAGCAAGCTGGAGGGAAATGGAAGGTCAGTCCTTGACTTCTTGTCTGCTGTCTGGAGTACCCCAGAGAGAAGAATTCTGTGAATGTCCCTCCCTAAACAGATCCTAAGGAGATGGGCCGAGAACCTTCCCCAGACACACGCTTCTGTGTCCAAGACAAGCAACTGCCTCAGAGTGACTGCAGGTTCCCAGGGCATGTCGGCATGAGACACAACGGAAGGACAGTCTCTGGGCTTGTATGAGTGGGGGACTCTAGATGCTGGTGGGTATGTGGGAGCCAGTCTCTCCCATTAGAACCTCCCCAAGAATGTCCTTAAGAACAGGCCAGTAGAGGTAGAAGTTCGCAGGTCCATCTAAGCCCACAGATCTTCACTAGCACCTGTTTCCATCAGACTCTCTTCTTCCCAGCACATCCAATTCTATTCACTCTTCCCAGGGCAGCCATATGCCAGCACCATGCTGAGTGTGGGGCATCCACAGTGGCCGTCGTGGTTCCCATGGTCTCTCTTGGCACTCAGTACAGCATGAGAAATCATAGAGGGTGGGGTTTATGTGAGGGCTGAGAGAGCACGTGAGAAAAGGAGGGGAGTCTTATTCCCCGGGATGTCAGCACCCACACTTGCCTTCCATCCATCCATCAATCCATTCATCTATTCATCCCTGAGATTAGAACTTATTGAGAGCCCGCTCTGCCACAGACTGTGGACCAGCAGGTGCTGGTGTACTGCCTGCAGGCCAGGAATGCCCCCACCAGGAATCCAACCCACTTCCCGAGTCCTGCATCATGCCCTCTATATAAAAGATGTAAACAAGGCACATGCCTGTTAAAGGGAGCCCTTTCCTTTCTGTTGCCAGCTTGAGGCTCAAGGAAGCTGGTTAGAAAGCATGCCTAGCCCACGGCTCTCACATATAGCCTGCCCCGACAGAATACTGTGGAACCCACGTGTCCAGATAGACTGGCAGTCCAAAAGAGAAGAGAACAAGGGTATTCAAGTTGCTTTGGTACCAGGGTCTCAGAGATGGTACAAGAGCCACTTCAGTGGGTACTGAGTGGACAAAGGACAGAGAAGAATCAGCATGCTTGCTTGGCGAGTCAATGACAGGATGCATAGATATGAAGGCATCTATGGCTAGCTTGGGCCAAGAGTATGAAGGTGTTATCACCATATCCCACCTTCATGTACTGGGAGGCATGGTATCCCTGGCCACCTCCAAGGCTGAGCTAGAAAAATGGCTTGTACCCTGGAGCTTGAGATTAGCCAGGAACACACACTGAAACTACCGTCTCTACCATGCCCCTCCTACTAATTTCAACACTATATACTTAGTACTTCCTCTGACCTTGGCAGGTGAATTTGACCCAAGGTCATCCAGTAGGTATTCTCTGGGGACCTGGTAGCATAACCACTTTGGTTAGAACCATCACAGCAGAACCAAGTGGGGCCTGTTCAGCTGCAGTGACCACTCTTCATCCCTCCCCTTGCAAAACCACTCTTTTCACACACAGCTAATTTGAGAATGAAACACAATTACAAAAAAACATGGCCAGATCAAAGAACCTAAGATGAGAGTCAAGGAGAGCATGAAGTTCATTAAGAAAACTGCCATGCTGGACACAGGGGACGTGACTATGGCACAAAGACACCAGTAGCTGGCCACATCCCAAAAGCGGAGTTTACCCAGCTCACGGAGGTCAGTCAGTGTACTGTGCCTCCACCAACTGACCAGTGCTGACTACTAAAGCTATGGCTCCAGAGGGAAGGGGTGTGTTCTCTGATGGCTTCAGAATTAGTGCCACCCAGCAGAAGGTGTCACTGTTTGAAACACAAAAGTAGACCAGAGCTGTAGCATCTGAACAACCCAGGTGAGAAAGTGTTCGCAGAAAATCCAGAGTGCACATGTATGCACATATGCATGCATGCCCCTGCATACACACACACACACACACACACACACACACACACACACACACACTGCTGGGCAGATTTGGAATGATAGAATATTCTGGAGCTAGAGGGGACCTGACAAATCACATGGTTCAGAGAGTTGTATATGTGTACCACAAACCTATCTTGTATGGTTGGATTCTCCTTCTCAAAACAATGCTTTTCTACTACATAAGAGAAAATCCATAGGATTACAAAGGAAACCTCTATACTGAAAAGACAGCGACCAAAACATTTTAAAAGACAAATGTGTGATAGAGCTCTATATATACTTTAAAATAATGATTTAGTTAGTGTGTGTCTGTGTGTGTATCTCTGTGTGTATGTGTGCATGTACATGTGCCTGTGTGTGTATATGTGTAAGCAGACATCCTGAGGTCAATGTCTGATGGCTCTCTCAGTCGCTCTCCTTCTTACGTTTGGGATGCTGAGCCTGGAACTCACCAATACAGCTAGGTTGACTGTTCAGTAAGCTCCAGAGACCCTGTCCGTCTCTCCTGTGCTGGAGATAGAAGCGAAAGCTGCCATGTCCCGTGTTTTCTCTTGAGTGTTGGGATCAAACTTGGATCCTCACGAATAGCAGGTACTTTACTGACCAAGCTGTCTCCCCGGCGGTGTATATACGTGTGTCTTTATTAATGTGCTAAATAGCAAGGTTTGGCAACAGATACCATATCGTCCACTAAATTCTAGAGTAGTGGCAAGAGTGAATAAGACTTCAAAAGCAGTTCAAAGTAACTGCCCTAGCTGCGCTGTGATCTGTAAATGCATGGCTTTATACAGTCAAGGGTCCTAAGAGTTCCAAGGCAAGTTACCAACATACTAGATTGGCAATGCTCGCTTTCAATTATACATTAGCCAGAGACTATAAAACTAGAGGCCTTGATTTAAATGTACTGACCCCAGATTAAGAGGCCTAATATAATACTAACCCTTTTTACAGCTAACAGCACTTAAATCAGAGAGGCCAACTGACTTTCTTAATGCCCTCAGCCAATAAGTAATAAATCTAAGCCCAGCCCTTATTCAGCTCTCTTTGCTGTCCCTTTAACAGTACAGCATGCCACCTCGATTTAGGCTTTCATATAATCAGTTTTTAAGAAAAGTAAGACTTTTCAATAAAGTTAAGCAATTTGGGGGTTGCAATATAAAAAAAATGTTGCTGTCTTTCCTTAGTGAACAAATGGGCAGACAGGGGCTCTGGGCTTCAGATGTGGTCCTAGATTAACAACATTGCCCCTCTCCATGGAAGGGCACGCTAACTCCAGCTGCTGGAGATGAAATGATAATTCAACCCTCAGCCTCCGAAAGCATGCAATATTCAAGCTATTTTCCAGGAAAAAGAACACACATTAGCAGCAACAACTAGGGACCATAGGGCAGTGGAGGCACAAAGACAGGATAGGAGAAATCAACAGCAATGGCGAGGTTTGAAATCGTGATAGTGACCTGTGAAGCCCCTAACCGGAGCCAGACTCTGGATTAGACCACTCTCATTCTCATATATTATACTATGTAATTCTCAAAAGAATCCTTGGACATTGGTTACTGTTATCCCTGTTTACAGTTAGAAAAATGGAGGCTTGGAGCTGGTAGAAAAAGAAGCAGATGAAGAACCCTGGGTGAAGGCTGCCAGGGCGCTAGCTTGCTGAAGCAGTTCAAGGGCTTCTGCCCAAAGCCAGCTGCAGAGTTCCTGCGTCTCTGGAGACACCATTTCCTCCCCCAAGCCTAGTTTGTCCTAAATCCCTCCGTGGCTAAGGAACCCTCCACAATTCACATTTTCTAAGCCTGAGGCCTGGGCTTCAAGTTACATCCCAAGCAGGAGGCCTGGAGAAAAAATACAGAAAAGAAAAAAACGCGAGGGAAGGTCTCCAGTTCCTCCCTCATTTGTGCTGACCACAGACCTGCCACACTGTGGCTGAGGTTTCTACGTGCTCTTGGCCTTGTCTTGGGGCTGGGAACAAATGCCACACTGGGCTGGCTTCCCATGGCTTTGTCTCATAACTTAAACAAACCAAGCTTTCTGGCACTTTGAAGCAGATTCTGAGTAGTCTCCTCAAAGCCTTGATGGCCTGCAGAGTGGGTGTGGTCAAGCTCAGTTTTGGGTCATTTTTAAGGTTTCTAAAGAATTAGGCCTTCAGTGCATTTCAGACTGAATCTCCACTCTAGTTGTCACGATAAGACCCCAGCAGCCTCCCCCACGCATCATTCCCAGTGAGTGACACTCCGTGCAGACTCCAGGTGAGGTGTTCTCATGCAAGCAGGCATGGCTATGCCTGTTTTACAGTTTATAGACAAAGACGCGGAACCCCAGGCCTCAACAGTAGGAAGCAGTCAACCAAAGAGAAATTCAGAGCCTGGATGACTTCAGAACTTCAGCCCCTCCATTCCAGAGCCTTCCTGGCTCTGCCTTTTTGTGCCACATTACCAACTCCCAGGCCCCCTTGTCTTTCAGCTGCTTGCATGGTATCTGCTCTCCCTTCCTTGACCACAGACCCCTGGCTGTTCCTCTCTGTGCCTAAATCAGAGAGCCTGGAATTAATGAAGCACTCTGTGAAGTAAATTAGTTGACCAAATACTGGCTAGCTGTCAGGAAAAATAACTCGAGTGTCTTAGGCCAATTCCGTGCATCTTCCAGAAGTATCTGTTATTTGTTGTTCTCTGCCGACTTGGGTGCAGTGATCACTAACAATGAAATGTCAGACCAACTGGGGAACCAAAGGCATTATTTTGGTAGTCTTAGGAATGGCCAGGGGGATTCCTGAAATCCTCGAGTAGCCCAGCTCTGGGAAAAACAGCTTTCTCCACTACAGAGCACATCACAAATCTCTATTACTGGTGGAGTCCCTAAGTTGCTACTGAGCCAAGTTGGTTAGCAAACCAGGCTTATGTAGAATGTCACCCAGAGAGATGACATGTTGAAGGCCGTAAGGAATAAACATTCAGAGGCTGGTGGCAACCACATTCTGGGTTTGTTTCTCAGAGGTAGTGTGTCATGAGGGAAAGGTTCCAGAATGACAGTCTGAATCTAGGAAGCCCATCACTGAGCCACTCGCTCCTTGCTTTTAGTTCAGTACAGTCAGCCCTTCTTTCCCCAGACGGCTCTTAGTTGGCTCAGAACGCTTTGTGTATTGTTTGGTCTGCACTATGTCTGGGTCCAGGTCAGTGACCTTGGCTCCAAAAGCCTTTCCTCCATGTCAGCTATGTCTGACTGCCCTCAGCCTCCATCTAGAGAATCTGGTTACCATATCTTCCGTGGTTGTAAGATCTGGTTGACACATTTGCGTCTAACCAGGGATCCCAGCAGCCTTGTGGATCTGGTCACCCCCAAGCCAAGCTGCCATTTTTCTCAATGCAAAGCATTCTGGGCTTGGGGACTATAATTCTTGAGTCAATATGTCCCTGTCTACAAAAGTGTCCCAAGTAATCTAGACTTGTAGCCAGGGACTCAGACACTCCAACCTGAGGCCATACTGTTCCAGAACAAACAGAATTTAGTCACCACTGAAGTGGAACCCAAAACAGAGAGGTCAAGAAGGAAGCTCAGGGACACCGGGGGAACTGGGGACCCAGGGCTCTGTCAGCCTACAGAAAGAGGACACAGGCTTCTCTGAAAGTAAGTCAGAAGAGCTACAAAGCTGGGCTCCAGGGGACAGAGACAGTCTTTAGCTTGCTCAAAGTGACTCTCCCACTTTATGAAAGGAAACCGGGGAATGAATGGAAGGGAGCAGAAGCCCAAAGGCAAACCATCACAAAGAGATTTATTCCGAACACTACATCAGAATTGAGCCAAGTCTCTAGACCCATTTCCAGCTTCCAGAACACCAACAGGGAAGAAGAAATGAGCTATGCACAGCCACTCCAGACAAACACCTTTGTATGCACAAGGAAGTAGCAAGGAAAAGAGACAGAGTTAGCAACTGCGGCAATTAGGAAAACTGTCCAAATCAGACTCTATGAAAGCAATGGGGAAAAGGCATTTGCAGTGGTGGGGAGATGCACATGTATGCAGATGTGTGCACGTATGAGTGTGTGTGTGTGTGTGTGTGTATGTGTGTGTGTATAGGTACATATGTATGGGTGTTCATGTAAAGTTCAATACCAAGTAAGTCTTCCTTTTCTATGATATTTTATTTTATGTTCATGTGCACACACGTTTATGCCACAGTGCCTGTGTGTAAGTCAGAGGACAATTTGGCGGCACCTGTCCTCTCCTTACCAAGCATGTTGACGAGGTATTATGAATCCCAGGAATCAACTTGAGTACCAAGTACCCTTACCCACTGAGCCATCTTGTTGGGCCTCACTTTTTTTCTTTTTTCTTTTTCTTTTTTTTTTGTGTGTGTGTGGCATGGTCTTTCACTGAACTTGGAACTTTGGAACTTGCTGATTAGGCTGGACTGGCTGGTCACCAAGCTCCAGGGATCTGCCCATCTCCACTTCCCCATAGTTGGAGGTAGAGGCTAATGCAGTCATGCATGCCTGGATCTTCTCTGTAGGTGCTGGGGATCCCAACTAAGGCACTGAAGCCTGTGAGGCAAGCATTTTGCTTACTAATCTATCCCTCCAGTCCTGAGAAAAGGGCATTTATGAGACAATAAATATAATTGCCATATAGATATATCATGGTGAAATGGATTCTTGCTGACATTTATAGGTTTGATACTGTATTTTAAGTGTTTAAGGGGGATTTGGGGTTGGTTTTGTGGTCTTCTTATAAAGAATCTTTACCTTTTTTAGGTCTTGGAGAGAGCAGGGATACAAGGAACATACCTAAATATAATAAAGGCAATATATGGCAAGCCAACAGCCAACATCAAACTAAACGGAGAGAAACTCAAAGTGATCCCACAAAGTGATCAGGAAAAAGACAAAACTGTCCACTCTCTTTATATCTATTCAATACAGTACTTGGGGTTCTAGCTAGAGCAATAAAACAACAAAAGAAGATCAAGGGGATACAAATCAGAAAAGAAGAAGTCAAACTCTCACTATTTGCTAATGATATGATAGTTTACATATGGAACCCCAAAAATTCTACCACGGAACTTCTACAACTCTTAAACACCTTCAGTAATATAACAGAATACAAGATTAACTAAAAGAAAATTAGTAGCCCTCCTTTACACAGACGATAAATAGGCTGAGAAAGAAATCAGAGAAGCATCACCCTTCACAATAGCCACAAATAACATAAAATGTCTTGGAGTAACTCTAACCAAACCAATGGCAGACCTATATAACAAGAACTTTAAATCTTTGAAGAAAGAAAATGAAGAAGACACTAGAAAATGGAAAAATCTCCCATGTTCTTGGGTAGGTAGAATTAACATAGTAAAAATGGCAATCTTACTAAAAGCAATCTACAGATTCAATGCAATGCCCATCAAAATCCCAGTAAAATCCATTACAGACCTCGAAAGAATAATGCTCAACTTCATATGGAAAAACAAAAAACCCATGATAGCTAAAAACAATCCTGTACAATAAAAGAAACTTCTAGACGCATCACAATCCCTGACTTCAAACTCTACTACAGAGCTACAGTACTGAAAACAGCCTGGTATTGGCATAAAAACAAACAGGAGGATCAATGGAACTGAATTAAAGACCCAGATATCAATCCACACACCTACAAACACCTGATTTTTGACAAAGAAGCAAAAAATATCAAATGGAAAAAAGAAAGTGTGTTCAACAAATGGTGCTGGATATCAACATGTAGAAGAATGAAAATAGATCCATATCTGTCACCATGCACAATACTCAAGTCCAAATGGATCAAAGACCTCAACATAGAACCAACCACACTGAACCTCATAGAAGAGAAAGTTAGAAGTACACTTGAATGCATTGGCACTGGAGACTACTTTCTAAATATAAACCCAGTAGCACAGACACTGAGAGAAACAATAAATGAGACCTCCTGAAACTCAGAAGTTTCTGTAAAGCAAAGGACACAGTCAACAAGACAAAATGGCAGCCTACAGAATGGGAAAAAATCTTCACCAACCCCACATCAGACAGAAGACTGATCTCCAAAATATACAAAGAACTCAAGAAATTTGTCATCAAAAGAACAAATAATCCAATAAAAAAAATGGGATACACACCTAAACAGAGAACTGTCAACAGAGAAATCTAAAATGGCTGAAAGATACTTAAGGAGATATTCAACATCCTTAGCCATCAGAGAAATGCAAATCAAAACAACTCTGAGATTCCATCTTACACCTGTAAGAATGGCCAAGATCAAAAACACTGATGACAACTTATGCTGCAAAGGATGTGGGGTAGAGGGAACACTCCTCCATTGCTGGTGGGAATACAAGCTGATACAGACCCTTTGGATGTCAGTGTGGTGATTTCTCAGAAAATTAGGAAACAATCCTACTCAAGACCCAGCAATACCACTTTGGGGTTTATACCCAAAAGATGTTCAATTGTGCCACAAGGACATGTATTCAACTATGTTCATAGCAGCATTGTTTGTAATAGCCAGAACCTGAAACAACCTAAATGCCCCTCGGCTGAAGAATGGATAAGGAAAATGTGGTACATTTACACAATGGAGTACTACACAGCAGAAAAAATAATGACATCTTGAAATTTGCAGGCAAAGTGATGGAGCTAGAAAACATCATATTGAGTGAGGTAACCCAGACCCAGAAAGACAATTATCATATGTACTCACTCATAAGTGGCTTTTAGACATAAAGCAAAAAAAAAAAGCAGCCTACAATTCACAATCCCAGAGAACCTAGACAACAAAGAGGACACTAAGAAAGACATAGATGGATCTAATCTACATGGGAAGTAAAAAAAAGACAAGATCTCCTGTGTAACTTGGAAGCATGAGGACCATGGAAGAGGGTTGAAGGGGAGGAGAGAGGAAGGGAGGGAAGTGGAAAAAAAATATATGGCTCAATAAAACAATTAAAAAATAAAAATAAAATAAAGAATCTTTACCTTTTTAGATAATTCTGTAATGTTAAACTCATTTGGCATCTTGCATTTGCTTTAAATCACAGAAGTAGAAGCTAAAGAGATGGTGGCTGTGCCAATAACTACTAACCTTGGGCGACAAGAAGAAAATCATCCATTGTGTTCTCTCAACTCTTGTCCAGTTCAAAATTTGATAGAAAACAAATGTCAGTTGAAAAGGAAGTGAGCAAGGATTTTGCTGGTAACACTGACTTCTACACTGGCTCTCTAGAAGCCTTTCAATAAACCTTCACAGCCCATGCACCAGGTTCGTCATCCAGAGCCTGAACAGTTCAAATGAGGACCCAACCTGACACACCGTGTGGCCACGGACAGGTCTCTTAACTTCTTTGTGATTTGATCCCTTGTAAACACAGCATAAATACAATTTTTACTGTGTTACATACTGAGGACCCGTGACCCTGAGATATAGACACCGAACTAGTGCTGCTGTCATGACTGGGGCTGCTGCTAGTGATGCCATGAGGTTTGTTTTGACGGGGAGGAGATGCGCTCTTCTCTCCATGAGCCACCAAAGCTTCAGAAGTGCCTCCAGTTCTCACGGAATTCTCATCACCTCCTCAGGAAGAAGTTATTCCTGGCTTCAGGAATGCCTGTTCTCTCCTTCAAAGGCCTTCTTCCCTGCACACACCTGACTATCTCTTCCCTGCTACCTTGCTCCCAGCCCCGGGCCTCCTGTCCCCGTTAGAGAACTGCCATTCCCAGGCCGTCGCCTGCTCTGGCCCCCTGCCACCACCTCTCACAATGCCCATAGGGGCCTTGGCCTTGGTAAGTCAGGAAACGGTGGGGTGGAGGGAAGGGAAGTCAGAACTCAGAACTTATGAATGCATAATGCTGAACATTTTGGAAATGGATGGGCCTAATGCCAGTCCTTGCTGGGGTTCCAAGATTGTACTCGGCTTACAAAAGAGCCATTATTAAAGGCTCCACATGTCTATGTAACAGGTTCAGAACCACAAGCGGTATGACGTCAGAGGGATCACAAGATGAATAGGCTTCCCAGCCATGTTCTCAGTGCCAAGAGCCTTGAGTCCCTGGAAGGAGGTACGTGGGAGGAAGGAGGACCCAAGGAGCCCTAAGGCAGTGAGTGCCCAGCTGTTCTGCAGAAGAGGTTAGTGAGATGGACCAAGAACTGTCCGCACCAGGACCAGATGAGACCCCTTTCAAAAGCTTGCAATGCCTTCAAACTGTTATCACACCCCTTCCTTACCACATGTGGTCAGTCTCTCAGCTCATCTGCCCTCCAGCTGTCTCCTGGGCGAGCAGGGCCTCTCTTCCTCTCCATATTTATATGTGTTTTCTCTCTCTCTCTCTGTCTCTCTCTGTCTCTCTCTGTCTTTCTCTCTCTCTCTGACACACATACACTCGCACGTGCGTGCACATGCACACACGCACACACACACACACACACACACCTCCTTTGGGGCCATTTCTTTTCTATGAAATGGGAGCTGTCAGCTGGGCTCACATCCTAACTCTGCAATGGCCTCACCTGCTGGAATCCACATTTACCTTTCCAAAAAGAGAGAGGTTGAAGCTAAAGAATGTCCAAAAAGTCCTTCCCAATTACAAAGGCCTATTGTTCTGCTCTATGTCATAAGGAAGCAAGATGCTATCTTCTCCCCCAAAGCTATGCAGCATGTGGCTTGACTGGGGTCCACATTTTCTTTCCTAGGCGTGTTTCTAGTTAAGGTAAATCCCAGTCAGCATGTACACATGTGTCCTGACATACATATACCCCAGGTCCTTTGAGAGCAGCAATGCAAATTGGGAGCTCAGGTATATTCAGTTTTCCCCAGAGTATAGAAGGACATATATTTACATACTGTTTGCATATATTTAAATGTAAATTCACATCATTTACATGAATATATTTATATATTGTAATCAGTACAGTCTCTCTAGTTGTTGGTTACAAACCAATACTCCAAAGTCCTGGAACCCACAAAATCTTATTAAGCAGACTGATGGTCTCCCACATTTTTAAGGCCATGGGAAGAAAGTATTAGAATTTCAATTCATATTTATTTTTATTACATTCTTTTAAATTTCCTATTTCTTATGTGTGCTTTATATTCCTCAAACCACATGAGAATAACAGGATGCATGTGTCATATATAAACATGCCTGTAATGGGAATCCAAGCTCAAAAGGATTTGGCAGAGAGGGTGCTCAATCCGAAAGGCTGGAGCTTTCGCTGTCAATCTCTCCTCGCTCTAGCTCTCCCAAGGCTGGAGACAACTACAAGGATTAGTCCAACTCCTGCCAAAGGACTGGGCAGGACCCCAGGCAATTGTACTCCAAAGCAGCACTGGCCAATGGGATCTAAGCTCTCCGGGGTGCTGCCAGTTCCTTTGGGACTCGGAGCATATGGTGTCTGCTTTTCCCCAGAGTCCCCATCATCAAGGTTCCTTTAGACATAAGAACACCGGCTGTCTCCCAAAAAACCCAGTTTCCTTTCCAGATCAGCTTATGTTGGCCCTCAAGTCTACTCGGCAGCAATACTCAGTCCATTCATTACATAAAAGACAGGGCATTGGCCTGAGTCTGATGAGAGGCATTGGTTATTTAGTTGAGAAAACTTGAGGTTGATCATCAATGAGGTCAAAGAAGGGGATAGATGGATGGATAGATGGTTGGGTATATGAATGGATGGATGGATGGATGGATGGATGGATGGATAGATGGATAGATAGGTTATAGATATATGATGGGTAGATTGGTGGATGGATGGTAGATAGATAGATAGATAGATAGATAGATAGATAGATAGATAGATGATGGATAGATGATGGATGGATAGATAGATAGATAGATAGATAGATAGATAGATAGATAGATAGATAGGGGATGGATGTATGGCCTGATAGATGATGGATAGACGCTTGGATGGATGGATGATGGATAGATGGATGATGGACGAATGGATGGACAGATGGTGGACAGATGGATAGACTGGTCAACTGACAGAAAGATCAAATTGGTTTTCTAGAGAACTGTTAAGTAAGGGCAGAACTCAATTCCGGAGTCAGATAAGGACCCAGAAATATATCTGGATAAGAACATTATGCCATCTATAGAGAGCAGACTATTGTCAGATGGGCACGTGTCGTGGCAGCTAGTTCTATTTGGGAAGACACAGTAGATTCTGACAGCGCACTTGAAAAAGTGTGCCGCGTGGAAGGACAGGAACTGCACTACTCACCTACACACTGGTTGCCCTCATCCATCTGGTACCCAAAGCGACAGACAAGAGGCCTTGAAATCGTGGGGTAGTTGGAAGCTGGTACCGGTGGAGCAGCTGCTGGGTATGGGCCTGAGTAGGATGTAGAGTAGGGATTCGAGTAAGGCCCTCGATACACTGGGTTGGTTCGAGGAATGCACAAATACCCGCCATTCTGGTTGACACACATCATGTCCCCACGGCAAGCCTCAGGGATGGTCCGGCATTCATCAATATCTGCAAAGGCCACAGAAAAGACAAGTGTCAGTGACCTCCTGCATGATACGGAGCTTGTGCATACTGAAGGAGAGCAGACAGAGGGAAATGACCCTCCAGCACTTCACCTGACTCATTACAATCTGATGCTCCCCAGCATCAGCTAAACTGACTGAAAGTGACCTGTGCTATCAAACATTCGCTCTTTAAGCCCCATCCACAGAAACCCAGACTATTGTTGACTTCATTTTTTATTGAAAGAACACATTTGTGACCCAGAAAAATGTGCTCTTTAACATATAGGAATATAGTAAATAAAAATACCCTTGATTTAATTAAAGAAAGCAACAATAAAAATAGACAGGAGTATTTGTACATATAAAATTATTCCAGGTACTATCCTGTGTATTTCCTATGGTCTGAAAAGAAGAGGGCAGGCCTAAGAATCGTTCCCATTTCTATTCAAAGTAATAGCTGGGTAAGAGAGAAAGACACATTTGCGCCCAGAAAGACAAGACTTGGCTCAGACCTAGTACTTGCTGAGAAAGCAGAACATTGCTTTCAAGTCGGTTCACATGGTGCCAGCAAACAGGACCACAACTAGCCCTGCTGGAGAACAGCTCATGCTGGAAGGAGAGTGGTGGTCTGTCTAGAAAAACCAGGCTTGTTAGGGTGGAGTCAAAAGAGGCCCCAACTCTGGCTCAAGTGGGCAGCAGACCTGGCTTTGGGTGCTGGACCCTGTCACCAGCTCTGGAGCCTGCTCTGCGTGGGCCTGGATCCAGGCAGCTCGCCCACCATGTCAGCTGAGAAATCCATGCCAGCTCCCAGCTTGAGAACTGAAAATACTGTGATTCAGAATGCAATGATCTGTTCTCTAGTTGGAGTGACGGGCTGGACGAGAAAGCCACTGCCCTCTTTGTCCTGCAGTGAATCCTTGAAGCAGGATGCTTTACACTGCAAATGCAAGCCTGAGCCTGGGTCTCCCAATTCATTCTGCCAAGCCATCTGACGCCCCTCTTATTCTCAGTTGATGTGACTCAGGAAAGACAAATGATTTGACCTAAATCAGATCTAATTAAAAAGCCAACTATTCTCCCAATATGGAGGGCCACACCCTACCTACATAGAGTATCCCTACACACTCTATGTTCCATCCCCAACATGCCGTACCTGAACTTCCTTTTCATGCCTGGTCATTGTCTGTGTTGTTCCTTCCACTGTGGATTGAGATTTCTTGGGTCCTATTCATACTTCAGTACCCAGTTCAAACTGGATCTTCACCACTCCTTGCTGAGTCTGAACATAAGGCACCCCCCTTGCTTCTGCTTTTCAGAGTTCATTGCTGTTACCACCACTCGGCAATGGTGTTATCCACCAGCATGTCACTATAGTCACTGAGTCTAAGCTTCTCTCCACTAGATGTCATGGGAGAGAATGCCCTTCTTCAAAGTACTTCCTCGTTCCTGGGACCTGGGAATCCATTAAGCCGCAGGGCTGATTCCATTCAGGTTACTACTGATCAGCTGGCTTTGAGATGGGAGCATTCATCCTAGATTACTTATGGAATGCCCAGTGTGATTGTGTGAGTGGTTAAAGGCAGAAGGAGCAAGAGACTTGGTCAGAGATGCTACAGTCAAAGAAGGGACCCATAAATGTGAAAGACACTTGACTGCTGAGGGTGGGGAAACAGGCTACAACCACAGAACAAATGCAGTTTCTAGAGTCTGGGAAGGGCCTCCCCAGACAACTAGTAAGGATGAAGGACATGAAACCTAAAATTTCAGGAGGGCAGATCCCACCAACCACTCCCACGAGCAAAAATGTGCTCTCTCTCCTTGAGTCCCAGAGGAACACAGACCCACCAATACTTTGATATTAGCATGGAAGACAGATGTTGGACCTCTAGAGGACTCTAGGGTCTGAAATGTGCACCATTTAAGCTAATACGCTTATGAAGCCATTTGGAGGTGGCATTGGGGAAAAGATCCAACAGGAATGCTTGTTGAAAACAGAGGCCAATGACCATGGGCAGTGCCTAGCACAAGCACACGAGCAACAAGGATGCCATTGGCTCATTCCTTCCATCACTGTGTTCTTCCATGGAGAAGGCATACAAAGTTGACAACACTGGACAATAGCTGTGGCAATTGGGCGCTCACCAAACATCCCCACTGAATTGTCAGTATCACATACCTAAGCACTGTCCTGTCTGGCGGTCCAAGTCAAAGCCATTTGTGCACTGTTGCTGTAGAGAGGGAGAGAGAAGAAACAGGCCAGGTCACTTGATGTGCGTTCTTTGTCCCTATAAAAGCATCACAGAGCATTTGGGAAGTGGAGTAGAGCGGAGAGGCACACATGACATCCACGCAGGAAGCCGGTCTCTATTTAGAAGTGTGTTCTTACAGTCACTGCATACTTAGAGATGTTTCTCAAACCCCTATACCAGCGCCTCATGAACCCCGCTTTCATCCTTGTAGATTTTGTCATGCCCAAGTGATGAGGAGCAGTCATGGCCACATATGAAGCCACAATGCAACAGCCCTAATTCCAGCGATGGAGACACCCCCAGTGCTGTCCACCTCTCCACAGAATCCCAAAATAACTCTTTGTTCCCTATGAAATTCTCCCCGAGTCTCAGCTGTATTCATAAACCAGAAGCTACATAGCAGACGAGACCAATTTTCTAAGCAAAGATGATGGGGACATTCCTTTATTTCAATGTCAGCAAGACAGTGGCTCAAAGGACAGACACACATTGGCAGTCCCAGAACGTTGTGATTTTACCTGTAACCTGAGCTAGAACTGTATATACATTTTTTATCTAGTTCACTTTTATTTCCAAGACAAAAATTTTATTGTATAGCCCAAGCTGGCCTTGAACTCATGGTCTTCCTATCTCTGCTTCCCAAGTGCTGTGGACATTTGTGCTTTGGGTTGTGGGCTGAGCCACCTTTCCAGCCTTGACTATGAACTTTTCAAAAGCTGAACCGGGAAGAGTTCGAGGGCCCCTAGCAGGTGCCTGGCGTCTGATACAGGCACTCCTATCTCTAATCTGCCGCTAGCCTCAAGGTCAGGTTTCCCTGGGCTGCGGGGTGATTGTGAAGATGCTGTGCTTGGCCTGGGCTACAGCTGAGGGTTCCAAGCCTTAGAGCCAGGGCAAAGGACCCAGAAGAGCCTGGAGTCTGTACCACAGAACCGATGAGACCAGACTCCAGCCCTGCTCTCCAACCCGGTGCTGGGGTAGAATGGGCTCAAGCCACCGGTTTAGTTGGTTTCTTATTCTCCCTGGGCCCTTCCTCTCTTCATCCCTTCCCTCTGCCTCAGTTTCTCTCTCTAAAAAAAAATAGGGTACTGTTATTTACTTTAAAGTGGTTACAAAGAAGAAATATGTTATTATATATGTCTAGACTAATTTACATGATCTTGTGACCACTGTCTTCTTCAGGCCTAGATGTTCTTGTCTATAACCCTTGGGGCTAGATTAGAAGTTGCCAAGGTTCCTCTGAGATCTAAAATTCTAAGATATTCTTCTCAAGCCATTACTCTCTTCAATGGCCTTTGCATGAACTTCATAATTCTTCCCCTCACCTCACCCCATATATATATATATATATATATATATATTCAGTGCCAGGCATCAACCTTTGAGCATTCTGGAGAGTTTCTCTGCCCTGCCCCAGCCCCTCAGCCTTACTCAGAGATGGTGCTGACTTTATTTCATCTCCAAGACAGCACACAGATGGTCGCTCCGAGTCATCTGGTCCAGTGGTTCTCAACCTTCCTAACACTGCAACCCTTTAATACCTCACTGTTGTGGTGATGCCCCCAACCAGAAGATTATCTTTGTTGCTACTTCGTAACTGTAATTTTGCTACTGTTATAAATCTTCATGTAAACATCGGTATTTTCCTGTGGTCTTGGGTGACTATTGTGAGACCCTCTCCCAATGGGTTTGCCACCCACAGGTTGGGAACTGCTGATCTAGGGAACCCTCCCACACTGTTTAGGACTGACACACCTGGTTCAGCCCTCCGTGTAGCTTCACAAATGAGACACTACAACTTCTCTCAGACCCTCACCTTGAACCCAACCTTACTGCTCCTTTCACATTCCTCCCAGGAGAAGGGATAGCCCCATTCCAGGTAGCTGAATTACTCAACCCCACACACTGTACATTGGGAATGTTTGGATAACCTCCACTTCTCCCTGTCATCCCCACCTTTTCCATTAGATATTGTGTGGATGGAGACACACAGACTCATCCCCTGGGGACCCTTTGCAGCATTCTGGGGGCATCCTGACCAAAAACAAAACAAAAAAAATCCCCACCACATTGAACTGTTAAATATTTAAGTTAAAATGAATCTCCCTGAGGAACACAAATGAGGCAGCAAAATTTGATTTAAACAGACTTGGATTAGGAGCCAGGATGCTGAGATCCAAGACCAGCTTTGCCACTTGGAGCCTTCATCACCTTGTGCCAACCTCAGCCTCCCAGTGCTGGGCTATGATCTGTGAACCATGGAGTGTCTCCTATTCCTGTGTCCTGGGATTCTAAAACACATTGCTGGCCTCCCTTCCCCTAGTTTTGTGACATGCTTCGGGACAACTTGAAACTTTACCTGTGCATTCCCATGGTGTGGAAGCCATAGCACCAAGATGGCAACTGTGAGTATCCTGTGGGAGGCAAGAAACCGAGAGTGAGTTCCAAGGGATGTTTAAGTCCGGAAAGCCTGGGTCTCCTGCTGCCCAGGCATTTAGACAGTAGCTTTACCTTGTGCTTGCAAATGGATAGGACACACTCTGCAGAGCCCAAGGGAGAACCGAGTCCCTAATCACACCACAAGAACAAGCCCCGTATGCTTACTTTGTGTGTTGGAATCGTGAGTTAGGCCACATGCTGTATACAAGAGGTTGCTACTTAGGAGCAAAAGGCCAAAGACTCAATTGGCTAGGTCTTTCATCATTCTGCATGGAATCTGCCCGAGTTAAGCATTATTTAGACATGACTGCAGAGTCAAAAGCCACCGTGTCTTTAAGCATGAAAACTAGAACATGAGGTGCTTTGTGTTCACAGGAAGTCACTCAACCAGAATTTGGAGCCTTCGGTTCACATATGTGATGACCAGGTTTGAGCGGCCAGCAACCCAGGGTCCACCCTAGCATGTAGCTTATGAGAACCTCCATCCCAAGGGTAAAAGACTAAGAAACCCGTGCAATCCCCAGAAGAAGAAAGTCAGAGGGGAGCAGCAGGAAATGCCATGACACTATGGCTCAGCCAGCATGGCCACCCACAAGCCAGTAAACAGCTCTGCCTGTGGGTAATTTGGTTCTTTGCTGTGGCTAAGCTTTTGTCTGGTGAAACTGTGGTCACCAGAATGCTTTAAAACTTCAAAGTCTGTGTCACTCACACCCAGTAAGATGCCTATCTGTGCATCGTGCTCATATCAGTGTGTGTGAGTGTTGGCTTGTGTGGGTGCACTGTATAAGTGCATATGCATGTGTGTGTGTGTGTGTGTGTGTGTGTGTGTGTGTGTGTGTGTTCTCATGGAGACCAGAGGCTGGCATCCGATACCCTTCTCAATCACTCTTTACATACTGAAGCAGGGTCTTTCACTTGCACCCAGAGAAATCACTCATACACATAAAATAATGTTTTTCATCTTAAAAGAATCACAGAACAGAAAACAGCCAATACAGGAGGATGTGGATAGATCATAGTTCTTGTGCATTGCTGATGGGAATGTAAAACTGGTGACCCAGCAGGCCCAGAGCATAGTCCCCAGAGAACTGAGCACGGGACCAGACAGAAACATGTACTATCATGTTCATAGCAGCACTTTGAACAATAACCAAAAGGTGGACACAGTGCCATTATCCATTCAGTAATAGCTAAACAAAATGCAAACACACACACACAAGCACAAATATTATTCAGACCTAAACTAAGTGGAATGATACATTATGGAAAGCTGGGCACACTGCTATGTGCCTGTAGTCCTAGCTGTTCCTGAAGGCCAAAGCAGGAAGGTCACTGAAGTCCAGGAGTTCAAGGCTAGCCTGGGCAATATAGTGAGATCCTATCTTTTAAAAAAAAGGGGGAATTAAACAGTACAAGAAGGCAGATGAGATAGCTCAGCAGGCAAGGGAGCTTGCCTTCAAACCTGATGATCAGGACCCGTGTAGCAGAAGGAGAGAACCAAGTCTTGAAAGTTATCCTTTGACCTCCACGAAGGCACCACAACATATGTCCCCCATAAACATAAATAAATAAATAACATGTAACTAAAATAAAAGGGAGAAAAGGTGTAACAGCAGGGCTGGCCATGAGGACATCATGCTGCGAAGTGAGTGGGTCTCACACAAAACCACGCAGAATTCAACCTGTGTCACATACCCAGAGTTTTCAGACTCGGGAACAGAAAGCAACATGGTGGCTCCCAGGGCCAGGAGAGTGTTTAATAGGAACAGAGTTTCTTTCATTTCCCCCCCCCCCTTCTTTCTTTTGTTTGTTTGTTTGTTGCTTGGGCTGCTGTTTTGCTTTTGAAGCAAGGTCTTACTCTGTAGCCCAGGATGGCCTACAACTCAGGCTGTCCTCCAATCTATAACAGTTGTACCTCAGCTTCCTGAGTGTTGGGGTTACAAGCCACAAACCATTACAATCAGCTATTTTTTTCTTTTTAAGACAGGGTTTCAAATATAGTCCAGTCAAACTGGCTCTGAAGTCCTGATTCTCCTGCCTCCACCTCCCAGACGCTGGGGTTACAGATGTGCACCACAACACAGAGCAGGGTATAAGAGCTGTTTTGCAGAATAAAGAGTCATGGGGTCATCTCATAGCACACACAAAAGGTATGCAGATGTGGGGATCTAGTGTTGTTCAGTTTGCTAGCACGTATCTGACAGCCACTGCTTGAGCGAAGCTAACGGGCAGGAGCTACGGAGCTGCCACCCACCTGAGCTAGATGCTTTGCAGCATGGGCCAGGAATGAGGGCTGACTTTGATGAAAATGCTAGAAAACTCAATGTGTGCTGAGAGTCGGGCTGAGGGAGGGACAGGAAAGTCAGAGGAGGCACCCTGGAGGAGGTGCTCTTGAATGTCTCTCTCAGCATGGCTAGGAACTTGGAGACCTGGTTGACCTGGTTGGAGTCTGAGGCTTGTAGCCACCCTACACCATGGCTCTATAGTCCCCACCTTCTCAGAATGAGTGCTCAGAGACTACAGACTCATTGACATCCCTGTCACATGGCTCAGGAGAAACAGCAGTGGTGCGTAGGGGATCCAGAATTAAAGCGGCATCCCAATCAAACTGAGCCTGACGTACTGGAAGATGCAAACCCACTTCCTTCATGTCCTCCTGCATCCAATCCTGAGCAGACAAGTTTCCGTTTCGCCTAACCACCTATGTGAGCCAGGTTCTCCAACACTGGAGACAGCTCTGACCTTATAAAGTGCACAGCCAAATCCCGGGACTTTTTGATATTTGCAAGAGCCAGACTTTATATCTGGAAGGAATGAGAGAACAATAACAAATTTATTTTCCAGTCTGTATATTATGAATTTCAATGTTTTCCTGTTTCTTCACATGAAGTTTCCTTTCAGGGGGTTATAAAATCCTGTCTCGTTTATGTTGGAGTCAGGACAGCCTGACTGTATGCAGTGGAGTTCAAGAGCAATTGGAAAAGGCACGCTAATCCTACCGGCTTCTCCCTCTACCCCACTCCCCATTCCTTTAGACTAAAGCCAGCCAGCCTCAAGCCCAGCCTCCTGGAAGCCGTGGCTGGGTCCTGGGGGCCTAAATAAGCTCCAGGCTAATGGAGAGGCTTTCCAGAAGGAAATAGTACCCAGCTCTGCTGCTCTCACATCAATAATAGCTATACCTTGTCATGAAAACCCTAAAAAAAAAAAAAAAAAAAAAAAAAAAAAAAAAAAAAAAACCTCCAAAAATAAAGCATAATTAATACCGGAGAAGGGAATCTGCGTTTCAAGCTTTTCTTTGGAATCTGGGTCCGCCATCCCACTCCCCCACCCCTCCAAAAGGAAAGTGAATGAAGACAGAACCTCCAACTCTCAGAACTGTCTGTCATTGATAATGCATTGCTGGTCTGGGAAGCAGGGTGACAGTACTGCTATGGCTTACCATAATATGACTCAGTTTGTATTAGCATGCATGCACCCCTCCCACATGCAAATACACGCAGAAAAAGTGTGTAGATCTGTGCAGGGCAGCTATGTTTTCAAGAGATGCTGGAGAAAGGCAGAACAGATGTCATCCTTAAAGTTCCTCAAGGCTCAAGGATTACTTGACTGGAATTGCAATTTCCGCAAAGAACAGCAAAGCGTTTGCTTACGTGCGTCTCTGTCTGCAATGTCCACTGTTCCTTGGCTCGAAACTTCTGGGTCCCATGCCCTCTGTGAATCGCACACATAGAGCAAACGCAGCCAGGAGTGTTCTGAGACTCCCTCGGCTTCTCTCACAGCCTTTGCAGCAAAGCGATTGCTGGTGCCTGCTGCCTTAGCCAGCGGTTTCCCAAATTTAAAAAATATGTAGTGTGATATTTTGTAAAGTGCGCAAGAAGTTGCTACCCTTTCCAAAAAGAAAGAGGAATGACACAGAAAAGTTGTCTGCAGCCCTCTCTCGAAATGCTGGCTCCTGACACTGTTAGAAAAATCCCCACTCCCAAATGAAGGCTTCGAGATGGAACCTTGAGCGAGCGGCGCAGCTTTTTGTAATTAACAATGTCATTGCATCACTAGCTAAACTCTTTCCCAGTGCCCTGACACGGGCGGAATCTCAGCCATAGCCATTTTCCACCCATCAGGTCTGGAGTTAGGTTTCCCGAGCTTGGAGAAAGGCAATCTCTGGAGCCTCCGGACCTACCTTTTTAATCCTGGCATGGTCAAGATGTGCGGGAGGAGAAGCGACTCGAGGAAGGCAGGCTCTGCGGTAGGACCCGGGCGGCTTGATTCCGGAGGGGCTGAGCGGACTGCGCCGAGGGCTGGGGCAGTGCTGGGTGCTGGGAGCCACTGCAGAGCCCTCGCCGACGGCACCTGGTTTCGCTTAACCCCCTTCAGTAATTCAGCATTAAACCAATTGGAGGAGGAATGTTAAAAATGAACACTTCATTTTCTAAGTATGTTAAACAATGCAAATGGGGCCTCGGTCTGGACACAGCTGGTTCAGATTACAGCGCTCACCAACTGGCTAGACTCCTCACAACAATCTTGGGGCGTCTGCCAGGGCCAAGTGCTCAGCGCTGGGAGGGGAGCCCAGCAGAGCGCGGTCCTGGGGGGCGCCCGGCCTCCCCTAGGCGGAGCAGGGCGCGCGAGGGGGAGTGTTGTCAGGTCCTGTAGAAGCAGGAACTTGAACTCACTACCAGGGACGTGCACGATGCCCCCGAGCGAGGATGTGGGGCAGGAGCAGATTGGGAAGAGGAGAAGGGAGGCAGTGTGAGATCAGAACCCCAAAGGGAATGGCTCTCCTTGGCGGCCCTCACCTCGTTCTCCTTGGCTTTTTCTTGCTTTGATTTGAATTAGTGTCTCTGGTCTTCAAAGTAAATAAGAATGGTAGACTTCACATGGGTCCGAAAGTCCTCTTTCCTCCTCTTCTCCGGCTTCTTCTCTCCTTTCTTCTACCTTCCCTCCTTTTTGTTTTCTAGCTCTGGAACCTGCTCTATAAAGTCTAAGAGTGGCAAGGACGCTACTCTCCAAAAGACATGACCAGATTGCTGCCCTGCAAGCTCTTCCACGCCTGCTTCTTTTGGGCCTCTCAACTGCCAGACCTACAGTTCAGAAAGCTCGCTCCAAAGGCCCCTCTCTTTACCACAGCTCTGAGTGGTAGGAACTGGTTGTTTCCTTGGAGATGGGGGTAAGAGAGGTCGGTGACTTCTCTACCACACAGCTATCAGAGATGCCAGTGAACCTCCCAAGTTCACATCTTTATTTAGCCTTTTCTCAGGATACTTGCTGTTTTAAGGAAATGGAATCCCACTCTAAAACCTCACTAGGTTAAACAAGGGCAGCTGGATGTTGATGCTGTTGAAACTCGGCATCCAACTTGCGTGATCTAGTGTGTGTGCTTGTGTGTGTGTGTATGTGTGTGTGTGTGTGAACGTCTAAGAAGAAACTACTTTTCGATACATCTCATTCACAAGGTTGTGCATCCTTCCCATCGTTCCAATAGCCAGGATTATTAACAACCTAAGGTCCCTCAGTACGGCACCAAAGGAGCTAAATAAAGAAAATTCCAGGATTGGAAGATAAATGAGAGCCATCGATCAAAATGGCTAGACAGTCAAACATGCATACTGACCAGCTCTATCTGTGTAAAATCCGAAGTCAGGCAGGGACTGGGAGGGACAAGGAAGCCTCTCAGGTGCTCCTGGTGGTAACTTCCGAGTTTATTCAAACTCTTTTTCTTCACAAATTCTGTTATCAAAAGTAAGAAGTGTGACCCTCAGCTGTGATGGCACAAGGTGACTTCTTTGACACGGTCAGTTCCCTGTTGTGGAATATTAACTGAAGATGTGTTACATTTGTTTATGCTGTGGAATATTTGTTTAATGATACAAAGATGTGTTTTACGCTGCATTTGTTTAACTCTGCGAAGCCGCATTACTTTGCCTGCCTAGAACACCTGATTGGTCTAATAAAGAGCTGAATGGCCAATAAGAGAGAGAAATCAGCAGGGCTGCAAGGCAGAGAGAATAAATAGGAGAAGTGAGTACAGAAAGGAGCCAAAAAAGGAGATAGAGAGAAAGATGCCAGGGGCCAGCCACACAGCCACATAGCCAGCCACAAGTAAGAAGAAAAAAAAAAGTATTATAGAATAAAAAAGATAAAGGCCCAGAGGCAAAAGGTAGATGGGATAATTTAAGAAAAGCTGGTTAAAAATAAGCTAAATTAAGGTTGGGCATCCATAATTAAAAATAAGTGTCTGTATTTTTTACTGTATATCTGGGAGTTGGGTGGTGGGTGCCCAAAGAGAAAAAAAAAACCCTACAGTTCTCCATGAAGCTGTTGGAAGAGCCAGGTTCCAGAGTGGAGTTCTCTGTCACTGGCCCACCATGTCTCTTCCCCCACAGCCTGGAGTAGCACATGAGCATGTGCTACATCCTCACCTCACTGTTAGGTTGTTCAAACACCATCTCAACTCTCCACGTGTGCCAGTCTCCCCAATCCTGACTCTCCACCCGCTGAAGTCCATGTCAGGCTACTCCTTCTACCTCACAAGCATCGCGCTTCCATAGGGTGGTCATCTGGTCCACAGACTGAGAGATTCTGTCAAACATCTGATAACATCAGAGCACATTAGCCCCAGCGCTTCCTGCTCACCCTAATCTATTCTTAACAAGAAAAAGAGGATGTAGGTGTAACGGCTCACGCCCTCGACCCCAGCAATAGAAGACTGAGCAGGAGGACCCCTGGGAGTTGGAGCCAAGCCTGGACTACATGGGGAGTTCTGGGCCATCTTGAACTACAGAGTGAAAGCTTGCTTCAAATGCCACCGCCTGTCTTACAGAAGGGGAGGGGAAGAGAGAGTGAGAAACAACAGAGACAGAGAGACATGGAAATTTGTCTCTTGGTGTGAAGAGCTTGGTGACCCTTGGTGACCCTAGCTGGCCTCTCAGATCACTTCCTTCACTTGGTGTCTTTCTTCTTCACTTGTAAAGTGGGGACCCCCACACCTTCCCACCTCCCACCATCAGAATCAAATACCATCCTAACTATAAACTGTGGCCCAAACAGAAGAGCTGGCCATCTGCAGAAGAGGCCCTTCTTAGCCTGTTTCAGTTGAATTTGTTCACCATGGTGAGGCTGCAAGATAGATAAATAACTTTCTTGGACTTGTTTGTTTTTGAAGTGGCATGGCAAATTTGGGGAAGCTCAGTTATATGTTTGACGGTATAGATCATTATTAATGTAAAACATTACCCACCCCCCCAAGGAAATTAATTCCATCAAAATGCCTGTCTAGGAGTTAAGTGTAGAAAGGGAGCTTACTGAACGTCTGTCAGTGTCTATTTTGTCTCTGCTCCCTCTTCTCTGGTTTCCACAACTGCTTGAAGTGAAGATTCATTTGCAGATGAAGAAGCAAGTCATTGGGTAGGGATGTAGAGCAATGGTAGAATCTTGGCCTAGCTGCTCAATGCCCTGGGCTCCAGCCCAGAAGGGAGAGAGAGAGGGAGTGGTGGAGGGAGGGTGGAAGTTGTACACCTGAGCAATGAGGGCTCACAGACACAGAGCACAACCTGCAGCCACAGGCCTGTTGGCTCTGGAGCCCTTACTCCTTCCGAGTTTACCAAATGTGGTTTTTTCCAAGATAGACAGCCCAGCTGGCAAAAGTGCCTGCTGCCAAGACCGATAGCCGGGATTTGATTCCCAGACACATGTGGTAGAAGGAGAGATGGGATACCTCCTTCCAACTGTCCTCTGACCTCCAAACACATCCTGGCCTGGGTTTGTCCACATATATGCATACAAATTACTGAGCTAATTAATGAAAAGGGTATATAAAAAATAGATCTGTCATAGCCCTTTGTTCCAAAATATTCCCTGGAAAAAGCAAATGTGTGTAGGGAAATGTTTCACTTCTTCCAAAGACTAACTACTTAGTAGCATGACAGGCTACTGAGCAGATTCCTAGACTGTGCCTCAAGACATGCCAGAGACGTGTCACATCAAATTAGCAGGTCGGCCTTATACAGTATCCGTAGGTCCAGTTTTACTTATCCTTTTCTTTAGTTTTAGCTGCGTGTACGTATGTGTATCTGCATGTGTGCATGAGAGAGGAGTGTCAGCGGAAGCCAGAGGTCCTGGGTCATGTGGAAATGGAGTTGCAGGCTGTTGTGGGAGCTGGGAACTAAACCCAGGTTGTCTGGAAAACAATGAGGCCTCGTTCCTGCTGAGCTGTCTCTCCACCCCCATAGTTTCATTTTATCTTTAATCTCTAGCTCTGCTGGAGCATTGAGACATTGCTGTTGAACATAGGAATGGCATCTACTTAATTTTAAAACAATACCATCATCAATCAATTATCCCTGTCTTCCTGCTGTAGGCATTCTTTAGGGACTGGATATAGGGGTGGGTCCTGATCCCCTGATTCGTTAGTTTGCCTGCTCCTGTGCCAGGCCAGTTTTATTTACTGTCATACAGAACAAGGTGATGTGGGATTCCCCTCTGTCAGCTGTGAATATGTTTTACTATTATTGGTTAATAAAGAAGCTGCTTTGGCCTATAGCATGCCAGAATACAGAAGGTGGGAAAACTAAACTGAATGTGGGGAGAAAGGAGGAGTAAGGCAGATGCCATACAGCTGCCAAAAGAGGACATCAGACCTTACCGGTAAGCCATGGCCTCATGACACTACACAGATTAATAGAACTTGATTAAATTAAGATATAAGAGCTAGCTAGGAATACAACTGAGCCATTGGCCAGTGTTGTGTTACTATAGTTTCTGTGTGATTATTCGGGTCTGGGTAGCCAGGAAATGAAAGCACCGTTTCCTTTTACAACAAGGTGCAGAAGACTCACATTCAATTCTCAGTGCCCACAAGGTGACTTACAACTGTCTCCAGGTCCAGAGATCCAATGCCCTCTTCTGGTGTCCACTGGTACCAGGTATGCATGTGGTACACAGACATACATTCCAACAAAATACTCATACACATAAAAAAATTTAAAAACCTTTTAAATGGCATTCTGCTAGCTGATTACTTTTTGTTCCTGAGTATTGATCTGCTTATAAGAATCCTGTGAATTGTCTACAGATATTTACTCTTTCCACTTTCTAAAAACACTATATTGGATGCTAGAATTCTATTATTTTTTTTAAAAAAATAGTCTTTTTGGGTGAATTGTCCTCAAAAGGCCTCCCAAACAGAAACATGCTGTAGCTCTCCAATTACTAAGACTTTTCAACATCCTTCATATGAAGCTTCATGGATTCTTTTATAGAGTTGGCCATTCACACACCTGTCCGTTCGCTCACCTGTCTATTTGCACACTTGTCTATTCAATCACCTGTACATTTGCTCACCTGTACATTTGCTCACCTGTCCATTCGCTCACATGTCCATTCACTCACCTGTCCATTTGCACACCTGTCCATTCACATACCTGTCCATTTGCTCACCTGTCCATTCACACACCTGTCCATTTGCTCACCTGTCTATTTGCTCACCTGTCCATTCACACACCTGTCCATTCGCTCACCTGTCCATTTGCACACCTGTCCATTCGCTCACTTGTCCATTTGCACACCTGTCCATTCGCTCACTTGTACATTTGCTCACCTGTCCATTTGCTCCTGTCTATTCACATACCTGTACATTCACTCACCTGTCCATTCACACACCTGTCCTTTCACTCACCTGTCTATTTGCTTACCTGTCGATTTACACACCTGTCCATTTGCTCACCAGTCCATTCGCTCACCTGTCGATTCACACACCTGTCCTTTCACTCACCTGCCCATTCACACACCTGTCCATTTGCTCACCTGTCCTTTCACTCACCTGTCCATTTGCTCACCTGTCGATTCACACACATGTCCATTCACTCACCTGTCCATTTGCTCACCTGTCGATTCACTCACCTGTCCACTCACACACCTGTCTATTCACTCACCTGTCTATTCGTTATCTTGTGAATTTGCTCACCTGTTCATTTGTTTACCTGTTATTTGCCCTCTTGCCATTCACTCATCCAAGTGCTTCCTAAGTGCAATTACCTAAGAGCTCATGAGCTTTCCATGTCAGACCAATTTGGGTTTGTTTTATTCATTATTTCTTCTCTGTGAGACCCCAAGATAGTTCTTTAAGTTCACTGAGCTTCATCTTTCTGCTGTAAAGTGGGGCAAAAATTTATCAGTGGTCAACTGATAGTACCTATCAGCATGCACCAGTGCACATGGCCCTCAGCAAAACCAATACACAGAGCCCTCAGCAAGGATTAGGTCCCACTCTTTTTCCCTTCCTTCCCTCCTTTCTTCTTTCCTTTCTTCCTTCCTCTCTCCCTTCCTTTCTTCCTTCCTTCCTTCCTTCCTTCCTTCCTTCCTTCCTTCCTTTCTTACCTTCCTTCTTCCTTCTAGCTTTATTTTATTTACATGTGTGAGTGTTTTGCCTCCATGTATGTCTGTGTACCTTGTGTCTGCCTGGTACCCTTGGAGTCCAAAAGAAGGTGTCAGGTTGCTGGAGCTGGAGTTACAGGCACTAGTGAGTAGCCTAATATGGGTGCTGAGACCCAAACTTAGCCCTCTGTAAAAGCAGCAAGTGCTCTTAACTGCTGTGCCATCTCTCCAGCCCCTGCTTTCTTTTTAAAATACAGGTGCTGGTTGGTTGAAAGTTCAAGTAAAGGTGGACAGGTCTCAGGGTGTTAAGAGAGGGAGGCATATGCAAGGAACTGGTACCAAAACCAATGCAAAAACTAACGTACAGAGGGGCTATTTACCCCAAAGCGTGGAGGCAAAAGCTGTCAGAACCAGGGCTTCCTACCTTCTGCCCCAGGATCCTTCTCCCACTATTACTTTTGGGCTTTTCGTGTGTGTGTGTGTGTATGTGTGTGTGTGTGTGTGTGTGTGTGTGTGTGTGTGTTAATCCTGTTTATTTTTCTGATGCTAGAGATTGAACCCAGAGGCTCCAAGCATGGTAAACATGAGCAGGATGTTGGGATGTTCTGCTCATGCCTGGAATTTACTGGTAATTTGGCAGACCACGGACACACCTGGGCTTTTTCTATATTATTCTGTTGACTGTGAGTTTAACATATAGTTCTGTAAAACAAAGAAGTTTTCATGGAGCTCCAGAAATGGGGTGCCTAAGAAGCCCGGTCAGATGCCACGCCAGGCAGCCCCAGCCTGAAGGCTAGAGGGACACTGGAGACAGTGCCACATAACTCAGGAGCCAGCCCACCCACAGGAACTGGGATTGAAGTGCGAGTCAGTTGGCCAGGGAGTCTGAGAAAGACTGTCTGTGGGACACAACAGTGAGCACATCGAAAAGAGAAGGCAAGGGGCAGCCATGGAAACCAAGCAGAGTGGCATCCTGACCTGAGCTTGCCATGGTGTGAACAGGAAGACCTTTGAGACACTGTCAGAAAGCATGACTGCCCAGTGAGTGCTGGACAACCATAAGGAATGACTCAAGACGCACACTAAAAATTAGCGGGGAATTAGTGGTTAATGTTTAGTCATGTGTACAGGTTTGTGGAAGTTCTGCCTTTAGTTTTCTGTTTGTGAAGGACAATTTATTGTCAATTAAAAATGTTTTACACTTAGTTTGTGTGCTCATGTGCACACGTGCACGTGTGTGTGGGTGCGTGTATGCCTCACAGTACCCATGTGGACATCAGAGGACAATTAGTGGCTACAGCTCTCTCCTTCCACTGTGTGGGTTGCAGATATCAATCCCAGGCACCAGGCTTGGCAATAAGCACCTTTACCTGCTAAATCGTCCCTCCAGGCCAGAATTGTACTTTGGTGAACCAGGCATGGTGGGGTATCAAAGGTTAGGGAGGGGATTGACTACTAAGATTGAGGCTAGCCTGGGTAAGTAGTGAGTTTCAGGAGAGAGAAATCCTTCAATTTTTCACTTATTTGTGGCAAAGTATGGTCTTATCTTTTTCATCTCTCACTGTGTGTGTGTACATGTGGGGAGGTCAGCAGATGGTACTGTGAAGTTAGTTCTTTCTGCCTGCTTTTACTTGGGTTCTAGAGATTAAGTTAGGTAGCCAGACTTGCACAAGTGCCTTCACTGGCTGAGCCACCCACCCCACGGGCTCCCCCTTTAAAGTATCCATCTGTGTCTGCACACTTGTGTTTCAGAAAGCCTGTTAGGCACAGGCCAGCAGAGGAGGCAGGGGATCTGTGGCTACCAAAGTTTCTTCCCTTCTCTCCTGGTGATTTGCAGGGCTGTGTGACCTCCCTGCTTCCTGGAGACTCTGCACTAGCTCTGGCTTGAGGGGATAACCTAGCTAGAACCTGGTTCTCTTTGTTATGTTGATTCCACTTGTATTCAAGGTCTTAGCAGTGGGCCAATAGCCTGGCTCCCCAGATTACCCTGCCAGAGGCCCCGGGAAGGCTTTAATCTTCCTCCTGCTCCTGGATGGGAGGAGGCCTTGCATTTTCGATACTTCTTGCCCACTGATATAAATACCTGTCTTGAGTTTAATAAAGTGGCCATTTACTCTTGTAGATGAGCCAGGTCTCTTTTGTCTATGTCTCTTTTTCAACCCTCAGGACAATCGTTCCTTCTCGTGGGCCCGAGTTCAGGAAGCGCGCAGCCTGGGTCGGGCGTGGGTATTCATTGGGAAGTGCAGGCTCTTACAGGGATCCTCTATTGCGCTCACATTTTCCTCTGAAGCAGGGTTGTTTCCCAGACCCCGGGACTTACGTTATGTACACCAACAGTTCCAGCGATCCTTCTGACTTCCACCCACTCAAGCTGGGGTTATGACATACAGTGGCTACCGGCTTGTTCCATGGATCCTGGGATGAGCACTCCATTCCTCGGGATGGCGCCATTGAGCCATCTTGTCAGGCCAAAGTATGACTTTTTCCTTTTCTCCTCTCCCCGGATCCATTCTCCTTTGCTTTGATAATGTGATTCAGACTTATCGGCAATGTTTATGGGCATCTGGATGTTTGGTCGACATGGTAATCTGTGGATCTGATGCCCGATTACTCTGCCTGGACCACTCTAAGGAACATTCCATTCTAAAATGTCCATCTGAATCTGCACTGGAAGCTAACTGAGTGTGAAAACTTATGACCACAAAAGGAGACTTGACATTTAATTTCATCTTAGACTGTTTAGATGTAAGAGTCTTAAGGCAAGATTTGCTGTGATAAATCTTCCAGGGCCATAGAAGATGTTGATACTGGAGCTAGTCTTCTGTGCTAGGACAGCAGACTTGGGGCAGCAGGAAATGGGATCAGATTATGAAATTCTAGTAAGAAGTCGCCCGGGTTCAACCCAAGTAATAAGGGTTGGGAATCTGGGACCATGACTGGAACTCTAGAGAAGTTGAGGAACAGACAATGCACACCTGGCCACCTTCTGCAGCATCCAACACTTACAGAAGTGACTGGAGTTTCTTCATTTCTAGACTTCGACATGGTCCGTGTGACCTCTATTTCCAATGCCCTAGTGTGCTGTGATGTGTGCACACATCCCTGCTTCTTCCTGTCAGCGATGGATACTGTTGGGCTTTAGAAGATCACATCCAAGCAAAGAAGATGCCAAGCATAGAGGCTCCTGGGCCAGGTCACACTTACAGGTGGTAAAACAGGAAGCCCCATGCCTCCCTAGCCTGAATCTGTGTAAGCATCTCTGTGAATCCAGACACAATGAAGTTGTAGTTACAATCGTAGCACTCCTGGAGAGGTCAGGACTGGGCGAAGCACTTACTGTTTGATGTCTACATCATCCTACACAGACTAACTCCAAGACTGCCTCCTTATTTGGTGTGGTTTTAAGATGTGCTGCTGTAAAAATGCTTTAAAAAAAAAAAAAAGTAGGTGGGAGTCCAAGCTGAAATAAGAACTGGTGGGCTTGGATTGATGTTGGTACAGCTGGTGACAGGCACAGAATTTGTTGTGATTCACTACATGTGTGTCTGTGTTCAAAGCTCTTATTTCAAGCCTTTTCTAACACGGCACGGTTTACCACGTGATGAGGCCCAGGAGCAAAGGCTCATCACTATATTCTGCATTCTTTGGACACTCCTGAGGTTTCCAAACTTGCAATCGCACTTCGAAGTTTTTGTGAGCCAAATGCAGCATCTTGGCCCACTTTTTTTTCTCTCCTTTTGCTAAACATGAGCCATACTTTCTTCTTCACATTTCTCATTATTTCTGGTTGAAAACTGGACAATTCTGGTTATAGTATAGCAATTACTGACTCTGATATATATATATATATGTGTGTGTGTGTGTGTGTGTGTGTGTGTGTGTGTGTGTGTGTGTATCCATTTAGCTTGACTAAATTATTTAGCCCAGCAGTTTTTCTCACCACAGGAAAGCACAGCTGCCCCTTCAGCTCTGTAGGAAGCCTTACAGCTAGAGGTTACCCGCCCACTGGGGCGTGGCCTCTTATACTATATATTCCCGAGAGAATGTTGAGCACCGCAGACACTCCACTTGGAGCTTGTTTTCTTCTTGGCAAAACTGGCCTTTGGGTAAAGAAATGCCCATGCCTCAAACACTGACAAGATACATGGTATCTGGAAATGGATAAGCAGGACTGTCATATCTTGCCAAGACAGGATAAGACATTTTTAAAAAATATCCTGACTCTAAAAATGGTCTGTCAGTTATTCTAGGCCTTAGCCACAGTTGGTTGCTTCAGCGTTGCAAATGAGACTTTGGGTGATTGCCCAGGTAGCCAGTTGTCTCTGTCATTTGTTGCACATTTTTGAAAGTTGCTTGATAGCACTTCCTGCTTACTCAAGTAATATTATTTCCCTTCTCAGATCTTCGATGGGGCTAAAGACTAGATAGTTGTAGTTACTTTCCTCTCATGACTTGGCCAAGTTATTTATTATGCAAGACTTAAACTAGTTAGGATACGATAATTATTAAATATATTTGCTCTTATTATATATAATTTTGTATTGGGCTTAGAACTCTTATTTAAAGAAAAGGGGGAGGAGCTGTATGAAGTCTTACAGCTAGTGGTTACCTGCCCACTGGGGCGTGGCCTCTTATACTATATATGCCGATGTAGAGCACGTGTCTGGCCTCTTTTCCAGCCTCTCTGTTCGGGTTGTGGGATTCATTTCTGATCTCCGTTCAAACAGAGGATTCTGATTTGTGAGTCTACCCCTAAATAAATAACCGTCTCTTTCTCAATTCCGAGTTAGTGTGGGATTTCTTTTAAGCGTCCATCCACACCGTTTTATATTCTTGTTTGAATTTCTAGTCTGACTTCCCAGGGCCAATCCTGCTGCAACCAGTACTCAACCATGCTTGTTCTTGCTCAAACTGCAGAGTCTGAGGCTTCCACACATAGCAGAGGGCTGTGTGTGCAAGCGGGGCAGCCCATCAGGTCCAGACCTCCCTCCCAGTCACGCTGAGTCTGTCCCCGAACCTGCTGGCTCCCCCCACCCAAGATCGCATCACCCCAGACTAGCTACAACTCTTCCTAGCAAGGTTGCAGTGGATTCCTGCTGGCCCATCACCCACCATCCATCTCGCTGCCTTCATTCCCAGCCCTGAGCCTATACCATTCTGCTGCTGCTTTTCATGACTGACTTGGAGGTGTGGGTGAGAGGAGCCACAGCACGAAAGTACCAGATTCCAAGAGTTACACACAAAGTGCAAGAAGCTTTGCAGGAACTGTTTTCAACTTCTTGATCGCCCTTGTAACCTTCCCCCGTCAATTCCCAGAGCCTGCAATGGCTGCTTTCTGCAGGAAGGACTGGTTGATCTCTCCATAATGGGCCATCCAGATTAGCTGGATCCCGGTATTTCACACACACTGAAGAGTGACAGCAGGGTAAATCTCAGCAAGCAAATCTTATGCCCAAAGTAGGCAATAAACTGGATATTGTGACCTAGACTTGTGGCCCTAGCACTGTGGAGACAAGAACAGGAGGATCTATGCAAGGTCCTGTTTCAAAAACAACACAATACAAGAGGCTGCCTCCATGGTTAGGGGTGCTGAGCTGAGTGTTCTTCCAGTGGATTCAAGCTCAGGTCCCAGCACTCATCAACCACCTGTAACTCTAGCTCCAACGGATCCAACACCCTCTTCTGACAACACACACACACACACACACACACACAAATAAAAAACTTTTTAAAAATGATCAGATAACAGGTACAGAGAACCAAAGGCAGACTGAGTGGAAAGCGGAAGTCTTCACTCCTTAAGTAGCAGTGCTGTGAAGAGCGGACTCAGCAGTCACACTGCTTCTCCACAGGTGCCAACTACTAAGCACCTCCCAGGCAGAAAACACAGCTGAACAAATGTATCTAAGACTCATTGGCAGCAAATTTACGAGGTGTGGCAGTGCTCTGAGGAGAAAAACAAACTTCCTAATGATTTTTTCAAAAATTCAAAGGACTAAACACCTCATGTAAGCTTTAAAGATAAACAATTAACTCGTCCATTTAGAATCTGATAAACCAGTATGGTGGCTCAGGAGAGGTTGCCTGACAACTTCAGTTTGACCCTTGGAACCCATATGATGGAAAAAAGAGCTCCCACCTGCTGCTCTGACATTCACACACATACAAAATACACTAAACTGTAATAAAAACAATTTATAATTTTATCCTGATGGTCCCTGTTATTCGAGAAAGTACCTGAGTACAGACTTGGCTAAGGGCCCACGGATGATGTCAGAGTTCCTTCCACCCCAACAGGCCGCACAGGAAACACAAGGTTTCTTGCTTTTTCAAAGAAATGATGCCCCTTCCCCAGCTTCAGGGGCTGTGCTCTCTGGAGGCGGCACGCCCGTCACCGTGACCCAGCGCTGGGGGAGAACTCACAGACCTTGTGTCCCGGGGTGACAACAAAACAGTGCACCTTGAATTTCTGGGCTATCTGGAAATAAATTTAACAAACTTGGTATGAAATTCAGCCAAATACTTCAAATCACTGAGATTTAGCTGAGGGCCAGAAGAGCGAACTGAAGTTAAAGGTTGCTGGAGCTGAAGAATGCGTAGAGAGACAGCTGGACATTCTCAGGCATCATTACAGGAAATGACTGATATCAACCCCAGCAGGACTGAAAGACTCCATGGTAGGAACCAGTGCAGAAAACCAACTAAGGGTTCAAATGTTTGCCTCAAGTGATCTAAGGAACATTTTTAAACAGCCCCGTCTCCAAGATAAAAATTGCTGCAATTGTAAGAATTATTAATTTATAGGATGTGCCAAGTTTTGGCAATCTGCTTGATACTCCTTATTCCATCTTTATTCACATGTCCTGACAAGGAAGGAGAACCAGGCTCAGTTGCAAACGCCCTATACCCACTCCACTGGAACTGGACACGGGGAGAACCACTGTTGTCATTTACTAGCTTGCTGCCCAGATAAGCTCCTCCCATTTGACTGCCAGCCCCAAATCAGCGCCCTCTAGAGCTCAGCATGTGTGACGCCACGGATGTTTCTCACACACCTGTACTCTGTCTCACCCACTCGGTGCAGCCTGAGGATAGACCTCACTCCTTCCTTCTCAGACTTCCCACAACACAGCTATGTACAACCCACCCGCTAGCTGCACCTTTCGCTCCTGTCCAGGAAAGGAAGTCTGCCATCTGAGAATTCCTCCACCGAGGTTCTCACAGCCTTCCCAGTCTCACAAGGCCCCTCCACCCCTCCTGTCAGCAGAGCTACCTCCCCATAGCCCTCTCCCTGCCACTCCCCACCAGCAGAGTTCTTGTTCTCACCATTCCATCTGCACCACTCTACCCAAACCCCCAAGAGCAGGAAAATTACTCATGTAATACACATATGAACAAACGTGTCACTGTTCTTTATCAATTACAAGGCTAGCAAGGTGGGTATACTTCAGATGTGAGCAAAATGAGGTCCTCAAAGTAATTCTGTTAAAGATCACACAAGATGAGTGAAAGTCACAACTCCAATTTGGCTGTCAAATTAAAAAAAAAATCTTCCAATAATGCTATCACACGAAGAATTAAAAATAAGTTCTATCAGGGCTGGAGAGATGGCTCAGCAGTTAATAGCACTGGCTGATCTTCCAGAGGACCCAGATACAGTTAATTCCCAGCACCTACATGGCAGCTCACAACTGTATCTAACTCCAGTTCCAGGGGACTGACACCTTTACACCAAAGCACATCAAATAAATTTAAATAATTCATTTAAAAATAGGTTCTATGTCTAAGAGAAAATGAAGATGCACTAACTACCTTGGAGAAAGACTAAGCAACCAGTGATCCACACTCTTTTCTCTGAAGGGAAGTAAGGAAAAGTCCAGCTAAACCCTCAGACCCCTCCTTTCACACATAATCCTCAAGAGTCTTAAGTAGTCCGTACTTAACATCTCCAGGGCTCAAACTGAATCCCAGCAGCAGACATCCTCAGTCAGCAGAGACAATCCATGGAAGTCATTTCTCCTCCTAAAGAGACGCCAGCAGCTATTTCCCAAGTGTTTTTATTGTGGATGAAGACACAGACAACTTAAGTCATTTTTATTTGAAGAATTTTTTTTTTTTGCCTTGCAATGCTCCTGAGAAATTCAAGAGTGCATTGGCTTTAACTCTATATAAAACACAACCGATCTCATGATACAGTGGGAAATTGCTCACATTTGTTATTTTCCTATAAAGAGAATGCATCAATTTTAAGTGATTAAATCATAGTAAGTTAAGATGTAAAAATTGGCAAATCACAAATGTCAACATTACAATGATCATTATTTTTACATAGGAATATATAAAATAAATATTACCTAACTTAACTGATATTTACAGAAGATAAATTTTTGTTGCTAGATGATGCTTTAAATGCTTCAATATATGAAAATTTCTTTAATTTAAAAAACCCAGTTCAAATGCAGCACTTTCTATGGTTTTCATCTCTTTGCCTGGGCCTGGGCCTGGGCCTGCCCCTCCTCCCCATAGCTGACTGAGTAAGCACTTGAAGGCTCTTGAGTCCTTTGGAAGGTTAAAAGAACTAAAGGCTTTTCTTGGGTGATACTTGATGTTTAACTGGCGAGCTGCGTGCCATCTCTTTGCTTATGTGCTTTGGTTTCCCTCTTTTAAAAAACAAATGAGAATACCAGGAAGGAAAACTTACAGACACACATGCTATGATTACATTCAATCAGCTCCAACGGCAGGGTGAATGCTTGACTGTGTATTTCGTTGTACTTGAAAACCATTAGGAATGTTGTGAAGAACTGTGGCTTCCAATGCAAAACTCAACCACAAACACTACGAGGTACACAGAGACATCAACAGTGAACCTACTGCAGTTCCATCAGTGTGGTAAACCTGTGGCAGCTGATGAAAAATTCAACTGCAAATTCTACCGAGTGCTGGAAGCTGTCAAGAGCAGACTTACTGACTGCAGTTCCCGCTTACCGCTAGCAGGGTCCTGTGGGTAACACAAAGTGCATGCTTCTTGCTCTGCTGAGAAGTTTCCTTGAGCAGATGGTTCATCTCTGACACAACTAAGTTCAGAAAAGCTGATGAGTCATGTCTGGTTTAGATCAATGAACACTTAGCATGAATACAATACAGACATTAGGTACTGCAGCTTTCAGACAAAGTCATGTATTTCAATAGCAGCCATGTAATACCATGTTCTTTGATGCCTGGGTGTGGAGCCCACCATGACAGCTTCCAAAATGAGGCCAAGTGCAGGTTGTTTCAGTCAAGGAACTTCAAATGTCATAAAAGGTATTTTAAATATAAAACACATTGTTTACAGAAGAAAAATTTTACATCTTCCATTTTCTTAATATAAAAACTAGCTTTTTGGCTGCTTCATGTGGAACTTAATTTTCTCGTCACACAATAAATGACCCAACCAGTGAGCAAGAGTAAAGGAACATATAAAACACATGTATCAGTAGATCCTCAACTTACTGTTGAGGCTTAACTGTTTCAATTTTGGGGTGTGCTAAAATGATACACATTAAGCAGAATCATGCTTCAGATTTAGAATTTCTCTTTTCTCAATGTTAGCAGCATTAGAAGCTGTGGCTTCCACTCAGCCTCCTAGTCCTGAGAGGAAGCAGACTCGCTAAGTCAGGCCGGCTGACAGCTTAATTCAAGATGTTTTAATTACAATGGGTTTACTGGGCTGTGAGCCCACTCCAAGTTGAGAGGCATCTGTAACGTTGGTGAAACTGGCGGGAGCAGCTTTCTTTCTCTGACGGCAGTTCTTCTAACATAGCAGAGAAGGGGACGGTAAGTAAGTTAGGTAAGGCCGCAGGCGACACGAGCAAGCAGCGTTATCTCAGTTACTTACTTTTTCAGAAAAAAAAAGGTATTTTAAACATCAACACACTATTAAAACTGAAACCTCCAGTCTTTGAAACACACAGCTTATCACAGGGAAATTCACAAACAACCCAGCTGAGCTCTGGCGGGTGCCAGGGCTGTGGACATTTCTGAATTAGTCTGCTTCCCCACCCTTCCTTGCTATACAGGCTCTTCTGTTTTAAAGGCTTATCTGAACTTACAAAATATGCAAGAAATGGCTTTTCAATGCACAACGTCAACAACTAGTACAAATATGAACATCCTGGTACAAGAGCTGTGAGTCAGGACTCTCTTCTTTCATAATGGCGTTGTGAAAAAGGACAGAAACACTTGCTTTCAGTTCCAAACACCTGGTGCTGAGCACGGCAGGGAGTGCCGCATCCCAGACAACCGCAGCTCAGATGGGGCAGGAGGTGATAGGTCTCCAGGTATTGCTGGTGTAATACTATGGTGTAAGGGTTATGTGGATGCAGCCATACAGTGTAACACTTACAGAGAGTTACATGATTTTGTGCAGTTTGCAAGGAAACCTTTAGGTTTCATTTGTTTTTTTGGTGTGTGTCCATGTTTTGAGTCAGGGTCTCACTATGTTTGTCGCTTTGAATAGCCTGAAACTCATTGTGTAGAACAGGCTGGCCTCAAATTCCTAAGAATCTGCATGCTTCTGCCTCCCAAGTGTTGAGGCTAACCACACGCCCTAGGAACTGCTAGAAACCTGCAGTTTTAGGTGGTACTTAAAAAGGACAGTTCAGCTCTTAAAACTAAATGATACCATGAGTTACTCATAGCATGTACTCCACAATAAAAGGAAGCAAACTACCAGTCCATGAAACAAATGGATGGATCTCAGAGATTATGCTATGTGGAAACACCCAACTCAAGAGGGTGCACTAACACGTGATTTCATTTCAACAGCCTTCACAGAATAACAAAACTACAGAAGGTTAAGAGGGGCAGCAAGAACTAGAAAAAGGCAGCTCAGGGGACCCTTTGGACGAAGAGTTGGGTATTAACTGTGGTGGCCAGATGAATCTACACACATGCTAGAATTGCATAGAATACATACCCACTTTGTCTCAGGACAGCCACAACCTCCCAGGAACAGCTCTGTTCTCTCCCTACACAGGTCTCTACAGGTGGCTGACACACACTGCAGAGCATCTTCTGCTCTGTGCTGAGAAGCCTTTATTAGGCACCTTTGGGGGTGGTGGTGGAATAAGTTCCTTATCTTGAGAAGATGAACAGCATGCCCCTATATGAAATGAGCTTGAAAGTCCGAGGAGACAGCAGACAGTTACTCTTGCCTCTCCTTTTTAGAGTTTTATAAATTAAAAAGTAAACCAAATGTTTCTAATTTTAATCTAGTTTTAAATTAGGTAAAATGACAAAATGAATAAAAAATCAAATTATATAGCAGTTCTTACTCTTCTGACACCTGCAATTTCTAAAAGCATTATGAATAATTTTATTAACAGAGAAATTACAAATTATAACTACAACTCTTTCCAGAAGGCCACTTTGTGATAAAGTTCATACATACAGTGTTCATGGTTTCCTTAAAGTGCTGTACAGTCTGGCATGGAAGCGCCCTACTGCTTTAGAAGGTCTTTTAGTACAACGCCAGCGCTGTTGTCAGGTGACACTGGCAAAGGTGTAAACGTGGGGAGAACATCTGACATAGGTTTCAAAAGAAGATGCCCAGGCCCACCAGGTCCATGTCCAGCTGGGTTAATAAGGGGCACAGCTGCTGAGCGGGGAGCCAAGAATGGACTCAGATCTGTTCTTCTTCCTGTCCTGGGTTCTGTTATATCTAAAAGATAAGATAAAGATGATTTGGCTTCTACCCTTCACAAAGAGGTTGAATAAAATGACCCTGAACACAATAATATTAAGAAACATGTTCCAATAATTTTATAAAACTCACCAACATGGTTGTTGGTGTCTGTTGCTGGGACAGGGGTCTACTCAGGCTAGCCATGAACCTAACAACAGAGGATGTTCCTCCTGTCTCTCCTTTGAGAGCTGGAGCTGTACTACCAAGCTCAGTTTTAACATGCGAGTAAGCAATTTAGCCCTACTATCAATTTTAAAATTCACCCTGCTGATCATAACACTACTATTTAGCACAGGTTTCTGGCCATTCTTTATTCAAGAACATCAACAGATCCTCAAATCCTAAGCAGAAAATACAAACTTATGGGCTGGCAAGATAGCTCGGCAGGTAAAGCACCTGCTGCGAAACCTCTAACCCTGATGACCTGAGTTCAACCCCAGAATCCCCATGGTAGGAAAGAATCCAACCCCCAAAAGTTGCTCTGACTCCCAAGGGTATATAGGAGTACACATACTTACACATATAGACACATGTACATACAATAAACAAATAACATTTTAAGAATACCAATGTGTATTATAAAAACCTCATCGAAGTTCATTCCTAGTCATTCCAAGCATTTTCTGATATTTAAAAAAACAATGCCACATGTACTTTAGGTTTCCATATTTGGCTACATATTAATTAAATTAATATGCCACTGAGTTCTGGATCCTACAGCAGACTCTATCTATGAAAAGAAGATGGGCAAACGTGTGGGAAGACAGAGATCCTTGTGCTCACAGATAAGCAGGGGAACCAGAAATGCTAAACACATGTGGTCCTTCCTTTAAACGGGGGTGGGGGGGTGGGGTGTTAACCTGTTTCTGCCCAAAGGCTGGGGATTGGTATGGTTAATATCTTGGTGACCTCTGTAACGTCTGAGTGGTCAAGACCTCACTGGATCCTCCCACAGACCCTTATAGTGTGTTTCTCAATCTGTAGACCCTATCTTTATAGGAGGAACCACATACGGTCAGTCTACAGAACCCATCTGTGTGGAAGATGTCATATGGACTTTACAAAGAGCTTTGATGCAGTCATGTCTTAAGCTTTATTGTGCACAGGGACTGAGTCATTTATCACCAGAAAAAATGTCATCAGATTGTGCTCTGCTTAAATATACCTAAAAAAACTACTCAGAGTCAGAGAACTGATCTGCCTTCTTGCCTTCTGCTGATCATTACACTGGAAATCATGGTAGTCCCAGAGATCCCAGCATAAAAGAGAAGAAATGAAGAAAAAGGAATGGGAAAAGGTGACAGAGGGCATTTGTATGTGCAACAATACTGATAAAGTATTTGATCCTCAAACTCTAGCTGTATAACGGAAAGCTTGACTGGCTGTAGTAGTTTTGAAATAATGCTATCTTGTTGCAAGGCTACTTTCCATACCTACCTGAAAGACGAAGGGCTTGTGAACTTGATTTCCTAGTGAGTATGATAGCTATGGAAAATGCTGGCATACCATACTATAGTGATGTAGAAGTAATTACGATTAATTTGCCAGAAAAACAAACAATATATGCATACATGACTCATTCATCTTTTTAGACATTCAAAGGCTGGAGACCATTCTCAGTGGCAGGATTTCTCTATCGGCTTGGAAAGCTACAATTCATTTTCATTAGAATAGGCTTAGAACTGGTTTTAGTGGCTAGAATTCTGGTTTATGACCTAAGAACATTAACAAATCCATTGGTGAGAGCTAAGAAAACCCTGGGAGGTCCCTTCTTATGCAATGGGAAACTAAAAAAGTGGGCACCAAAGACAAAGACAGAGACAAACTCATTATATGCAGTGGCTGCAGAGCACGGCTGGGTTCCCCTGCTGGACTTTCTGTAATCACAGCTTTACACACTAGAAAAGCTCCTAACACAATGTAAACACAACTGAACACTACTCTCTACATACTGTGAACACAAGTGGACACTAATCTATACACATTGTGAACACAGGTAGACACTAATCTCTACACTGAACACAGCTGGACACTTGGTGCAGGAGAATTGTCTGTATTCTGTCAATCATGTTTTAAATAAACACTGATTGGCCAGGCAGGAGGTGTAGGTGGGAAACCCAGACAGGAAGTGGAAATGATGCAACGAGAGCAGGAGGAATTCTAGGGAGGAGGAAGCTGATTCCCCCACTCCTGCCCAGACCACCAAAGCAGCAGGATGTGAGCTGCCCCACTGAAAAAGGTACTGAGCCACATGGCTAACATAGATCAGAACAATGGGTTAATCAAGATATGAGAGTTAGCTAGTAAGAGGCTAGACCTAATGGACCAATCAGCTTTATAACTTATAGAGATCTCTGTGTGGTTGATTTTGTCTGGAACTTGTGGCAGTGGGGACCTGGGTGGAACAAATACCCAAGCAGGGTGGACACTAATCTCTACACACTGTGAACACAGGTGGACACTAATCTCTACACTGTGAACACAGCTGGACACAAATCTCTACACTGTGAACACAGCTGGACACTAATCTCTACACTGTGAACACAGCTGGACACTAATCTCTACACTGTGAACACAGCTGGACACTAATCTACACTGTGAACACAGCTGGACACTAATCTCTACACTGTGAACATAGCTGGACACTAATCTCTACACTGTGAACACAGGTGAACACTAATCTCTACACACAGAACACAGCTGGACCACTAATCTCTACAGTAGTGAACAGTGTAGCCACAGCTCTTCACAATGATGAACACAGCATGGGGACTAAGCTCCGCACACTGGTGAATACAGTAGGAACACTAAGCTTGTATCCTCCATGCAGACTCTGCCACAACATAGTCCACTTCTGACTGATACATACACCAAGCTGAGTTCAGCTTAGGAAGGAAAGGAAGATGGTAAGAAAGAAAGTGAGAGAAAGAGAGGGTGGGAGAGAAGGGAGGTCAGGAGGGAGGAAGGAAAAGGAGAGAGAATGATAAATGCAGAAAAATGAGCAGACCTTTTGCTGAAGAATGTGAGAATCTCTCTTAAGAAACTACGACCTAGTACAACATGAAAAGAAAAATGTCCTCAGCAGTCTGTATCTCCTAAGTGACTTTTTACTGAATTCAGCAGCCAAACCTTTTATCTTAGTGAGAGATAAACGTTATTACCACACCTTTATATAAAAGTTTAAAAAAACAGAAACATCTGTCTAAATAACTAAAGAAGTTTTAAAAATTGTAAAACAGAATTTATCTAATATTTTATTCAAATTTAACTATGGTATGTGATATGAACTATAAAGCATATGATATATACCTTAACTCTATACTAAAATATAGAGTCCAAATTAAAATATGTAAATTTAAATTACATGGGGAAAAAAGAGAATTGGTTCACAGTCTAGTGGATAATTCAATTTCAACTCCAAAAATTTTATTACATGCCAATATCATCAGTATGAAGTAATAACTTTACAATTCAGCGGGACCAAAACTATATATACATGCAGCCACCAACCACTTCCTTCCAGACAGATCTTTGCCACGTAAGGGTGCTTGTCCACAGTCTTTGGATTAGGTCAATTAACTGAACCAACCTTACATTTATTATTTATGTAACAAGGTTTGGTTATTGAATACAAGAAGTCCAAAACTGAAAATGATTTTCAAACTATGTGCATCTAACTTTGGTTAGTAATGACTGCCATCAGAGAGAAATGAAAACCGACGACAAAGCAAAGATGTAACCAGTTGACCACCATTTCCAGGAGAGTAATTCAAACCGGCTTACACTGATAAAGGGAATAAAATCAAATGCCTATAAATTTACTGCAATGTATATGCCTATAAATATACTACAATATATATGATCTGGAGCTGATCATATATATTGATCAGAATATATATGAGAAATGAAAGGTTTCTCATGAAGACAAAATGATTCTCACAAAAAATTGTTTTGACATAAAAGTGAAAACATTTTATACTATTGACATTAATTTAAAAAATAAATAACAAAATACAACACATAACACCCAAATTTGGTGACATTAGAATTTTGAAAGCAGTATTACATATTTTAAAAAACACTGAAAACTTAGTGTCACCATAAATCTAAGTCATAAGTTAAACATTTGATTTTTACTACTTAAGTTTACCTTTGGCACTTCCGGGTATGCTAGTGTGAACGTTCCTTCTTCCTGGAGAATCCAGTGGTTTCAAGTCATGAACAGACAGCTTTGGAGGTGGGACAGATGGATGAGATTCTGTTTCCAGAAATTTAACAAAAAGTTCTGAAAAGGACTGAAAGAAAATATTTGGTTATATTACTATGACTGTATTAGATTATGTAAAAAGAAATCTGTTACTATGCAAATGAATGTGATATGTAATCATTTCATTTCATTATTCATGTTCAGCAAGAGTAAAACTGGGTCTTACACTATTAAACACAGATTGCTGATTTGGTCTCAAAGGTGTATTGGGCACACTTTTCGATCCTCCTCCAAGCCATCCTGTCATCCACCGAGTAACACCTCCTTGATCTTCAGCAAATAACTGCACGAACATTTTCAAACAGAAAAATGTTACCATATAAGACAAGAAAAATAAGAACCTCTCTCATGTGATTTCAGAGAACAGTAAATCATGCTTTATAATTCAAATTCTAGTAAATGTTTCCTACTACTGACAGAAGATACAGATAAAATATAATGTCACATAGGCACAATCTGAAATAAATGTTCCGGGCACGGTTATGTCTCAAAAATGTCAACAATCTGATGTGAGAATTAGTTTGTAAGTTGTAAACTATTTAAACTAACATCAATACAAACTCAACAAATCTATCTCTTTGATTAAGAAAACTGTATTAAATCTGTTATACATACATTAAAAAGAGACATTTTCTACTATGCCCCTATTAAAAGTAATTATAAACATATTTAGCATGAAAACCAGGATGTAGCTCAGTGGTGGAATGCTTACTCAACATGTGAAACACATGCTAGGTTCCATGCCCAGTGAAAGACAGAAAAAAGGGGGGGGGGGGAGACCAGCGAATGAGAGAACCAAAGAGAAAAGGGGAGTGGTTTTGCTGTCTAGTTACCTGCTCCATTTCCTCCCTTTTAACACCCAGGATGCTCCCCATCAGTTGTAGCACTTCATGACGCTGATTTTTAGGTGCATGGAAATGACCAATGAAGAGGTTTCTCATAAGGACTCTAGGAAAATCAAGGCAGAAACAGCTTAGGCCTACCTAACATGGCCTACTTACTAACACAAGTATACCTAAACTTAAACATTTACTTAAACAATGAGTGGCTTAATTATAAAGACTGAATAATAAGGTATTCTAAAGCGGCTTTTTAAAGAAGTCTAACTAGGAATATTTCAGACAACCCAAAATGCATACTTTTTTAAAAATCACTTATTAGCGCACCAAGTCTTCAGACTTATAATCAACTGAGGAGGTATCTCATAAGCAATTTTCAACACCTGACTAGGTGATTCTTACATGCAAGAGAAATGAAAATGGAGATGTTATATGTCCCCAACCACACTTACGAAAAATTTAAAATAAAACCTTAAATTTTAAAATATTAAGTGATATTATTGCACGAATAACTAGATTTTAGACCTAATATGATGTGGGAGTCCCCTCTGTGTACTGTGATTACCATTAATGAACAAAGAAACTGCTTTGGAACTATAGCAAGGCAGAACTTAGGTAGTTAGGGAAAGCTAGGCTGAATGCTGAGAACAAAGAAGGGCAGAGTCAGAGGAGAAGCAATAGAGCTGCCACCAGAGTTAGACAAGCCAAAAATTTGCCAGTAAGCCACTGTCATATGGCAATACACAGATTAATAGAAATGGGTTAAATTAAGATGTAGGAGTTAACCAATAAGAAGTTAGAGCTAAGGGGGCCAAGCAATGATTTAATTAATACAGTTTCAGTATGATTTTTCTGGGTCTAAGCTAGCTGGGTGGCCAGGACCAACCTTTAAACATTTAAACATGCTAGATATGTTTACTTAAGGGTAGTAAAGAGGGGGAAATTTGCCAGGCAGAGGTGGCACACACCTTTAATCCCAATACTTGGGAGGCAGAAGCAGGCAGATCTCTGAATTTGAGGCCAGCCTGATATACAAAGTGAGTTCCAGGACAGTCAGAGCTATACAGAGAAGCCATGTCTCCAAAAAACAAAACAAAACAAAACAAAAGTCCAAAAAAAGGGGGGAAATATTAAAAATAAACCTTTTACTTTCTAAGTATTTCATGTATAAGCAGTAATTTTTTTCTAGACAGGGTTTCTCTGTGTAGCCTCGGCTATCCTGGAACTCGATCTATAGACCAGGCTAGTCTTGATCATACCTGCCTCTAGCGCTGGGATTAAAGGCATGTGACACCACTCTGCAGGAGTGATTTTTCTTTTAACTCTTGAATATGGTTTTGAGAAAAGAAATGAATTAGGAGAAACAGACTTTAAAAATAAAAGAAGGTAAGTTACTCTACTGACTGTCATGACAACTATCTACACCTCACTATGTAAGAAAAGCAAACCGCTTCTTGAAAATGTGGTCAGGTGTACACCTCTGCTGTAGCTCCACTGTTCTCTGACAGCAGTTCCTGTAACCCAGGAGGAGTCAAAAGGCAAAGCTCACTTGTCTACTTTTCCTTCTGTGCTGCTCACTAAGTTCATTAGTTTCTTCTGTGCATCGTCCAGCATCTCTTGGTGAAGCGCAACTGTTTACAAGGAAGTGGATAAAGACAGCATTAGCCAACCAGCCTGGACAAACATGCAGCAAGACCTATTTAGGAATGTATGTGCCCTATTCTACAAGAAATGGCCAAATGCGGTCATCTTTTCTTTGATTCAGGAAATCTGGACAGAAATTACCTAGAAGGCAAGGGATGCAGTATCCCACATGTCTTGTCTCCAGTAAAACGATCAGTTCCTTAACAGAAGTGTAAAGATCACAACAGGTTTCCACCCACTCAGAAATGCACAAGTAAAGAGCAAACTGTCACCACTGCCATCTCAAACGATGTATTTCCAGAACAACTCTCACTTAATGGGAGGCAATGGAAAGGAGAACTTTAGCTTTTCCATGCTCTGTCTTCCTGGCTGGGCTCTGTTGTTGGTGAGCCAAAAGAGTCTCTTACCAACTAACACCATGGCTTAGGACAGCTGACAGAGCAAAGCACTCTGGGGAAAGGAAACGGCAATGGAAATTAAAAGCATGAGCGCTAACATGTGAATCATGTTACAATGCTGTTGGCCGACCTAAAAGTGTGTTTAGGTGATTTCTAAATTTGTACTTTAAAATAAGCAAAACCTGTAAAATGGTTGAAATTTTTAAAAGCAAAGTTTAAAATGAAATGAGGAGATGTCCTATGCACAAGCTAATCATGCCAAGGATCAAGAGCTCTTGGCTGAAGAGCCTCCTTCACACTACACCTTCCACTTCAAAGCGGGCAGCAGAGCTGAAAGAGGCACTCAATGGTTTTAAGGGGAAGCACAAGACACCATCCTAGAAGAAAGCAGAGGAGACGGCATGTGTAGTCCAATAAGGGAGCACATGCCTACTCCTTCCCTGACAGGAGCCGGCTAGCTGAGTCCCTGGCCAGGAACCAGGCCTGGCAGTTACTTTTCTCATTCTGTGTGCCATTTCTCTTTCCCATTGCCTTTTGAAACAGTAGAGTCTTAAATCTTTATGAAGTCTATCTAATTTATCTTCTTTTTGTTTTTCCCACACAGTACCATGAAGATTTACTCCTACCTCTTCTAAGAGCTTTTATGGTTTTGAATACAAAATTGAGGGCCATGATCCTTACCAAGTTCATTTTTGTGTGTGGTATAAGACAGGTGTTCAACATGGCAGGCACCTGATTCTCTTCATGGGAAAGCAGTTGCTCCAGTTACATGGTGAAGTCCCATGCTTTTGGCACCATTTTGAAAAGTCAACTGCCCATCGACGTCTGATGTATTTCCTGCTCTTGCTTCCCACAGAATCCTGCTTGTTTTTCTCCCTCTGATGAAGAGTTCTCACTGACAGCTCTACTGACTCATAACCACTCCTCATTCTGAAGTTCCTAACTTCCTTCCTCTCGTGACTTTCCTCCAATACACATTAGGTCTCTCCGTTGTCTCCACTCTGTCCTATAGAATGACTGGAATGCTGACTCACAGTAGTAAATGCAAATATAAAGCATTCACGGTAAAGGTTTACAATGGCTTGTGGTTCTCTAAATTACAAAATTCTGAAATACAAAACACAATAGCCAACTTCACCAAAATAGAGATGGTTGCCATATTATAAAAACCAAGGTTTATTTTTTGAAAATCTATAAAACTTTCCTATCTTTCCAACAGGGAATTTAAATTAGACACAAAAGGACTTATTACTGAAGTCTAACTCCGTAAAAGACATTTCTCTAGATTCTTCAAGTACTTTACATTATGGGCATGTGTCGCTTTCCCTAGCAAAATTCTAGATGTGACAGAACTCTTAGCCACAGGAAAAACACCAGATCAGCAAGCTGAAGCAGGAGTCAGTGTAAATCACCTCCTCCAGGACTACAGATGGCAGCCGAGAAACAGCCCAGCCTTCCCCACTGGATGCACATGTGCCTGTACACTCATGTGGAGACTGATGGGGGCGTCGGGTATCACTTTATCATTCTCACCTTAGTCCCTGGAGACAGCGTCTCTCACTGAAGCGAGAAGGCCTTGTGCTCTCCAGCCCCCACAATGCTGGGGTTATGGAAACAAGTGTAACCATAAGGCCTTGTTACATGGGTTCTGGGATCTAAACACAAGTCTTTATGCTTGCATAGCAAGCCCTCTTACCCATGAGCCACCTCTCTAGCCCTGCTACCTTCTCTTTCTCAATGTGTCTGTTACTATTAATTTTATACTGATTATACTCCAAAATGATAAAAATTTGAGGTCATCTTATTTAAAATAAATTATAAAAATTAATTTCATGGGGTTCAGTGGTTAAGAGCACTTGTTGCTCTTGCAGAGGAGTTGAGTTTAATTCATGGAGCCTACATGATGTCTTACAACCATATGGAATTCTAGTCTAGGGGATCTGATGTCCTAGCGGACATGTACTCGCATGGTGCATATAAACCCATGGAGACACACACATATAAAAATAATAATCTTATTAAGATTTAGCCTTTAAGTGGATGAGTATTTTACCTGCATGCATGTCTGTGTACCACATGCATGTAGTGCATATGGAGGCCAGAAGAAGGCAACAGATCCCCTGGGATTGGAGTTAAGAGATGGTTGTGAGCTTCCATGTGGGTGCTGGGAATTAAACCCAGGTCCTTTGGAAGACCAAATGCTGAGCCATCTCTCCAGCTCCAATAAATAATCTTAACAAAAAATAATTTTTTATCCTTTTTTTTGCTATTTTGAGGTAGTCATTAAAAATAAAAAATTACATTAGGCACAGAAGTACATGTTTGCAACGCCAAGTACTTAAGAACCTAGGGCAGAAGGACCCTGAGCTACACACAGTGAAGCTTGTCTATGCTTTCTCAAGAGAGATGAAAAGAGGGAAGAAGGAGAGAATTACATGGGACTCACAGTTTGTATGTTGTACCACAGAAACCATATATAAAGCTACATTACACTGTCTCCGGTTGAAACAAACAGGAAAAACAGAAAGTGAGCCACTAAGCCAGATGGTCCAGCAGGTAAAAGTGCTGCTCTGTAAGCCAACGACCTGAGTTTTCTCTGGAATCCACACAAAGGTGGAGCGAGAACTGACTCCATAAAGCTGTCTTCAGGCCCCTATATGCACCATAGCAGGCCTGTGTACACACCCAGTGAACAACATATGCACACAAAATAACAACAAATTAAATAGTGCTTTTTTCTGATAAGTTGGGCACTGTAGTTTGCACCTGTGGTTCTAGATGCTAAGGAGGATCAGTTGAGCCTGGAAATTTGAAGCCAACATGAGCAACATAGTGAGACCTTATCTCAAAGAATCCAAAGAATCCAACCAAAGGTTTGCATGATGAATAAACAGTTTCAGAGTAAAACTCATAAAGCAAAGATTCTAATAAAAGTTATTTTTATATAGTAAGTCAAAAAGCCAAGGCATTGTTTAGGTTAAATTGACAAGATAAAATTGTCTTAAACTCACTATTAGTCCCTGACCTAATGCAATAGGGGATGCACATGGCTGTTTCAAACTCGGGCTTAAATATACTGTGACATTTGAGTAGAGAAAGGAATAGAAAGGGACCTTGGAACTTAGAAGACAACACGGGAAGAAATGTATTAACTTTGAGAAGTTAGAAGAAAAGAAAGCCACACACCCATTCCAAAGTCCCCAAAGACTCATCTTTTTCTCCAGCAATACTTGCTCTCCTCTCCTCAGAAATTCTGAATATTTCTCTACAAAAACTGGACTCAAACCACAATTTGAAATCAGAACTTTCTTTATATGGGCAGGCAAAATATTATTATTCAGAAATGGGTTCTAGTCCAAATACAATAGTCCTGTGAATAATCACACACACCCAAATAATTCTTTAGAAATGCACGCTGGGCTGGGAAGCATTTTCAAGCTAAGCAATGAATCAGCTGAGATGGAGCCTGGTCTGCAGAAAGCATGACACGGAGTGCGTGACACAGTAAATCTTTCACAGCAGAGCTCTCAAACACCCAGAGGTGACGCCATGGTCTTCGAATCAAAATCGAATGTGCAAGAGTGAGTGCACATTCACTCTTGTGCATCGTAACTTTACATTTTACTTGTGATTAATGACAGTGCATGTGACACCATCTTCAGAGAACATCTTAAAGTGTATCATATTTCTCATATTCCTCTGCTTATCTCATGACTGAGTACCTATAAGCAGGTTTACTGAACAGTTCACTGAATGAGATAATTGGGAAGACCAGAACAAGAACCCAGAAACCTAGAGATGAACCAGGCATGATTTGCCTTTTTAAAATTTGTTTCTTGCAAAGGATTCTGAGAAAATGAAATAAATGACCAAATGATAATTTTCTAGATAGTAAAGTACTATACAAAATGGAAGTGTTCTTTTATCTGATTTCTTTTCTTCCTTCCTTCCTTTCTTGAGACAGGGCATTGCTACATAGCCCCAGCTGACCTGGAACTGCTCTGTAAATTCAGGTTCACCTCAAACTAAGAGATTTACCAATCTCTGTCTTGGCTGCTAGGATTAAAAGCATGCATTACCATATCCAGCGTTCATCTGGTTTCTTAAAATAACAAAATCATTGCTAAATTTTGCTTAATCAACAACACATCTCACATTGGTTGATACTGATATTCTGTGACCTTTTTTTCCTTATTTTGCATTTTTCTCATTTTTAAGAGCCAAGGCAAAGGAGAGAACAGGAGAAAAAATGTTTGAAAGATGATTTTATTTCTCTGTATAATTATCAGTAAGTAAATTAGGTATTGCTGTGGAATAATCTTTCTGTATACTGTGAAGATATATCATTCTGATTGGTTTAATAAAAAAACTGAATGGCCAATCACTAGCAGGATTTTTGGGGCAGGAAAAACATTGGAAAGAAGGCAGAGTCACCAACAGATATATTGCAGTAAAAGAGGTTAAAGCCACGAGTCATGTGGCACCAGGTACATGATAGAAATGGGTTCATTTAAGTTATGAGGTCTAGTTAAAAGCAAGCCTAAGCTATCAGCACCCAGAACAGTTTCAAGACTGCTGACTGAGATGGTCCAGTCTCATAGACTATTCTAGAAAATACCTGACTATTGCCCTAGTTTTCTCTGGGTCCCCCAAAGATTCCCACATTCCCAGACAACAGGAAGTAATGTAGAGAAGACAACACCCACCCACATTCCCAAGATGTGAAATGGATGGGTTTTGGTCATTTGGTTGCTTATGGACGATTATCATTGCTTAAGGGGTTGGTGACAAGCTGTTATTGGTAATGGTGGAAAAAAGCTTAACAAAGGAAATTAGATTCAAGGATCTCATTCTGAAAAGAAAAAGGGGGAATTTAGAAATGATAGGATAAAAGGGTAGATTACTGAATCTACTCTTAAACTAAAAAAGTAACTACTAGTCTTAAATATTTTACATTAGTATGTGTTTTGTATATTGATACAAATTTAGGTTATTTTTGTTATACTGTATATATGTTTCTATTCATGGTTAAGGTATTGAACCTATATAGATCATTTTAAAAGGTTATGTAAAGCTATTACATACAGTCTTTGAAAGCTATTTAGGACAATAAATACTGGGTAATAGTCATCTATAACTATCAAACTTAATAGTCATTTTAGGTATGTTTTCAAAATCATGCAGAGATATATTTTAGATAGGTGATCTTTAAATATTTCAAAGACCTACAGAATATAGCATTTAAAATGTTCTGATTTAATATTCTTTATAATATAAGACTTTTCATGATAGTGAGACATGGCTGCTCATGGCAGCACCAATTTACTTCAAAAAAGAAAAGATGGGCATAGAAGAATCTCCATATGAAGTTTGTTTTCTTTTTGGCACATGCTAGCCATTTGGGCAAGGGGCTGCCCTTGCTTTGACTGCTGACAGTATGCTGTTCAAATTGGACTAACAGGACACAAAGAAAAGCAACTATCAACCTTTGCCAAAACAAGGTAAGACAGTGCTTCAAAAATTCCTGCTTCACAAAAAAGCCTGTCAGATATTCTAGGCCTGTGACTTGAAAGATGGTTGCCCCAGTGCTGCAGAGAAAAATTGGGTGACTGTACAGGCAGTCAGTCAGCTGTTTCTGTCATTTCTTTTAGTTTTGGAAGTTGCTTGCTCTGTACTTCTTGTTTAATAAAGTAATATATCCTTCTTGGGTCTTTGATAGAGTTGAAGACTAGATAGTAGTAGTTATAGTCTTCCTTAGTTATAATAAAAGATAAATTAGGTACAGAATTTTAAACTCACCAAGGTAAGAAAAATAAAATAAAAAGTTATTTCCCCCAAATTGCCAAATACAAATGAACTAAACATTGGAATTTTTTTTTTTTTGGTTTTTTGAGACAGGGTTTCTCTGTGGCTTTGGAGCCTGTCCTGGAACTCTCTTGTAGACCAGTCTGACCTCTAACTCACAGAGATCCACCTGCCTCTCCCTCTGAGTGCTGGGATTAAAGGCTTGCACCACCACTGCCAGCGGAAATGAAATTCTTACCTGAAAATTGTTCTCAATATATATAGTTTTACTGTGTTAGAGTTAAACACTTCCCTTTTTACTTAGACAAAAAGGGGAAAATGTTATGAAATTATCTTTTTGTATACTGTGAAAATATGTCATTCTCATTGGTTTAATAAAAAAGTGAATGGCCAATAGCTAGGCAGGGTTTTCAGGTACACAGGATGCTAGGAAGAAGGCAGAGATGCCATAAAATGCAGAGTGAGCATGATCCAGTGTGTAGATGAGGTAAACAAGCCTCGGGGCAGCAAATAAAATAACAGAAATGGGTTGTTACAAGAGCTAGCTAAAAATAAGTCTATGCTATTGGGTGAGCTTTTATAATTAATAAGAAATCTCCATGTGGTTATTTGGGAGCTGGCAGATGAGACAGAAAATTCCAACTACGGGTATTAGATTCTATTCACATTGGCAACCTTAACAGTAATTAATTTTATTTGATTTTTAAATATGGGGTTGTGTGGGGGTAATGTATGTCTTAGTTAGGGTTTGTGTAGCTGTGAGAAAATACCATGAACAAAAACAACTTAGGGAAGGATTTATTGTAGCTTGTAGTTTCACAACACAGTCCATCACTGAGGAAAATCAGGGCAGAAACTGAAGGCAGGAACTAAAGTAGAAACCATGGAAGAATGTTGTTTACCGGCTTGCTTCTCATGGCCTGCTTTCTTATAGCACCCACGACCACAAGCCCTGGGGGGCACCACCCACCACCGTGAGCTGGGTTCTCCCACATCAAACAAGAAAATGCACTATAGGCTTGCCCACAGTCCTATTGAGTCATGGCATTTTTCTCAATTGAGGTTCTCTTTTCCCAAATAACTCTAGCTCATATCAAGTTGACATAAAACTAGCCATCACAGTGTACATGAGTAGAAATGTCCAATGGAAGTCAGAAGAGTATGTCTGGTACCCTGAAACTAGAATTATAGCTAGTTGTATGGGTATGGGTGCTGGGAACCAAACTTGGATCCTCTACAAAAGCAGTACATAACCAGTGAGCCATCTCTCTAGTCCCCAAAATAAAGCTGATACAGTATTAAATTCAATATGATTTGAATTCTTCATTTAACTATAACCAAAGCAAAAGTTAAAAACTAGATGGTCTTTGTGTGTACATGGGCGTTTGCAGAAGGCCAGAGCTTGACATAGGGAGGGTTTCTTCTTTGACTGCTCTTTGTCTTGTATTTTGAGTCAGGGTCTCTCACTCTGAACCAAGAGCTGACTGATTCGGCTAGTCCAATTATACAGATTGCTCTGGAAATCCCTTGTCTGCCTCCTAAGCACCCAATCACTGCCTCTCAGCATTCATATGGGTGCATCACAAATGCTTTACCTTCTAAGCCATCTCCAAAACTCTAGACAGTTCTTCGGTTTTGACTTTTGTTTGTTTGTTTTTGAGACAGGGTTTCTCTGTGTAGCTCTGGCTGTCCTGGAACTCATTCTGCAGATCAGGCTGACCTCAAACTCAGAGATCCACTTCCTCTGACTTCTGAGTGCTGGGATTAAAGGTGTGTACCACCCCAAACCCCACCAGACAGTCTTTTTATTACAGAATTTCAACTCATACAAAATGACTTTTAACACTAAATGTTTTTAAAAAATAATACCACATTTATTTTTAAAAAATAATACCAGACATACTGCTTTGTCTTTTAAGCATTTCTTTCTTTCTTTTTCTTTTTTTATTCTCGTTTTTCAAGACAGGGTTTCACTGTTTGGCTCTAGCTGTCCTGGAACTCACTCTGTAGACCAGGCTGGCCTCAAACTCACAGAGACCCACCTGTCTCTGCCCCCACCAGTGCTGGACATTAAAGGTGTGCACCACCACCATCTGGCTTCTTTTAAGTATTTTTAACCTATCAACCATCTGGCTTCTTTTAAGTATTTTCAACCTATCAACCTGTCGGGGAGAATTTTAAAGTCTATACAACATGGTGAATTTTGTTGTTTTTGTTTTGCTTTGCTTTTTTGTCTCATAATTATTAACTGCTGAGTAAAAAGTTAACTGTATTATTTTTCCCCAACAGGGTCCCATCATGTATCCTAGGCTGACCCTAAACTTGCTTTAGACAAAGATGAATTTGACCTTCCAATCCTCTGGCCTATCCCTCCTGTGTGCTGAGATTTTAGGCGTGTGCAACTACACTTGGTCTAATCAGTGCTGCGGACTATACCCTAGGGCTTGTGTGTGCTGGGCAAGTACTCTACCAAGTAAGGTATATCCCCAGTTCCCGACGTAAATCTTAAAATTCTGTTTGTTGAAAATAAATTCATTACTACAGTAAGATATCATTAATGAGTTCTACTACACCATAGTTGATTAGAATTACTATGTATATTTGGAAGAAATAAGACAGAGAGGCAGTGGAGAAAATAGGAGGGAAAAGTGAGAGAGGGAGAAAATGACTAAGATTTTTCAGCAGTGGGAATTAATCCTACTGAGAGTTAAGTATTCTACTACTGGGCTGCCCAGAGATTATATATATATATATATATATATATATATATATATATATATATATATATTACATATGTATGTATTTTATATATATGTATATATATTTTATATATATACACATACATACGTGTGTGTGTGTATGGCAGGTGGGGGGTATGCATACATGTGTGTGAAGGTCAGAAGAAATTATTGGATGTCTTCTTGAAATTACTTAACATCTCATTTTTTACAGGCAGTGTCCTACTGAACCCCGAATTCACTGGCTCAGCTATACTGACTTGGTGCGGGAGAATTGTCTGTATTCTGTCAATCATGTATTTTAATAAAACGCTGATTGGCCAGGCAGGAAGTATAGGTGGGTCAACCAGACAGGAAGTAGAGGCGGGGCAATGAGAATAGGATAAGGCTAGGGAGGAAGAAACTCCCTCGGCCATTCCTGCGCAGATCACTGAAGAGACAGCATGTAACTTGCCCAGCTGAGAAAGGTATGGAGCCATTATGGCTAACATAGATGAGAATAATGGGTTAATATAAGTTATAAGAGTTAACAAGAAGCCTGACCTAATGGGCCAATCAGTTTATAACCTTATGGAGTCCTGTGTGTAATTTCTCTTTGGGATTTGCCGGCTGTTGGGGTACTGGGCAGGACAGAAACCCCAACAAGCCAGCCCCCACATACTACATATGGCGCCCACGTGGATAACTTCATCCACAGAAAGCCTGAGAAAGTTTGGGAAAGAATAGAGTAAAGCATGTTTTCTTGGTGGCAGCAATTTCTCGGGTCTGCGCTGCTTGCTAGAGGCAAGCAAGGCTTTCATCTAAGAGAGGCTTCCTGACTCAGCTTTAGCTGCAAAACCCTGCAGCTCATTAAGAGGTCCTGCCACGAAAAACTTAAACGGTGTTGATGAAAAGCTGAACGCATGCTTTTCAGGTTTTCAGCCATAACAGGAAAAAAGCTGTGCTGTTTTAAAATGCCGGCTTTCTGGGCTGTCCTGCCAGAGCAAACTCTGACTCTTTCAGGCAGGCAGTCCGACTGAGTGTGGTCTGTGAGCAGAATGCTGCAGCTTGCTTGCTGACAAGGACCTTGAAACGTCATAGAGTTGTGGCAGTGAACATAGCTCTGGCTGGTATCTCAGCCACGAGCCTGGAAAGTTAATAAATGGGCTGGATCTAGCTGTCAAAGCCACGGCTTTAATCTTCTCCTTAAAGACTCATGTAGTCAAAAAAGAGAGAGAGATACAGTAAAGAGAGGTTCAAAGATGAAGAAAACCTCTAAAGAGTTTACAGTGTGTTAAAAATACATGCAGGTTAAAGGTTAAAGTTCTTAGGGTAAAAAGGGAAGAAAGAGAGTAGTTGGGTGTGGTAGAACACACCTTTAATCCCAATGCCTGGGAGGCAGAGGCATATTGACCTCTGTGACTTCAAGGGACAGAGGTAGAGATTGACCTCTGTGAGTTCAAAGTATGGTAGCAAACACCTTTGAGCCCAGTACTGGGGAGGCAGAGACAAAAGGATCTCTGTGAGTTCAAGGACAGCCTGGTCTACAGAGTTATTCCAGGACAAAGATATACAGAGAACCTGTGTCAAAAAGTAAAAGCAAAAATAAAAGAAATAGAGGTTAAAGTAAAGCCACACAAAGATGGAAAATGCACAGAGAATCTTGATACTGTATGTTATTATGCTCTCTTTAAATTGTTTGAATGCTGAGGAAGGAGCAACAGCTGCTAAAGGACTGTTGTTTATAAATACTGCTGAACTAACTCAAGATAGGTATTTTGAAAATACCTTGGCTTCAAAACTGAAGTCAAAAGGTTTGTTACTTTGGAGAAGAGATTTTGCTTTTGTTTCCACAGAAAATGAGAGGCTATGGATTCATTCTGAGTTAAGAAAAATCAAGTTCCACCAAGGGAGGCCACCTGAAAAATCTCTGACAGGAATAGATGGCCCAGATGTCTGAGTTCTTCATCCAGAACAGGTTCAAGACTGCTGCCTGAGATGATCAAGACTCACAGGATACTCCAGTCAGGACTTGATGATAACTCTAAGTTTTCTTTAGGTCCCCATAAGATCATCAGCGCCCCCAACCAGCAGGAAGTAGCCTGAAATACTACGCCCACATTCCCAACAAATGGACTATGGGTATTTTCCTTTGTTTAAAAAAAAAAAAAAAGAGGGAAATGGTGCGGGAGAATTGTCTGTATTCTGTCAATCATGTATTTTAATAAAACGCTGATTGGCCAGGCAGGAAGTATAGGTGGGTCAACCAGACAGGAAGTAGAGGCGGGGCAATGAGAATAGGTTAAGGCTAGGGAGGAAGAAACTCCCTCGGCCACTCCTGCACAGATCACCGAAGAGGCAGCATGTAACCTGCCCAGCTGAGAAAGGTACGGAGCCATGTGCTAACATAGATGAGAGCAATGGGTTAATATAAGATATAAGAACTAATAAGTAGCCTGACCTAATGGGCCAATCAGTTTATAACCTTATGGAGTCCTGTGTGTGATTTTCCTTGGGAGTTGCCGGCTGTGTGGTACTGGGCAGGAATGGAAACCCCAACAAGCCGGCCCCCTCATACTACACTGACTGGCCATCAGAAGTCCTTCTGCCAGAGCTGAGGTCTGACTCAGAGGTCCTTTTGCCAGGACCTCCCCAGCACTGCCATTACAGGTGAGCCAGCATGCCTGGCTTTGACGTGGGTGTGGTGATTGAACTCAGGTCCTCATGTTCACAGGATAAGCACTTTATCAACTGAGCCTTCTCTCTATCCCCCAAGCACATAATAACATTTTTGTTTGTTTGGTTTTTGAGATAGGGTTTCTCTGTGTAACAGTTCTGGCTGTCCTGGAACCAGCTCTAGTAGACCAGCCCTGGCCTCGAATTCATAGATATCCTCCTGCCTCTGCCTACAGAGTGCTGAGATTAAAGGCATGTGCCACCATCACCCGGCTATATAATATTTTTAATGATAGCAAATCAAATATCCTTTCCCTCTCTCTTAGTTCCCCTCAACCTTTCATTATCGATTCAGATAACTTACAGTTTCCATACAGAAAGTTTTTAAAGCATCCTTATAGAGTATATACTTTATAAAAAAAGTTTTGCATAGACAAGACATATCCCAAAAGAAGACTTAAATTTATCATTAAAAAGGAAAGCTGTAATGCTTTTTCCAGTTAGTTAATGTTACTACTGTGTCAAACCCTCCGAGAATAGAAGGTTTTCTAGACCTCATTTCCTACTGCAAATCTCCATGGATGGCATCCCCCAAGGAGGGACCTGCCCTGCCCACACAGGGGTTTTGTTCTTACTAAATGCCTTTATTTTCGTTGCTACTTTATAAAGCTTAGTATTTTTCTAAAAGGAAAGACTATTTACTTTCCTTTTAGAAAAAGGAAATGTAGAAAAGTTACAGATAATACAGCCACTAGGAAAGGGCAGAGCCCAAAACCACGGAAACAGAGTGGTAAGCAGCAACAAAATTAACACCTACAAAAACCAAGCAGTGCAATAAGGTAAACAACATACTTGAACCTACCACACAGGGCCTTTACAAAGCTCTAGCAAGCAAGCCAGGGCCTATTATATGAAAATCCAGATTTCACCATCCCTTGCAAGACCTAACATCTTCAGCACTTAGCTCACAAGCCTGTGCAGAAATGATGGGGTTGAGCTAAGACTCCACCGCCCATAAAAGAAACATTTCAATTCACCAGCTTTTACCAGACCTGTCCAATCTGTGGCCAGGAGTAGCTATAAATGCAGCCTAACATAAAACTATTACCTTACTTAAAACACGACAAGATTATTTTGGGAGATTGGAGGGAAGGTAAACCAATCATACTGTTCTCCCCAGTGTGATTACGATGTCAAACTGTAAAGTCAACAGGGTGGACCCACTTGTGTCCGTCTCCCTTGCTATTTTGGTATTAACAGTTGATGACCTGCTTGTGATTCATGACTAAGCTTCCTTTTCCTACACAGCTAATCACTTCCACTCCACCTTCCCAGTCCTGCATACCAACCAACCCACCACACCATACCACACAATCACATGCATGCCACTATTTCAACATTTTCAGAGTATGCCACCTCATTTCATGTGAATCCCTCCCTCTGTCTGGAAAGATTTTCCCTAGCTACCAATCTACTTAGCCTGTACATATCCATCACTTAAGAAAAGTCAAGTCACTCTTAACTTTGCTTACCTTCCCATACCACTATTACCAAGTAGAACGGACAACTCTTTCAAAACAATTTATTTTAATTTTTTTTTATTATTTCTGGATAATTTTGTTCAGTGTGCTTTATTTTACAATGTGGAATCCTCCAGATCCACTTCCCCTTCTCTCCCATCCAACTTTGTATGTTTTTTTCCCTTTTTAATTGAAAAAAAAATTTTTGCACTATATCTGTGCCACTGTATTTATAACCCACCCAATGCATGTATTTTTGAATGTATGTCTTTCATTTGGTCACAGTTACTCACTGCTAAGGGACTGAACTAGTAAAGAAAAACCAATGACTCTTCTCCACAGGTGCTATCAGGTACCAATTGCTCCTCAGCCAGGGGTGGACTCACCTCGCACTCCCTGCTGGGATTCTGTCTAACTTGACAGCTGTGAGTAGACATGTGCCCCCTGCTCTGTTCTTGTAGTTGTCCACCACTTCTGATTCTTCTAAACAATTCCCTGCATGTACTTGAATACAGGTCCTCTTCCATTTCCTGCCTGTCGCCCTCCTGAGGGAGACCTCTGTCACCTGTTTATCCCAAGGCCTTTTAGTGCTTGATACTCAGAACATAAACAATGACTACTTGATAAAACAATGAACGAATGACTGGTGTTTTCTAGGAAAGATGAAGAAAATAAATTACATACTGAACAACTCAGCCATTACTCAAAAAAAGGAGAAAAAGTACATAAAATATTCTCATCAGTATATAATTTCTCCTTTCTGCTTATAGAAATTAGTTTTCAATTACAACTTTTAAAACATTGTTCAGTTAGATATTAGTATCAAATATCAAACACATTTAAAATGTAACTAGAAATACAAAATAGCTTATTTACCTAATACACTTTTTCCTTTAATTTAAATGTTGGCATTGTCTAGCATACCCAGATGTTTATACTATTACAAATAACTTTTAACCATTTACGGCAATCCAGAAAATTGCATTTGGTACTTCTTATATGTTTCCTCTAAAACCGTCACTTCTGCCAAAAACATCTATAAAGAACTCTTTCACAAGATTTGGGCAACAAAGCGTCTGGGAATGTATTTGGCTTATGTTCAACAGGACATTATATGTTTTCTTGTATAAATCACGTCCTGGAAAATGGAATGTCTTTATTTAAAATAATAACTCAGGCACACTCAGCATTGTAAAGGTAGTTCCTTGTGAAACATTTTAAGCTCCTTTTGTATCTGTGGCTTTAAAACATGTTTTATGCCTCATCTAGCACAGCGACTGTTACTGCTCATTTTATATGTACTTCTAGCCTTTCTAAAATATTCTGAGGGAAAATTTTTAAAAATTAGTTACAAAAGCCTTTCAGTTACAAGTATAGGACTTGGGATACAGCTGACTTTCCCAGCATGCACAAGACATTGGGTTCCATCCCCAGCACAGAAAACAGTGAAGATGCCAGGCAGTGGTGGCACACACCTTTAATCCTAGCACTCAGGAGGCAGAGGCAGGCAGATCTCAGTAAGTTCGAGGCCAGCCTGGTCCACAAAGCAAGTTCCAGGACAGCTAGGGCTGTTACAGAGAAACCTTGTCTTGAAAAACCAAAAACCAAAATAAAGCACTGAAAACATAGGGATAAACTGGCCAGGTAGAGCAAAAGATGTTCCTCGTGCTAGGATTAAATTTCTACTGCCTACGAAAACTCACTTTTCTTTGCATACCACAAAACTCAATGATTTTTAGTATTAATTACCAAATCAAAAACTATCATACTTTTTATTTCAATTTAATTTGCATTTAAGAAGAAGTTTGAAAGCAATTAAGGAAATGAAGAAAGAGCAATTAAGGAAATGGAGAAAGGAAAACACGCACCTACATACATGACAATGTATGCATCTTTTAATGTCTCAGCTGTACTAGGTTTACACAGATGTTATTTTCTCATCAATAACAAGTCCACAGGAATCCTCAACTCTGATGAACTAAGAATAAAGATACCATCCTACTCAGTTCATAGACAGGTGGTGCACTTACTAAAAAGAGCAGGGCAGCATGGGAAAGGAGTTTCTGCAACTGTTAAGAGTGTTCCAGGTGAAATGCTGAAAGACTAATCTCTAAAAGGAAGGACAACAGTAACTCCTCTACCAGTCAACACTGCCTATTAAAACAGAGCATCTACAGGATGCTAGGGTTTCTCGTGTTGGAGGAATGAGTTAGCTTAACTAGTTCCTATGGTTTAAATAGTTTTCACACTTGCTAGGTAAAAACCTACTAGTGGCTTAATACTTTCTTCAAGTCTCTATCCCTTAACAAGAGAACTAAATACACCGCTTAAGGCCACTGCTGTGCACAACTGTCTTAAATTACTACCTTATGATGTTCGTCACGTGCCATTTCCTTTGCTTCTTAAAAAGGGGCCTGTCTAGTGTTCTACACAGCAGCCAACGTGAAGTCAAGCAGCTGGTCTTTATTAGGTGCTTACTGACCAGTAAAGCACCAGGCATCTGTCTTTATGTTTCTCATAAAGGACCCATAAATGCCCTCAGTTCATAAGCATGGTTGCATGTACCTGACATTAACAATCACATACTCTCAGAGGGACTGACGTCATCCAGGCTGTACTGCTTTAATACTGGGGTCATATGTAACCACGCTTTCCTTATGTTTGGACAGACTGAATCATATCTTGGTAGTAGTGATATAATCTACCATTCTGAATAAAACACCACTTTTTAAAGTAAATTTCCTAATATTGTCTAAATGTTGAAACAGCAGATCAACTAACCGCTAGTCTACAGAGGCTTAGAAAAAAAAAAAAACAATACTTTGCCTTTACAATTCAAGTCTGTGTATTTTCTTGCAACAAAAACCAATTTGTCTTTTTCAAAATTGTTTCTCCTGGCAAAAATTTTCGTTGTCTGGCCAACTTTTGTGTTAAAAATAAAATACAGTATTACAACATCAATCAACATGTAAAGTACTTAATGACTTATAAAAATATACAGGGATGCTTTTTGAAATAAGTAAGCCAATCAAGAATTTACTTGTATTATCAAATCAAAAATATAGCATTGAGAAAATAAAATTGCATTTGTGTTTAGAGATATAAACGTGCCACTAAGCACTTAGGTAGTGTAAGAGAAACACTATTAGGAGAAGCTGTAAAAGGCAAGGATGATTTGAAGACATAACAACCATCTCAGTGTTCCCCTTCCTGTCTGTGCCACACTAGTTCCCTCAGCCTTTCCAAATAACAGGTGTACAAGCTGAAGTAAGCAGCGCTTTCTGTCTAATACTTACTCCCTAGAACGAGCCCAAAGTTCCTACTTACTAATAGTGAATATCAATTATGTTTTTTACACAAATAAGAACCCAGGCGACCTGCCCTGACAGCTACAGTGAAGAAAAATGGAATTATTTCTACTCCTAGAAGTTTAACTAGGGGCCTGGGCAAACACCAAATACTGCAGTTAAGTCTCACATCTGACCATGGCCTACTGAAATGACTTAGGTGACTGTCTAAAAGGATATGTGGCCGTAGACATCAGGGCACACAGCATCAGGCTGTCAGAGCTCAATGATGTAGTTCAGAACTCACCTTTTTTCCTTCCACTGATCTAGCTCAGCTCTAAGACATGGCACCATAGTTAACCCTTTGCTGCTCAGTGTTCTTTTTGGTTCACCATGTCTTCCAACTAATGTAGTTGCACTGGCTTTCTATCTAATTAGATTGTGTTCCCAATACACAGTTCTCATTAAAGAAGCCATTTCAACAGTGAGAGTTCAGTATAGAGGGTGCCACTGTATCTCTAAGGGAGCCACAGAGAACAAAAGACAAGTCGGACATTTTATAAACACAGGAATACAGAACATGGAAAGATCAAAGCTTTGGTACAAATACAGAGATCTGCGAGGAAAGCTCAGTTTCTGTGTCTATAAAAGCAGACTGACGCTGCACACTTACAGTTGTCATAAATGGCAAATGAGTGAAGAAATGACTAAGCACTCTAGTCTATGTTAGGTCAACTGCCTATTACAGATTCTCACTAGGTGCTGGTTCCTTGCTGCCTATTTCCAGGCATACTTGAGATTCAGAGCTCCTATGCTGATCCATTCTCATGAAACAAAATCTCAGAATGAAGTCTCGGAGTGAAGTTATCCCAGTGATGCCACCTCCCTTGCATCTATTACTATTTTGCTGTGTCCACTTGGGATCCCCTGGTCTAGGCCAGGTTATTTAGGTTGTACCTATGGGCCAGTGGTTCTTGTGGGCTTATGTGCTAAGTATCCATGTCACTGTTCCTGTTTTAACAGCATCTTTGTTCCATCTACTTCTACGTGTACTTTCTAACTTCTATTTTGTGACACATGAGAACTGCTGTGAGAACAGAGACATCTACAACTAATGCATTCCTAGGCTCCATTACAACCTGCCCAATCACTTCAAATCATTACCGATTAAACACAGCCCCAGAGGAACTTCAAGTCCCTGGCTACTCCTAAATGAGAGAGTAAATTTAATGATATGCTACCACTGTTGGCTGTTAGGCTCAGCACAGCACTGTGAACTAACCTGTGAGGTTCAAAGATAATCCTAAGTACAGGAGATCAGCTTAGAGAACTGACAGAATCATCAGACACTTTACAAGCACCAAACTCAAATACACTGAGTGCCTGGTGTAAAGCCCGTCCACAACCACGAAAATCTAGTAAGTTACACTCAGCCATTCACGTCACAAACAGTGGCCCAGTATTTTTACTTGAGAATATGCCCTCTCTAGCAGATCAGAAGGCTTTGGGTGTAGCATGAACTATCAGAAGAAGACAAAACCATAAAAATTGCATCTGTCAAATCAGTCTCCTTGATCAACAGAGCAACAACCAAAATACACTCATAGCTCGATATCTAGAAGTAACCAGACAGCCAGGGCTATCCTAATGACTGGTTTCATTAGATTTAGACTCAAACAGAAGCAAACTGCACATGGGAATAGGAAGTGGAAGTCACATATCATTAGCCTTACTCAGCTGTGCCAATGAATGGCAGAAGACCACACTTGATTCAACATAAGCACTGTTGCAGAAAACAAAGAAAAAAAGACCTACTTTGCTTTTTAAGTTCTTCAATTTGTTCCTCTTTTAGATCTAACTGTTCTGTCAGTCTTGAGGCCGAATCCAAAGCAGCATTTGCTTCATCCAAACGTTCCTGGGAGTAAAGGGGAAAAGGAGGTTATTAAAAAGTAGTATGCAAACTACAGGGCTGGAAGACACTTGAGCATCGTCAACAGCTCGGCCAGTGATGACAGTGCACCTCTGTGATCATGGCAGGTCTGTACAACCTACCGACCTCATACTCTTTTACAATGCATCACTGCCCTTTTAGAGAAACTAAGGAAAGCTGTTACTAAAAAAATAACATAACAAAAAAAATTAAAGTAAAAATAATAAGATAAAAAAATTAAAAAGACATAAATAGTCAAGAAGCAGTCAGTGATGGCTTACACCTTTAATCCCAGCACTCAGGAGGCAGAGGTAGGTGGATCTCTGTGAGTTACAAGAGCTAGTTCAAGGATAGCTAATACTGTTACTCAGAAAAACCCTGTCTGGAAACCAAAAAAAAAAAAAAAAGCCTCAAGAAATACAGTAACAAATGTTTTATTCTTTTAAATCTTTGTAAGCTAACATATATAATGGGATGTTTCATTATAACTATCATTGCACATCTTTGTTCTGTTTCTACAACAGCTAGATCTACTCTTATATGAAAACCTCATGGCATACTGTTTGTGTATTTCTCCTGCACTGTCTCATTATCAGTTTGTGTGAGCACCTTGGACAGTTAGACAGGAATTCTTTGCTCTCTGGGCAATGAAAATGAGGTCATTCATTGGTCTACTGACTAGCTTTTAACTCCTTTTTAGTGATACACAAAGAGGTTTTCCTTTACTCTTAAAGCTTCTTGAGTTTAATCTTGATTAAGATCCTCCTAACTAGACTGTACACAGTCTAGAATTTATTGTAAGAGTTTGTTATCTGTATTTAAATTTTTAATATAGCATTTCTCAATGAATATATTTTGACAATTCCTAACCTATTAAATGTCAGAAGAGCCACCCAGTCTCTACACCATCAAAAGCAAGCATTCTCATATCCAGATGTGGTAGCATAGGCCTGTACTCTAGATGCAGGAGTGTTCTGCCACCCTGAGTACAGCAAGATCCTGTCTAAAAACAAAACAAAAATTACTCTCAGAAGCCAAGACTCCTACCAGGTAAGGATTCTTGTTTTGGTATAACTAGAATTTATTTCTATATATGGTGTAAGATGCAATGCAACTTAATTTTGTGTGTATGGACAGTTTGCCAATATCACTCATTTTTAATTTTTGTGTTTACTTTGATAAAGAGTTTTAAGATGTAGCCCTACTTGGCCTGGAACACCCTACACAGACCAAACAGGCCTTGAACTTATAGAAATATGTCCACTGCCCATCCAATATCATTTTAGAAAATTTTCTTTCTCCTTGAGTTAAAAATAGTTCAGATCTGGGTCTTTCCATCTCTGGCCACCATCGGGGGAGGAGCTGCTCCCTTGTCCATGCTTCCGTAATGAATAGTCCTGCAAAAGTGCTCCAGATTCCTGATCAAGAGGAATGACCAAATGTACAGCACCAACCAATAATCTCAAATCCTGCAACTTTTTCCACTACAAGCTAGTTCACCACAAGACAGAGGTCTTGTAGTCATGAAACACAGATATGGTCATCGAAAACCAGCTACTTCTTACATAAGGACAACCACCAACAAGAATGCACGGGCACACTCAGCAGCAACAAGCACAGGATCTGCAAAAACAAGTACTGCCCTGATGTGGGCAAAGGGTCATCCGCTGGGCCAGTGCCATTCTGTGAAGCCAGAAGCCTGGGATGGTGAAAAGAAAGCCAACCCGCACCACCAAGAACTCCTGAGCCCCACAACCCAGAAGCAATAAAGAATCCACTGACTTTTTCAAAAACAAAAATAAAAAACAGTTCAAATCCATTTCATTTTAAATTCTCAAATATATTCTGGGCTCTGCCTCTGGATTACTCCTTTGTCCCACTGATCTAGACCATATTGTACTGGCTCTATTCTGATACAGCCCTTCCTCACAGCTTTTCTTTGTTCGAATTTTCTTGGTTATCCTGAAGAATTTACTCATGTAAATTCCAGGCCACAGTTTTGGTCTGAGACTTGTCTGGTGTGTTACCTTGGATAGGTTACAGTTATTCATCAGTCACTATGAAGGGCATTTTGCAAGCGTGTGTCAAGCACTTAAGGAAAGCTCATTCCCTGAGTAATCTGAAGATGTGTAGCTGGATCAATCAAAAATTCTTAAAGGCAGAGACTAGGCTTCCCCCAAAATGACAAAATCCCTTTGATGGACAGCAGCTTCTTTCTATGCTCACAGAACTCCCTCCAGCTGTGACGGCCCTAACTGCCTAAACTCAAAAGCTCTGTCTTATGCCTGTGAGTTCCAGTCAGGCCTTTGATGTGGTTGTCCCATCTTGACTGCCAGCCCTCCAAACTCAACCAATCATGAGCAATTTCCTGTAATCATGTACATGGGTGTCTACATATTATATACATTAATGTATGGACACATACACTCCTTATTGATTCTGCTTTCTAGGGTTTGAACTCTGATTGGGTCTGAAACAAAAAAAAATTAAATAGAAATATATTATTCCAAATCTATAAATCTAAATTTGGTATTAAAAAATTTTAAATAATTTTTTAAAAAATCTAAACATTAAAGAAAAAACCCAAAGCACACTTCATAGTGTTTATATGTACACAGTAGGTTTGCTGTGCTGGGAGTGGAACCCAGGGTATTACAGGTGCTATGCAAGTAGTCCACCATTGCACCCAGTCCCAGACCTCTACAAAGTCAGTAAAGAAAAACAAGCCTCTTTGAACATTAGCACTTATATTTTGTTGTTTTGATATTTGTTTGGATTTTATTTCATTTATTCACCTTTTATCTTTATTAACTTCTTAAGTTTCTTCTTGCATACTTTGTTTTTCTAAAATTGATAAATTATATTTTAAATTAAGAAAAAAAAACTAGTTTTGTTAAAAAAAAAAAGTCCAGACTCCTACTTTAAGAATCTAATAGACAAGATATTCTGATACCACTGGATGCAATTAAAAGTATGATCTCTGAGAGTTTGATGCCTGGTCTACAAATTGAGCTCTAGGAAATCAAGTACTACATAGAGAACCCTGTCTCAAAAACAAAACAAAATAAAATACACCTTTGTAGATACACTGATAACTTTAATAAGGTAAATGGAACATAGGAAAGCAGGGCCTATGGAAGGTGTTTGGGTCACTAGAGCACTGCCCTTCAGGAAGAATGAATGCCACTGCTGCAGGAGTGGGTCCTTATAAGAAGGACAAGTTCAGGCCCCTCCTGCTGCATCTCTTTAGTTCTACAATGGGATGATGCAACAAGAAGGCCCTTGTGAGATAAAAGTCCCTCAATATTGGAGTTCCCAGTCTCCAGAACCATCAACTAACAAAATTATTTTCCACAGGAAATGAGAAGCTGTGGATTCATTCTGAGTTAAGAAAAGCAGGCTTGACCAAAGAAGACCCCCTGAGAAATATCCAATAGGAGTGGATGACCCAGATATCTAAGTTCCACATCCAGAACAGTTTCAAGACTGCTGGAAAGATGATCAAGCCTCACAGAATACTCCAGTTAGGACATGATCATAATTCTAAATTTTCTTTAGGTCCCATAAGATCAGCATTCCCAATCAGCAGGAAGTAGCCTAGAAAACTATACCCACATTCCCCAAAAATGGATTATGGATGTTTGTCTTTGTTTAGAGTGTTAGTTACAAGTCGTTATGGATAATGGGCAGGTAAAAAGCTAAACAAAGGAGATTAGATTCAGAGGTCTTGTTTTGGGGAGGGGGAGGAAGGAAGTGCTGTGGGACAATGAAAGATTTGTCAGTTGTATTGGTTTAATAAAATGCTGATTGGCCAGTAGCCAGGCAGGAAGTGGAGGCAGGGCAACAAGAACAGGAGAATGCTGTGAAGAGAAAAGACACAGTCTGCAGTCGTCACAGAGGAAGTAAGATGATAAGATGAGACTGCCTCGCTGATAAAAGGTACCAAGCCACGTGGGTAACACAGACAAGAATTAAGGGTTAATGAAGGATATAAGAGTTAATAAGAATCTTGAGCTAATAGGCCAACCAGTTTATAATTAATGTAGACCTCTGTGTGTTTCTTTGGGGCTGAATGACTGTGGGATTGAGCAGTAGAGAAATCTCAGGCAACAGAAGTCACTTTGGTGTCATATCTCTGCAGCAGAGCTGATTTCACCCATACCTTCCATATGACTTTTATATATAAAATAAAAAATAATGAGGAAAAAAATTCAAGAGGCTTTAAAAGAAAAGACTGAGCATGGTGATTCACTCCTGTAATTGGCATCTGGAAGGCTGAGGCAAGAACCAATTACTGAGAGCTCAAGTACAGTCTGGGCTACAAAATGAAACCCTGACCCAAAAAACAAAAACAAAACAAACTCGCTCAAATTGCTAGAATCAGTAATAAGGGAGGGAACAAGATAATATATAATATTAATACATAACAAACACAGTATACAAAGTATTTTACTCAAAAGAGAAAAATTCAACTTAATCTTGTGGATGAATTAGTTTTCATTTTGCAGAGTCCCCAAGATACTGAGGTATGCTAAAGCATTTAAAGTTCCTTTTATCTCACGTTCACTTACGTCACCTGAGAGATGCTGAGCCTGACAGTTCATTGTTACATCCAGTAGAAGGCTGGATACAATCACTCAAACATTAAATAGTAAATTAATGCGAATATTTCCAAGACATGGCTCTCAAAAGAAAGCATTTTGCCTACCTGCAGGGATAACACTTTTCCTTCCAGAGTCTCTGCTTTCTTCTTCCATTCAGCTAAGATCTGGTTTTGCTTTTCTAATTCCGCAGAATACATAGCTTTTTCCTCTGAGAACAAAGGAAAGTTACAGTAATATTTTCCAACAGTGTATGAAGTTGGAATTTTCATCACTTGGGCTTCTAATAATTAAAAACAAAACATTTAAACATCTCGAAACGGGAAGTACAAATGTCTCACTAAGACATATCAAGTGGCACTGACACCAGGAGCCGGGAGCCTCCCAGGCTCTTCTCCCCATGTGATGGCCCCATTCTGACTCCCCTTTAGCAACACTCTCTACAGCCTCTTTGTCGACGCCCTTGTTCTCAGAGTCAGTCTAGCGATTACATTAAAAATAGTCTTTTAATTCTTCAGTCCCACTCTGTAGCCCTGACTGATATGTAACTCAGAGATCAGCCTACCTTTGCCTCCGGAATGCTATGATTAAAGGTGTGAACTACCCACCTAGAAATCATATATTGGATTTCAACTAGATGGACAGTCCTAAGGGGTCACGCAATTACAAATTTAAAGATTTTCTTAGGCACAAAAATATCCTCTATCCCCCCTATCAAACTAACAGTTAACCCAATTAATAATTACCAGATGTACTGAGTCAACAAATTGATGCGTCAGTGATTTAAAGTGAGTAAACCTAATGATGGCAGGGAGAATGTGACAAAGCAAACTTTTTTCTTAGCATAAAAATGTTCTGTCTGAGTGTCTCTAAAACAGTACTTTTCCATTTGGAATAGAAAATGTAGCCACCTCAAAGCACAAATGAACAGCCAAGAACAAGCTAGTATTTCAAAGGTTAGTAATTACAATCATTAACACTTAAAAGGGGCTTCAAACTCTAGCATCTCAAACCTAATCATTCTAAGAGTGTCATTCTCCTCTTGTATGCGCTTCTTTTACATTCCCTCTCTTTCTCTGCTTTTGAATTTTTTCTTTTTGGGAGGGGGTATTTCAAGACAGGATTTCTGTATAGCTTTGGAGCCTGTCCAGGAACCAGCTCTTATAGACCAGGTTGGCCTTGAACTCACAGAGATCAGCCTACCTCTGCCTCCAAGTGTTGGGATTAAAGGCATGCGCCACCACGGCCTAGCTGGTTTTTGAAATTTTTGAGTCAGGGTCTTCTCTACATACCCTGGCTGTCCTAGAACTCATTATGTAGATCAGGCTTGTCTCAAACTCACAGAGACCGGCCTGCCTTTGTCACCCTAGTTTGGGTATTCATGGTGTTGTCACCACATCCAGCCCCTTATTTATTTATTTATTCATTCATTTATTTATTTATTTATTTGATTGCATGTCTGAGTGCACTTGGACAACAGTGTGCGTGTGGAGGTCAGGAGAACTTGCAAGAATGGGTCCTCTCCTGCCACCATGTGGGTTCTGGGGAACTCAGGTCCTCATACTTAGCAGCAAACACCTGTTCACTGAGTCAATTCAGCAGCCCTGAATAATCTTTTTCACTTGATTCTCCTTCATTTTATTTACCTTTCTAAATCCTCAACTTTTGGCTCAGCAGTTAAGTGCCTGGCTGCTCTTCCAAAGAACACAGGATCAATTCCTAGCACCTATGACAGCTTACAAACGTCTGTAAACTCCAGTTCCAGGGATCCAGCACCCTCATACAGACAGATGTGCAGGCAAAACATCAATACACATAAAATAAATACATAAAATATTTTTTAAAATAGTTGGATGGCAGTGGCACATGTCTTTAATCCCAGCACTCAGGAGGCAGAGGCAGAAGCAGGCAGATCTCTATGAGTTTGAGGCCAGCCTGATCTACAGAGAGCATTCCAGGATAGCCAGGGTTACTCGGAGAAACCCTGTCTCAAAAGAGCAAAAACAACAAAAAATAGTTATACTCCTCAACTTTCTACCTTAATTAGTAATAACATATTAAACTTTCTTTAAAAATCAAAATAGCTTTAGTCATAAAACAAGTGTGAATTTACTTGGTGGTGGTGACCCTAACTTCATATTCAAATAAGGCAAAATTACCATAACCAAAATTTTTCTTTACTAAGACATCAGCCAAGTAAGTAACATACCTTGTTGGAAGTGTTCGAGAACCATCTGCAGATTGGCTAGTGACATAGCATACTGCTTTACTTGTTCCTGAGAGACAGAAAGCTGCAGGGCAGTCTCATCCCTCTGCTTGGAGACCGTGCTCAATTGTTCTTGCAATGATTCTACTTGCACACTGGCTTGATGACTTCAAATAAAAGAATACAAGCAAACTGCTTCATCTACTTAAGTAATTTAACAAACAAACAAAAAAAATACTCTCCTTACATCTTAATACATTTAAATTCCAGTTAGATTGCAAGGTATTTAGTGAGTATGTAGCAAAACAAACAAAAGTTTCTCTGCATTCCTAATAAGGCATGGAGTCTAATGACACCTTTCTGCACCTCACACAAGGAATCATGGTGAGCCCAGAACTTTCTGATGGTCATCCCACTGACAAGTTGCTCTGATTGCTTATCTTTTTCTATTAACTTTCTTTTGTCTACATTACACACACATATGGAAGCCCTATCATTTCTCTAAATATGAATCTAGAGATTCCCTAAGAGATTTATTTATGCAGCAACTGTATTTGTTGCTTTTCTCCTTACTGTGACCAAATATATGACAAGAAGCAATTTAAGAGAGCTTATTTGGCTCAGTCTGCGGGTATAGTCCATCATGGCAGAAAAGTCACAGTGGCAAGAGTTTTTGTAAAGACTCTTGTAAAGACTTTTTTTTTTAAAAAAAAAATACTTTATTTACTTATTATGTATACAACATTCTGTCTGCATGTAAGCTTGCAGGCCAGAAGAGGGCACCAGACCTCATTACAGATGGTTGTGATCCACCATGTGGTTGCTGGGAATTGAACTCAGGACTTTGGAAGAGCAGGCAATGCTCTTAACCTCTGAGCCATCTCTCCAGCCCCTTGTAAAGACTTTTGTAAAGAGTTCAGTATGGCTGCTGGCCATACTGCATCCACAGTCAAAAGGCAGTCAGCAATGTGTGATTGTGTTTAGCTTGCATTCTCCTTTCTATCCCGTCCAGGACCTCAGATCATAGGCAGTTGCTGCCCACAGTTGAGATGGTCTTCTCAGCTAAATCAGCCTCTCTGGATAATTTACAGGGATGGTCAAGGATTTGTCTGCTGGATTCTAAATCTCCTGTCATACTGGCAATACTAACATCATAGCACCTATTCAGGCTTACATCTTATTTTGTTTATTTATTTGTTTGCTTGTTTGTTTACCTATTTATTTATATTATTTTTTGAGTCATGGTTTCACCATGTAGCCCCTGACTGGCCTGTAACTCACTAAGTACACCAGGCTGGCCTCAAGCTCTTAAAGATCCATCTGCCTAGAAAGTGCTTAAAGGCATTACAGGGATTAGGGGCATGCACTACCACACTTGGCCTGGTTTATATATCATCTTTGAGTGAATCTGATGAACAAAGGTTATTATCAGAATATCACAATGGTCTTTATTGTATTTAATATCCAGTTAACCCCTACTTAAGAGTAACTAATAAAGCCAATTAAAAGCAACTCAAATTGGAAGATATTTTACCCAACAGCACCCTCTTGTGGAAACAGAGGTAAACTAAGACCTAAACTGTCCCCAAATGTTCCTGGGATTTATTCATTTCGATGATTGGTTAGCAAATCAAAGTATGACTCTAAGGATAAACGAGCTTTTAAAATACTCAGCTAACAGACAGTAGGCATTACTTTGTTAAAGGATCTAAATATGGCCTATAGATTGGATTTACTCATATGACAAATATTTACTATTAGTATATGTTTAAGATATGTAATGGGAAGGATAAAAGATGAAACATCATTTTTAGATATAGGCAAACTTACACTTTCTTTGATATGAGAGAGGTTAAGACATGCAACAATTAGTTATTAAGACATGCAACAATTACTAAAAGTAAATATAAGGGTCATCAAAGACTCAAAGCTCTATACAGTTCAGAAAAAGGCATTACTACAAGGTTTGGGTTTAGAAATAAGGGATGGGGCACTAAATAATAATCCTTTGTGAAGACAACATAATTTGAAAAATACGTGAGAGTCACAAAAAAAAAAACACTTAAGAAAGTCAGGTCCGTCCTTCAGTCAACATGAAAAGAAAGAGTAGGGGGGAAAGAAATAGGAAAACAGTCCTGGGAAATGAGTAATACTTCTTGGTCAGAGAAGGCCAAAGCTCTACTTGAGGCTGCTTATCTCAGAAGTTATAGGGAAGGACAGAGACGTGAGGGCGTTTGGGCATTTCTGGCAATGTAATAAAAGAAATGTACAAACGACCACTCGTGGTTTTTATTTCCACATTAAACAAGCTTTCTCATCTAAATCAGAAAGCACAATAACATACTATGTAAGTAGGGGAAAGGAAATCACTTTTAGTGCTGTCTCTACTTACAACCTCTTTGAAGACAGAACTATCTACTGTCTCCTCATATCACCCCGAGCACTGTACACAGTAAAAGGAGGGGAAAATGTAATATGGAATTTAGAAATATAGTTGTTGTAGAATATTATTTTAAGATGTGTTACATTTGTTTATACTATGGAATATTTGTTTTAATGATGCAAAGATGTGTTGCATTCTTTTATGATGCATTTGTTTAACTGTGTGAAGCTGTGTTATTTTGTCTGTCTAAAACACCTGATAGTCTAATGATGTGGGAGAATTGTCTGTATTCTGTCAATCATATTTTAATAAAACACTGATTGGCCAGGCAGGCAGTATAGGCGGGAAAACCAGACAGGAAGTAGAGGTGATACAATGAGAACAGGAGAATTCTGGGAAGCAGAGAGGTTCCTCTGCCACTCCTGCGCAGACCACCAAAAGGCAGCATGTAACTTGCCCAGTTGAGAAAAGGTACGGAGCCATTATGGCTAACATAGATGAGAATAATGGGTTAATATAAGTTATAAGAGTTGACAAGAAGCCTGACCTAATGGGCCAATCAGTTTATAATCTTATGGAGTCTTGTGTGTGATTTTCTTTGGGCTTGCCGGCTATGGAGTACTGGGCAGGACAGAAACCCCAACAAGCCGGCCCACATGTTACAAATGGCGCCAACGTGTGGACAACTGTATCCACATAAAGCCTGAGACAGCTTGGGAAGTAATTCTAGAACAAAATAACAGCATTATGCATGGTTTCTTGGTAGCAGCAATTTTTCGGGTCTACTTTGCTTGCTAGAGGCAAGCAAGGCTCTCATATAAGAGAGGCTTCCTGACTCAGCTTTAGCTGCAAAACCTTGCAGCTCATTAAGAGGTCCTGCCACGAAACACTTAAATGGTGTTTATCAAAAGCTGAACGTATGCTTTTCGGTTTTCAGCCATAGCAGGAAAAAAGCTGCGCTGTTTTAAAATGCCGACTTTCTTGACTGTCCTGTCAGGGCAATCTCTGACTCTTTCAGGCAGGCAGTCCGACTGAGTGTGGTCTGTGAGCAGAATGCTCCAGCTTACTTGCTAGCAAGGACTTTGAAACGCCATAGAGTTGTGGCAACAAAAATGGCTACAGCCAGTACCTCTGCAGAGGCTGGAAAGCTAAGGATCTAGCCGTCAAAGCCACGGCTTTCCGAATTGTTTTGTAAATTAAAGGCTCATGTGGTCAGAAAAAGAAAAATATACAGTAAAGAGAGATTCAAAGAGGAAGAAAACCTCTAAATGGTTTACAGTGTGTATATGCAGGCTAAAAGTTAAAGTTCTTAAAGTTAAAAGGAAAGAAAGAGAGTAGTTGGGTGTGGTGGTACACACCTTTAATCCCAATGCCTGGGAGGCAGAGGCATATTGACCTCTGTGACTTCAAGGGGTAGAGGTAGATTGACCTCTGTGACCTCAAGGTGTGGTAGTACACACCTTTAATCCCAATGCCTGGGAGACAGAGACAGATCTCTGTGAGTTCAAGGTGTGGTAGCATACACCTTTAATCCCAGCACTGGGGAGGCAGAGACAGGAGGATCTCTGAGTTCAAAGACAGCCTGGTCTACAGTGTTATTCCAGGACAAAGATATACAAAGATCCTGTCTCAAAAAGTAAAAGTAAAAATAAAAGAAATAGAGGTTAAAATAAAGCCACATAAAGATGGAAAATGCACAGAGAATCTTCATACTGTATGCTTTTATGCTCTCTTTAAATTGTTTGATTGCTGAGGAAGGAGCAACAACTGCTAAAAGACTTTTGTTTATAAATGCTGCTGAACTAACCCAAGATAGGAATTTTGAAAATACCTTGGCTTCAAAACTGAAGTCAAAAGGTATGTTACTTTGGAGAAGAGATTTTGCTTTTGTTTCCACAGAAAACGAGAGACTCTGGATTTATTCGGAGTTAAGAATAATCACCTTTGACCAAGGAAGGCCACCTGAAAAATCTCCGATAGGAACAGATGGCCCAGATGACAGAGGTCTACATCCAGAACTGATCCAAGACTGCTGCCTGAGATGATCGAGACTCACAGGATACTCTAGTCATGACTTTATTATAACTCTAAATTTTCTTTAGGTCCCCATAAGATCATCAGCGCCCCCAACCAGCAGGAAGTAGCCTGAAATACTACGCCCACATTCCCAACAAATGGACTATGGGTATTTTTCTTTGTTTAAAAAAAAAAAAAAGAGGGAAATGATGTGGGAGAATTGTCTGTATTCTGTCAATCATATTTTAATAAAACACTGATTGGCCAGGCAGGCAGTATAGGCGGGAAAACCAGACAGGAAGTAGAGGTGATACAATGAGAACAGGAGAATTCTGGGAAGCAGAGAGGTTCCTCTGCCACTCCTGCGCAGACCACCAAAGAGGCAGCATGTAACTTGCCCAGTTGAGAAAAGGTACGGAGCCATTATGGCTAACATAGATGAGAATAATGGGTTAATATAAGTTATAAGAGTTGACAAGAAGCCTGACCTAATGGGCCAATCAGTTTATAACCTTATGGAGTCTTGTGTGTGATTTTCTTTGTTGCTTGCCAGCTGTTGGGGTACTGGGAGGGACAGAAACCCCAACAAGCCAGCTCTCTTACTACAGTCTAATAAAGAGTTGAGAAACCAATAGCAAGGCAGGAGAAAGGTTACGTGGGGCTGGCAGGCAGAGAGAATAAATAGGAGAAATCTGGGAGGAAAAGAAGGCGTGAGAAAAGAAGGGGCCAGCCACAGAGTAAGAGTGAAAGTAAGATATACAGAAGAAAACAAAAAAGTCCAGAGGCAAAGGGTAGATGGATAATTTAAGAAAAGCTGGCAAGAAATGAGCCAAGCTAAGGCCAGACATTTATAAGAATAAGACCCTGTGTGTGATTTATTTGGGAACTAGGTGGTGCCACCCCACCTCAAAAAAGCCAAAAGTGTAAAATAACCAACAAATAGTCATAATTTTCCTGTAAGTTCATTAACAGCACAATCTCAAAAGTTTTACCATGCTCCTTAACCTACAAGTTCCTTTTTTCAATATTTACACTAAGGAAATATTCTAACATCAACACAGAGTATATTTTCAGGTTTTATGGCAATATTCTTAGGTATATTCAAAAGTTAAAACACTCTAGGGCTAGAGAAATGGCTCAGTGATTAAGAATGCTTTCAGCTCTTCCAGAGGACCCAAGTTTGATTCCTAGCAGCCCCATCAGGTAGCTCACAATCCAGCTCCAATGAGAATCAATGCCCTCTTGGGGCGTCTACATAGGTACCTGCATGCGCATGGTACACATAAATTTAAAAAAAATGCTCTAAGTGTTCAGTAAATAAATTAATGGTATACTGTGCAGTCATAAAAATTGCTGTAGAAATATACATTTTATTGTATAACGACATATTACTAAGTGCTTAAAAAAGGTTACAAAACAGTAGCAATTATATGATCTCATTTTTGCTCTTAAAAGACAAAATATAGTACAAAGATGTAAAATGGTACAAAGGATGATTTTGGGTGAATGGAGCTCTACTTTCTGTCTTTTTAGCTTGTGTGATTTTCTAAAATGTAATATTCTTGTAGGGTGCAGTTATGTATACCAGTAATCCTAGCGCTTAGGCAACAGAGGCAGGAGGATTTCAAATTAGAGGCTAGTGAGTTAATGAGACCCTGTCTCGAATCAAAACCAAGTACTAAGAATAAAATCTTTCTACTGAGAAAATGAAAATGTAAAGTATTTAAGAAGGGACTCAGTCACTCGAAACTTCTAATAAGCCACAGGGTGGTTCCTCAAGCTGGGCCAGGTCTCCGACCTGCCACTTGCTCTACACTTTCACCTCTAACATCCACATGCTGTCAGCTTTTAATAACCTGCTGAAAAGTAATGCCAGATAAATTAAATTAGCTCCTGCAGGACTGGACAGAACCAGTAAGACCTGCCAACATCTCAGGACAGTCCCCTAAAATGACAAGTGACATTAAGTGTGGGGAGGGGCGTAGCTAAACAGCAGGAAGTCTGAGAGCTAGATCCTCATGTGTGCCTCTCTTGATCAAGTATTTACACCACTTTATCCTCAGATTCTGCAACTATAAAATGGAGACAATAACTTTCGTGAAAATAAATTTGAACCAATATAAGCAAAACGTTTACTGAGCACGACGCTCAACAAGTGACCAATTAAAAGTTGTGCAAAAAGAAAAACAAAAATTTACCTCGCATTTTCCATCGCATTCGAAGATGATACTAGCTTTTCTTCCAACATTGCCACTTTCTTCCTTAGTTTGGTCTCTCTGTCTTCTGCAGCCAAAGCTTCCCGTGTATAAGAATCTTCGGACTCTAAGAGGTGGTCACGCAATCTCTGGAGCTCCTGGTTTAACCGGGACTCTTTGTCACGTAAGTGTTGAACCTAGGGAGAGGACCTTTCTTTACTTTTCTTTCATGCAATGTCCATTCCCATAAAACACTTATATCATCAAATTATTCCATATTATGGAAATGTATTAATATATTAATATTAATTATACATAAGTACCAATATGTAACTATAATAGCTAATTATAACATTTATTTTAAATAATTCTTTTTAATTATAATATATTTTAATTAACTATATAAATAACATGTTTTACTTAGTTATAACCAGTATAACTGGTTTTGGTTTATTACAAATATCAATTACATTATGTATTACATATAAAACAATATATTTATATACTAATGTCTCACATTTACCAGGAAAACTTCTCTCCGAACTACATTTTAAAAGATTCAAATGGGAGCTTTACATTTGTAAAGTCTCATCTGCACGGTTGTAACAAACAGAATACAGAAGTAATGGGCTCTTATGGCAGAGTAACTTTTTAGTAAATCTCATAAAGTGAGATAATTTTCTGATACACAAGGTATGTATCACAGTTAATCTTTCAAAAACTAAATTATAGGGGCTGGAGAGATGGCTCAGAGGCTAAGAGCATTGCCTGCTCTTCCAAAGGTCCTGAGTTCTATTCCTAGCAACCACATGGTGGCTCATAACCATCTGTAATGGGGTCTGGTGCCCTCTTCTGGCCTGCAGGCATACACACAGACAGAGTATTATATACATAATAAATAAATAAATATTTTTTAAAAACCTAAATTATAGTGTGCCCCACTACAACACATCAGAGGAAGAGAAAAATCACAAGCTAATCATTTGCCTTAAATAACAGTCACTAAACAGACAGCAGGTGTCACTGTCCAATACAGGGCAATACCTCACTCTGTAGGGTACTGTTTTCCATTTGCTTCTGTTTCAGGGCCAGCATAACTTGGTCTCTCTCCTGCTGGAATGTAACTGTCTTCTCCTGCATTGATTTAACTGCATTTAAAAGTTGATTTAACTCCCCAGCCTTGCCCTTTTGGAAAGAAACAATTTTAGCTTTAAAGAATAATACATTTTTCAAAATGACATTTTCTTCATTATATAATCTTAAAATATAGTTAATAATAGCATCAATGAAATCCAAAAATGTCCTGAGAAAGACGATCTGAAGGAGTTTAAGGAGACATGACATCTAATGTGGTATCCTACACAGCCCTGCACCAGAAGGACACATGGTGAGAACTGGAAGGTTCAATAAGCATGAACTTGCACTGCTGCAATGTTGGTTCATCATCTTAATAACTCCTGAAATACATAAGACAGGACCAATAAGAAAAACTGTGTGTGAGGCAGATGAAAATTCTTGTCACAATCTCTACAACTCATCTATAAACCCAAAGCTGTACTAAAGGAAACATTTATTAGAAACGTTTTAAAGAGGCTTGGTGCTGCTTCAACTTGATATGCTAGGCTTTGTTGACTCCCCATTGGAGGCCTTACTCTTTCTGAGGAGTAGGTGGGAGTGAGGGGAGCAGGAGGAGGAAAGGGAAGGGGAACTGTGGTTGGTATGTAAAATGAATAAAAATATTTAAAAATTTAAAAAGAATATTAAACAAACAAGCAAATAAAAAATGTTTTAAAGAGAGCCAGGTGTGGTGGTACATGCTTTTAATTCCATCAGAGGCCACTGGATCTCTGTGAGTTTAAGGCCATCCTGGTCTGCATAGTAAGCTCTAGACAAGCCAGAATTACATAAGACTCTATCTCAAGAATTTCCCTCTTACACTTACACACACACACACACATACACACACACACACATTTTCAAGAGGTCTAGGAATCTATCTTATTGGTAGAGGACTTGCCTAGCACATTTGAAGAGGCCAAAGTTTCAATCACTAGTACTTAAAAAACAAAATACAGAAAAAGGAAAGAAACATTTTAAGATAGTAGGACATAGGAGATATGAAGGGGAAAATGAGAAAAATCAGGGAAGACTTATACCTTGGGAGTATAACACAGAAGAGAGAAGGAGGAAATAAAGAAACAACACTAAATGCATTTGAAAACACTACAGAGAAATATTACTTTGTTTACTTTATATATATATATATATGGATGTATATGTATATGCATACGTACAGTTTAAAGGAAGTCATACTATTTGGAGTTATACTACAATGTCCCCTACAAGAGCAACTGCCTACCCTACAAAAACCACAGTACTACGTGTTGGACAGCTTCCTTTGAATTATTGGTCAAGAGGGTCCAGGAGACCCCAAACAGCACTGACATGGCACTTGGTTGCCTTCCAGAACTTGAAGATAAACCCACTGCTGAAGACACCACACACTTTGGACATAGGACTGGAGGAACTGAATTGGCACTGACCTGGAAGTCTCTTCCTTGAGCACTAGGCTCTCAAAGTGTCTAAAGGTGGATGCAAGAGGCATAAGGAGAAAAGCAATTAATACTCCTACCCATCTGCAAAGGTATGGACAAGAGGGACCAGCCCGCTAAGATATCACCAATGGGATATATGTTGGGAGTAACTGACAGCTGTCTAATAGGACTTATGGCCTGCTATGTAAAGGGGATCATTCCTGGTAGTGTAAACCTAGACAACTGTTCGTGGCTAGGGAGTCATAGCCCTCAAAGAGCGCTTACTACTCCCACACTACTAAGCCAATGTAATTTCTAAGTCCATTCTAAAATTTATCCTTAGACCCACAGGTAGCTGTCAATTTCACCCCTCAAAGAAGATTATTTTTGCAATGGATAGAGACAAGTATATAAATTCACAACTGGTCAAAATAAAAGAGAACAATTGACTGTGAGGTGCCTACCCCAATTAGTTGATCACAACATAACTTCCACACCTCAAGTTCAGGAGCAACATGGAAGAGAGGTGGTAATAAAATACAAACTCTGTGGGGTGGCACATCATCAGGCTGGTGATCAAAAAGTCTCAGATTTCAGATTTTGGACCATTTCTGATTTTGGACCAAAGCTACTAAACCAGTATAGGTTAAGCAAAGACACCCTTAAATTACATAAGGAAAATCATTTAAAATTATTTAGTTTATACTAAATATACCCAAGTAAAAGAATACTTAAGGTATGTGGTGTTTTAAAAGAAAATGGCCCCCAAAGGCAGTGAAACTATTAGGAGGGATGGCCTTGTTGGAGTAGGTGTGGTCTTATAGGAGGAAGTGTATCACTGTGGAAGCAGTCTTGAAGTCTCATATATGCTCAATCCATACCCAATCTCAGTTTCACTTCTTGTTGCCTTTGGATCAAGATGTAGATTTCTCCAGCACCATGTCTTCCTGCACACCACCATACTCCCAGCAGCCCTGCTCCCTGCCATGATGATAAAGGACTAAACCTCTGAAACTGTAAGTCACCACCTCAATTAAATGTTTTCCTTTGTAAGAGTTGCCATGGTCATGGTGTCTCTTCAGAGCAATAGAAATCCTAACTAAGACAAGGCAGATCTTCAATAATATCTGCATAATTTAGATATATAGATGTCAATACAATAGAAGGAAATGGCACCAGATGGAAAAACTGCATTAAAAAGCACATACAGTAATAAGATACTTATTGTTCCATCTCCCAGTTATGCTCTTAGAACCATAACATACTACACCATTGTCAGACAGTGGGAAGGTCCATGCTCCAAAGCCTTTTAAACCAATTAGACTGGTACAGGCCAGTACTATTAAAGCTGAGATCTCTGAAAGGCTTAGGCTAGCTTCATACAGTACTCAAGGCTGATTCCTGATCCTCCTGCCTCCATCTCCCTAGTGCTAGGATTATGTGGACTGCCATGCCTGGTCAAACAGTGTACCTTTCAAATCAGATAATCCAGGACTCTTAAAGGAGAATGTGACATTTTGAAGCCTGTACCTAGCAGCAACACATGTTCAAGAAGCAGATGCTGGGCAGGGGATATAACTCAGTGGCACAGTGCCTCCCTAGTAAGCATGAGGCCCAGGTTCAATCCCCAGCACTGCCAAAAGAAGAAGAAAAAATTAACTGTTGTTGAATATTGCACTGGTCTGCCTATCATCATCCCCGTTTCAAATTTCTACTACTAAAGTACAGAACGCACAGTTACCAAAACTGTAACACCAAAGACACACTACAGTACTTACCAAACTTACCAAATCTTCAGTAGTTCTTACCACACCAAACATGTAATGCAGCCACTAAAACAAGCTCACTAAAGGAGCTTAGGGTGAGCATGCAAGCCACTGAACACATCTAAAGCTACGGGCACTTTTCATAGAACTCTCCATTTTAAGAGTGAATAAACAAACCAGTATGACCCAAACATACCCAGAGCAGGAACCGAGGTATTGACAGAGCCTATTCTATCTATAGAACTACTCCAAACATGCTTCAAACCATGAACTGACCCATTAGAGTGAATTCATGGCCAGCAGCAAGATGGCTCAGTGGAGAAAAGTGGCTAAGCCCAATGACTTGATTTTGATCCAAGAAACTCAGAGGGTGGAGACCCTCGAAAGATACTCTCTGATTTCCTTCCACATGTCCACTGTGCCAGGAGCACACACACATAACAAATAATAAATATTATATAAAGTCAACTGAATAGATCACCTAGCATATTTTTATAATAGTTTATCACATGTTACATGGATAATGTGGGGTTTCTGCAGCTTTTCAGTTTCTTTCATATATACACAAATATATACATACATTATAAAAGCAGTCTTACAATAGCTCATGGTCAAAGATATCTCTTAGTGCTTCTCTTTCATTCATGAATCTCTAAAATTTTGGTCATTTCTAGAAGCTACTGAAATATGCCTAAAATGTGATCAAAGTGACTTCAAAACTTCCCTCTGATCAGCTGAGGAAATAGCTTCTAAATAGAATGCTTGCCATGCCAGGCAGTGGTGGCGCACGCCCTTTAATCCCAGCACTCAGAAGGCAGAGGCAGGAGGATCTCTTTGAGGTTAAGGCTAGCAAAAAAAGAATGCTTGTCTAGTGCATGAGGTCCTGGGTTTGATTCCAACCATCCCCTGAGGAACTGTTCTGATGCCTCACTTCTATTCTAAGGGAAAATGTTACTTGCTACTAAATCTTTGTTTTATACTCAGGAGGTTATGAGGAATTAATCTACTACTAAAAACATTTGGAAATATCTTGTAATTTGGGGGTGAAGAAACTGCACATGAACCAAAATACCTTGAAATAAATATTCCTAAGTGAGCAAGGTCAGACTTCCTCAGAAACAGTAGCAATAAAGTAACTAACACATTAAAAAGGCTCCTTGGTCATCAACATTTGTCTGCATACTCCACTGAGAACATACCTGTTCTTTTTCTTTCAAGAGCTGCTCAAAAGCAAGTGCCTTCTCTCTCATCGAATGGCATTCAAACTCTTTCTCTCGCAACATCACGGAAAACTTCATGTTGGTCTCTTGTAGCGCCTGGTATTCCGTTTCCTTCCCCCTGGAAGTTTCGATTATTTTTTCATTTTCCCCCTTTAATTTAGAAATGTCCATTTCTAAAATCAATATTCTCTCCTTCAAATTTGTCACTGCTTGTCTCAGAAGCTCATTTTCATTCACTTTGTTAGTGAAATTTTCATTTGAAGAATGCAATTGGTCACTTTTGGCTTTGATTAAGAGGTCTTTTTCCTTAAGTAAGTTTTGTAAAACCTCCTGTTTCTCCTTTAGCTGCTTGATTTCTGAATCGGTTTGTTTGTGTTCTCTTCTCCCTACCTCTGAGGAAGCAGCCACGGACTCTGACAGTCTCTGGTTGTTTTCCTGGAGTGTTCTGATCATGGCATCTTTTTCCTGTAGTGATCTTCTCAGGTCATCCAGTTCTTGTTGAAGCAACTGAGAGGATTCACGTGGCCCAGCAGACTGGCTTGTCTTCAGGGGCTCTGCTGACTGAGTGGTAAGTGATGAGCCAGAAGAGAGCTGGGGTGACATAATATCAAGTTTTCCTAAAAGAAGGTCCTTGGTGTTACAAAGCTGCCCTATGCTTTGCTGAACTTGTGCCAATTCCTGCCCAAAATTCTTCAATTTGGTTTCATTCTGCTCGTAACTTTGAATTAGGCCCGTGTAGTCTACTTGTAATTTAGAATTGTTATCACTATCAACTAAAACTTGGGCCTGAAGTTGATGGAGCTCTTCCTGAAGCTGGGCTGACTCATGCTGCATATTTTGGACGGTGGTCATCACCTGCTGTTTCCACTCTTCCATTTTCTTCACTTGCTGTTTTAGTTTGTCACGTTCCTGCAAGAGCTCCTCAAATTGGTTACTATTAACTCCTCCAACCTCGTTACCTGTTCCAGAAGTCTGCAACACTGTCAGCAGGGTCTGGCACTTCTGACTCAGTGCATCTATTTCAATGTCTTTTTCTCGAATAATCCGTGACAAATTCTGAATAGTTTCTTTAAACATATCTTGACCACTACTTTCAAATCTAGCAGACATTTTTTTATTCTCATCTTGCAACTTAATAAGGGCTGCTTCTTTGGCACTAATAATATCTATCATCTTGTGATATTCTGTTTTCAGCTGGCTATTTTCCCTTGTCTTCTCACTTAAGACAACCATTACTTTCTCTCTTTCCATAGCGTAGGCATGCAGCTGCTGCTGGAGGTACGCAACATCCTGAGAATAGGAAACTGAGGAAATCCTGGCATGAAGCCCTTGTATTTCCAAGTCTTTCTGCTGGATAATCTCTGTGAGCTTGCCAACTTCATCTTTGGACAGCTGATCTATCTGTTTAGTTAAAGACAGATTCTTTTCATTTAGAAGCTTAATCTCCAGCTCCCGATCTTTTATCCCCTTCACTAACCTTTCCATTTCAGCTTTGGATAAATCATGCTTTTCACCTTCATTTTCTATCTTAAGACTCTGAACTTCTGTTTCTTGAAAAATATCAGAATTCTCTGTTGGAATGTCCCGTCTTTCTTCATGCAATTGGGCTTTTATTTGTTCAACTGTTTTTTGCAAGTTCTTAATTTCCTCATCTTTTTCTAAAAAGAGCTGGGTGTGTGTAATACTCATTTGTTCATGCTGGTATCTTAACTCATCCATTTCTTTCTTCTGCTCCTGTAGAGACTGGAGCAGTTGCATTTTATTCTGGTTTTGATCTTCAATCATTTTCTGTTGCTGTTTAATTTCTTCTTCCAAATGATCCTTGATGACGTGGAGCTTAGACAGCTCAGACTCTAGCTCTGTGGTGCTGTCGAGGGTTCTATGCTCAAGCACGGGCATAGCCCGACTCTGCTGTTCCCTGAGCCGCTCCAGTTCTTCTTGCAAGTGGTTGTTCTCTTCCTTCATGGATCCAAGACTTCTATCCTTTTCCTCTACCGTCTGCCTTAGAGCCTCATTGTTTCTTAAGGCCTGAGTACATTTGTCCAATTCCTCCTGCAGTTCTGAACTTTTTTCTTTAAGTTTCACAATACAAATTTCTTTTTCGTTTATAAGTCGTGTTAATTGTTTCTGCTCTTCTAAACTGGACAACAAAGTTTCCTTCATTTGTTGATGATCAGTATCCATTTGCTCAATACTCTTTTTGAGCCCTGCTATTTCAGAGTCTTTTTGCTGACTGAGCCGAACTAAGAGCTCATGTTCTAGCTGTAAGGCAGAGGTACTCAGGCTGCGTGCGCTGGACAGCTCCTCAATAGCTTGCTTATATTTGTTCCCTTCCTCCAACAGCCTCTTTTCAGCTCCACACAATTCTGCTTCCAGCTGCGCCTTTTCGCATTTCAGAGTCTCCAGCAAGGCAGTTTTTTCCAGAGAAATCTGGTTGTTGCCAGCAATAGATTCTTCCAACTGATTTCTTACATCCTCACATGCTACAACCAACTTTTCATTTTCTGTTCTAAGATCAAAAGCAACTTGCTTCAAATGTTCATTCAGCTCTTCTATTTCTAAAAGATTCTGCTTTAAGTTTCTAACTTCATTTTCCCTTTCCTTAAGTAAATCATCTTTCAAATTGCTGTTAGAGCCTGGGGTTTGAGACCGTGTCAACTCACTTCTGACTGTGGACAGTTCCTCCTCGTTCTGCCTGATGTGTTCCCTCAGTTCACGGTTCTCCTTCTGGATGCTGAAATTATTTTTCTCTGATTTACTTAGTTGATCTACTAAATCTTCTACTTTATCTTCAAGCTTCTGTTTGGTTAACTGTAAATCACTTAGGGCCCGTTCACTGTCAGTTAGCTTTTCTTTCTGCATGTCTAACTCTTTGGTAATGTTCATTTTATCATCCTCGAGTTGATGGATTCTCTGTTTTTCATCATCTAGATCTTCTTTTAGTTTCTTGATGACACTATCTCCTTCGCTTTGCTGTTTTGATAGCTGATCTTTTATCAAAATCACATGCTGAAAGAAAAATTAATTTGCATAGTAACTTTGTGACATTTTCTTAGGTCAGTATCTAAAGAAAATTTTGTAAAATTTTATACATCATATAATAATAAAATGAGTATTTCTAATCCTTCTTTAAAAATAACTTTCTATTCCACTATGTCTCACAAAATAATTTACAAAAGTTTTTCATTTTAGGCTGGGTGGTGGTGGTGCATGCTTCTAATCCAGCACTTGGGAGGCAGAGGTAGGCAGATCTCAATGAGTTCGAGGCCAGCCTGGTCTACCAAGTGAGTTCCAGGGCAGCCAGGACTGTCACACAGAGAAACCTCATCTTGAAAAACCTAAAAAAAAGAAAAAAGAAAAAACAAACAAAAAACCCAAAGTTTATCATTTTAGGAGTAAAAATTGAAAATCAGAAAAGACTAATCACACGTTCTGTTTCTAACTTTTAAACACCAAAGCAAGCATCAACAAACAGTAGCCCACAAGTTGCTAACTATCTCTGTACATAGTTTACCAAAGCAAAATCATGCTTGCTTGTTCACATATCCTAACTCAGTGAGGTGAGTATGTTTCGAGATATGTTCCACAAATTTAAAACATACTTTACTAACTAGTACTTTAGAGACAAAGTCGCATCTCTGATTATATCATAAGCAAACTAAATATGAAACCACCAAAGTATATCCCTGTCTGTTAGTTCAGTACCCAGATGACTGTCTAGAGTGTGTTCCTCATGCCTCACCATATTTAATGCAGTTTTACCTTAGTAGCCTCTTGGTTCTGCTTGTCCAGTTCTTCCAACTCAGCTGTGAGTATTTCATTTTCATGAATACTCTGATTCAGTTCTTGTTCCTTCACCTCCAAGTTAAGTTTCAAGTCACGAACTTGAGAAAACAAATCTATGTCCCTTGTAGCTGTACTTTTAATGGCTTCATATTCACTATTCAATTTGGAAAGTGATATCTGAAGTTCTTCCTTAAATGACAAGAGGACAGGGAAAGCAGGACAAGCCATCATTCAAGAAGAGACATCAAAAGGTGAACCTTACAGGCATGAATAACCTATAATAAGAGGGGTATCTATTTTAAATCCTTTGCATTGCAACAAGTCATATCCTTCAGTCACATACAGTTTTACATACAGCTCCAAGCAGAGCATTTCTACAACTCTGCATTCACCTTCTAGTCCTACCTTTCTGCAGAGGACCACTCCTAGGGCAGAGAGCCTTTTCTATTGTATTCCCATGGATACCACCCTTATCCTTATACCTACCAAACACATGCTTAATAAAAGCCTCCAATCTCTTCTCTTCCATCTACTCCCTCACACCCAGACAAAGTAAATAAAAATGAAAAAAATTATTACTCATTCGGACTATTAGCTCTAATTAGAAAATAAAAAGTCCATTTTATTTCATTAAAGGAACTTACTTATTATATGATTCTATTAGTATAAAAACCTTCTCTTAATTGAAGAATGAACCTGTTTCCTTTACCTTCTGAGCAAGACCACCAGGCTCCATTCTCAAAAACCCAACATTACTAAACAGAGACCTACACAGGTTTTTAATAATCTAATATGTAATAACATTTTCTTAAAAAACCTAGGAGTTAAATAGTCCTCTATATTCAACATTATTTTCTCATGATTATGTTTGTTATAAGGTACATAAAGTCTTCTTCACCAAGCTTTTTAAAACTGAATTTTTCTGAGATCAACTTTGAAATAAATAATCTCAATTTCCTTTAAAGAACCTAATAGTTCCATATAAAAGAGGCCTATAAAACTGTATGAGAATATCGCCACCATCTCTCTTTCTCATTTCCTTTCAATCCAAACACTTATTCTAAATTGTCCTTGAAAGATGGAGCCAAGTGTAGGGGTTCATGACTGCCATCCCAGCACTTGTGGGGCTGAAGCAAGGGGACTGCTATAAATTTGAGGCCAGCCCAAGGCTATATAGTGAATAACAGGCCAGGTCAGTCTAGGATACATAGTGAGACCCTATCTCAAAAAACAACAATAACAGCAAAAAAAAAGTAGGTGAAAGGTGAACAGACAGCTTAGTAGTTAAGAACCCTTGTTCTCATAAAAGACTCAAGTTTGGTTCCCAACATGCAGCTCACAACAGCCTGTAACTGTAGTTCCAAAGAATCTGATAATCTCTTTTGGCCTCAACAAACACCAGGCATACATGTGGTCCATATACTTCATGCAGGCAAAACACTCGTACACATAAAATAAAAATAAATAAATTGTAAAAAAGGAAGAAAGAAGAAAAAAAAGAAAGCATTATTTCCTTAAATCTTTCTAAAGTTATCTGACCATTTAGGAGAACCGTAGATAACCTTTTTCGGGCTGATCTGAGGAGCATATCTGGCATTATGAAGTGGGAAACAAATACAATTCAGTGAAGAGTTACAGAGACTTCTAATGGTGACCAGAAAATTGAAAATATAAGAAAAGTTGGGAGGTCCTCCAGGGTTTGGGAAGAGAGGCCTACAACTAAAAAGCGCAGTTAGGCCAGTTAGATAAAGAGGAGAATTCGGTGGGAGCAGAACCAGAAGCAGCACACACATGGCAACAAGAACAGTGATGTGAGTCACTACCGGTACTCTGTGGAAAACAGCAGCAACCATCTCATGTCCAGGGCTGTACACTACAACCTAGAACTCAAAACCCATCATGCCTCTCTGACAACACTACCTATATACTGATATAGAAAGAAGCTGAAATTAAAATTTTAGGGGACATAGAATAGCATGTTAACGCTGCTATTTCTTAAGGATATGTATGCTGAGCCAGACATGTATTGACATACCCAGGAATAGTGATATTCTAGGAATTTGAAACACAGACTGTCTTTGGGTAGGAGGCCACTTAACAGAGGCATGAAGTTTTTCAGTATGTATTTACGAGGCAAACATAATGCTCCTTCCTATATTAAATAGTGTATCATAGCACTCTATACCATCTTTGCTACTAACACATAAAAAAAAAAGATTCTAATAGCAAAGCTATCCGTCTTCAATGTTCAACAATAAGAAATTTATACCTACCACCCCAGGGACTGTGGGGAACATCAGTCAGACATCTCCCCTACCTGTAGGTGCTCCTGTCAGGGCCCATCAGAATCACATCTCTTCTGCCAGACCTAAATGCCTACTGGTTTATTTGCACACACTATACTCTGGTCAGCCTCTCACACTCTGAACCTTGCCCAGCTACTCCAAGCTGGCTGGGCAAGCTATCAATGAGCTCAGACTTACTGCGAGGTCTCTATCGTTAAGCATTCCACTGATATAAACTGATCCTTAACCATGACCTATGACACACACCATGTTAATTATACCCCATTTTAACAGCACCTACCTTTTCTTGACTCAATAATGACTTCTCTCTTTCTAAAATTTGGACACATGTTTGAAGTTTCTGATTGTCTTCAGCAAGACTGTTATCCTATAAAAATGTTAAAGTAGTATTTTCAGATAACACAGAATTTTTGGTTTACAAGAAAGCAGTCTAGCTACATATTTGTATAATTATACTCAGAATATTTTTAGTAACATATAAAGATTAAAATAATCCAATGTTGGACAGTTTAGAATTATTCAGTCATTTTAGACATTCTTATAGAGTATTTATTATATTTAAAAGATATAAAAGTGTCTTCAAAAAGTAACTTGTAATTAATACACAAGGGCCGGCAAAATGGCTCAGCAAGTAAAGGCACGTGCTATGCAAACCTGGCAATCTTAATTTGGAATCAGGAACCCATGTAAAGTTGGAAGGAAAGAACCGACTCCAAAAAATTATTCTCTGACCTCCATACATATGGGTACACACACACAAACACATGTACAAGAACACAGACATAAAAATAAAAAAACTTTGGCCAGGTGGTAGTGGCGTACACCTTTAATCCCAGCACTCAGGAGGCAGAGGCAGGCAGATCTCTGTGAGTTCGAAGACAGCCTAGTCTACAGAGCAAGTTCCAGAACAGACTCCAAAGCTACAGAGAAACTCTATCTCAAAAAAACTTTGATTTTTTTTAAGAAAAATCAAAATGCATTCCTTACTTTGATATAGGATCAGTTCCTGTCTATACTGTCAAGTCACCAATTACACACCAAACGTATCAATTTATAATGCAAAAAAAAAAACTTTGTTAGAGATCATTAAGCACAGATTACTAAAAGTTCCTGGGAGAAATTTACATGAATTTATGAGAAAATAAAGATAAGCAAAAACAATGAATCAAAACTCTCTTAGTAAAATAATGCCCAAAACTTTCTCCCATAACAAGAAGTTACCTGGTTTAAACTACTTAGTCTCATTATTTCATTTTCAGCATCTGTAAAAACAATAAATGAACCTGACATTACTTAAAATATTTTAATAATTGCCTCTCACATTAAACTCAGAGGTGCAGTGCATTAAAACAAAGCATATTTATCACTAGTAAGTAGGTTGACAGTTTGAAATAAAAAACATTTCTGCCATTTTTCATCTCATAACTATAAAAAATAAAAGCTTAAAACCATGTTAAAATCCAATGCTTTGGAAAAGTGTAAGAATTATCAATGTAAGTTACTGTTCTGATAAAAATAGTAATAATGTGCTTCAAAATATAATCCATTAGTTTGAATATCTAGAAACATATCAGGTCTAAGACTGTTACTTAAAAGAAAAATTTGAAAATAAAATAAAAATTTATACTGTAACAGTATAATTATCTCTCACATATCTTAAGTGACTTAGAAATGAATGTACTACATACAGATTCATAGAGAAAAAGGTTCTGGAAAAGGAACCCAGAGACAGAATATCATGAGATCAACTAAAGCACTTCATTTAATGCTCATTTTAGGACAACCGAGCATTTATGACAAAGCCAGTGTTAGACAAAAGACAGAAAAATGCAGCTCTTGCTCTTTATGAGCTTACAATTCAGAACAGAATTGTGATAGAAACAAACAATGATTACAATACAGTGTAACATAGAAAGCACAGCCCTGTGAGGGAAAAGTGGCCAATATCTAGTCCAAACCAGGTGAGAGCAAAGGGCCCAGGAAGTGGCAGCTCAGTTCTCCTTCTCCTCGGGGGAGGTGAGACCTCACTGAGTCAATGTGCTAACAGTTGGCCCATGGAAAAACAGGAACATGCTGTCCAGACAATACAGTAAATATAATGGAGAGAGAACTAGAGACTGCTAGAGATTACTGAAGAAAGCACAGAGTCCACTATGACTAAAACTTACAAAGCTGGGCAATGAGAATAAACTGAGGAAGCAGATAGGGACCAGATGAAGAGATATGACATCCAACTAAGTAAGTTCAGATTTCATCTTCCAGGTCCTACTAGAAAGTAGGGGCCTAACTGGCTTTGCACTTCTGAATATCTATTCTCGCTTCAGAATTGAAGGGATAAAAGATGAACTGAAGAATAATGGAAAGCAAAGAATAAAAAGCCAACACTTTCTAACACACACTTTGGACCAGATGCTGTTCAAAAGGAAAGCCTGCAGACAGAAACTCACGTAACACACAGGACTACTTCAGATCTAAAAGGAAGATTAATACTCTTACCCAACCGTCTTTTTTAAAGCTTGATTTACATGTGTGAGTTCATCTGTGTGCTGGTTCACAAGCCAAAAGAGGGTGTTGTTTCCTCTTCTGTCTCTCTCCATCTATCTAAGTAGTCCTTTGAAGCAGGGTCTCTTCTTTAACCTGGGACTCATGTTTTCTAGGCCAGCCTAGTACAAGAATTCTCCTATTTCCACCCCCTCAGAGCTGAAGTGACAGGTACATACAGAAGCTAAGCTTGACACATGGTGTCAATGCTAGTCCTCATGACTGTGCAGCAAGCACTCTGAACAACTGAGCCCTCTCCAGACCAATTCTCTTGTTCTTCAACCATTTTTCTACTTACTCTATTAAGAGCTATGTAATAGTTAACTTAGGCAATCAGCAATTATGACTGATTGAAGGCAGTCCATGGCTATAAAAATGGGAAAAGTGGTGAGGACTACAGTAATGGCTCTATTGTTAGACAAACTTAAGTGGCTCCCTCAATATGATATTCTTATTTTATAAACAAGTACAGCTACTTGGGGGTCCAGATCCCCACTGAACTGCCTTCCTTTTGTCTAAATGGCAGCTCCCAGGGCTTATGCACCCAAGAAACCCTGATTTTTCAGATGCAATCCTGAAATATCACTCATACAGAAAAAAAATTAAAAATAAAAACAATAAAGGAAATAAAAGCTACAAGGCTTGGTTAAGTTTGAGTTCTAGAATTCTGCTTCCCAAAGGTTGGGGAAGGAATATGAGGAAGGGAGAGGAGAGATGATCTTACTCTGAATTTAATTTTAGGTTGAAAATTCATGTTATATGACCATTCTGGACAGAAGATCATGATAGAGTGGCAGGGAGGAGAGAAATATGGGTGTAAACAAGCACACAAGAGCTGGAAATTTTCAGAGCAGGGATAAATGATTTCATATAGAGTCTATACAGAAGACAAATGCAAAATAAAATGCTTATTTCCTGCTGAAGAGTTCCCTCCCATTATTTTCCTCCTAACTATGAATACCGATGTTTTACCTATTTCCTCAATACTAATTTTTTATACTAGTATTTAAAATTCTAAGTATCAGTGAAGCATGGAAAATAATAGACTATTTATCCATGGCTATTATCACTCAAGCCTTTGCTTCTATATAGATCACTTCAAAGGTTAACAATGGAATGCTACATTCCCTAACCAGAGAGTCTGGGCTCAAAGTTACAGACAATGGTCTGTTCTGTCTACATTAAAGAAACAGACCAATACCTATGAACAACAACTCCAATACCCATAAATATTTCTCAGAAATCTATCTGGCTTCCAAAACCACTGAGTTCTACATAAATACCTAGAGAATAAGGAAGGGAGGCTGAGAGACAACCTGCTAAGCCTTAACCCTTATTAGCAGACAATTCCTATTTGATACTGAATTCAAACCCCACAATTCTACTCAAATGACAAAGTCATTTCCATATACACATCATTTCCATAGAATATGCAATTAAAAGTGCTTGTCTTAAAAAGACCTAGTGTGCCAAGAAACACCAATGTAAGTTCCAAACATATACCAGTCAAAGCTTGCTGCAATCTCAAGACCTCTGCAACTGAGGAACTCTGTGGGAGAGTCCGCTCCTCCTCTGTAACAATGTCCCTCTGCCCCAGAGCAAGAGGCTGCAATTTGCTGCATTCCAGCTTCAGGCGTTCACACTGCTCAGTCATCTGTCGCTTTTCCTCTTCCAGTCGTTCCTGTTCTCTCTTCCAGACTTCTTGGTCATGCTCTGCAGAAGATAATCTTTCATATATCTCTTTTATTTTATCCTCAAGTTCTTCAATTTTTTTGGTAGATTCTACTTTTTCCATCTGTAGACTATGAATGGTGTTTTGCATATCATACATTTTAGAGTGATCAGTTACTGTAACTCCTGAGCCACCTAAAACATTAAACAAACAAAACAAGAAGAATAAAATGTCAAGTTCCAAAAAGTAAATTGCTTGTTATATACAATATAGAGACTTAACGGACTTTAGAACTAGGGACAACTTAAAAAGTCAAATTATTAGCTTATATTTTTAAATAAATAAAAAAATCAAATACTTCATTTGAACCAACTACTAAAAAGTCTATATATTTAAGTTTAAAGCAAAATGATTTTTTTTTTTTTTTGCTGGAGTGTCATCAGTAAACAATGTAAAGCAACCCATTACATAAGTGCAGAAGGCCTTTCCATATCTATAGACCAAGAGAGCATCACCACAGACTTAGAAATGAGCAGAATGAGTCACTTCTTAGTTCATGGAACTTGGTCTGAGTTTACAACAGTATTCTGATATTCTGATCTGTGAATCATCTAAGGCTTGTTATTTAACAATGCCATCTAGTCTGTGAAGTCAGTAAACTCATAACCTTGCTGTAATAGCTTTTCCAGTTCTTCAATTCGTTCCTCATAGTCACTTAGCTCCTCTCGATGCCGATGAGCTATCTCTGTCAGTTTCTGTTGATGCACATTCTGCAATACTGAAATTTCTTGCTGATGGTCATCAATTTCTTGACTTCGATTCTGTTTAAGTTCCTTAAAAAAAAAAAAAGAACGAATTTAACCACTTGTATGACCAATAAATAATCAAGTAAAAAGTGATTCATCTCACTGCTGTTTAAAAGTCTGTGTTATTGAAATTAATTATTTGAACATATTTAAGCTGAAAAGCATTCAACCACAGTCCCCAAATTAGGACAACTCAGACAGATTCACGCCTTCTTAGGATTTAAAAAAGTTGTCTTATTTTTAATGGAGAAACATCAATAACACAATGAAACAAAAGATAGGTAAGATATATTTTCCCTTATTCCAGTGGCAGAGAACAGCTTCTTTTGATAATAACATCGTTCCTCAATACTAGAGTTAAGAACCTGGCTTTGTTTTGTTGTTGCTGTTGAGTGAGGTCTTTCTTGTTATGCAGCCCTGCTTGGTCAGGAACTCAATCTATAGCTCAGGCTCGACTTGAACATGTGATAACCTCCTGCCACAGTCTCCCTAGCGCTGGGATTATAGGTGCATATAGCCACATCCAGTTCTCTGACTAATCTTGGATAGTGAAAGCAGTGGGGTCACTGCAAACCTGACGACAAGCACAGCTAGTCACGTTCTCAGTCCATGCTGCCAGCACAGCCTAAGTTTAGGGTACTAGATGTATCGCTTAGTCATGTCGTCTAATCTGTGAGACTAACGTTGCTCTAACAGATTCAAGGTCTTCAGTCCATACAGGATTTCCCTTCTGCTGCTGTTCTCTTACTCAATCATGCTTTGTCAGTCTTGAACTCCGAAACTGCCAAGAGCAGTGCCTCCACCCAAGCTGACAGACTTCTCCAGGTCCTGATCTGGAGAACCACCATGAGAGCTGCATCTTCAAGTCTGCCTATCATGTTCTGAGAGGTTCACAGAGCTGCTCCCACTTCTGTCCCTCCTGACACAGATGACTTTGGGTCCAGTTAGTAAACCTTTTGCTTTACCAAGTCAAAAAGGTCCTTGTTGTGTATCACCAAGGATCCTAAAAATAAGTAGCTGCTACTTCCTGACAAGAAAATAATTCTGGAATCCTACAGATCCATGTGCCAGCACTGATCTTTACACTGACATCTCTGAACAACCTTGAAAGACGGGTGTTCTGACTGATGAACAGACTATGGGGAAGGTTAGGTAACATGGCCAAGCAGCATAGCTGATGGTGGGTGCAGCTAGGATTCTGGTTCTGGGATCTACCTATACTTGCAATGTAACACTAAGCCAAGACTAAAGGTTCTGTCCCTGACTACAATTAAAAACAATTCACTGCCATGACGAATATATGTGACCAAAACTTTTCTCATAAAGGAAAAGCTGACAAAGGCCAACAAAATTCTATCACTGATGTAAAATAGTTATTTACAGTGAATATTAGCATTTTAGCCAATATTCTTTAAGCTCAAACCCTTAAAATGTCATCAACCTAGGAATAGGAGGAACAGAAAAACACAGATTTAGGATTACTGAGAAAACATTTAAAACCAAATGTTCTTGGGCATTCTTTATTGTAAAGAACAAAACAGTTGAGTGTCATAAGAGTTCTACTAATTTGGCTTATATCTTTAATATATAGATGTTAAATGCATAGAAGACACATTAGCAATTTCAGTTTGATTTACCTTAATAATATTTTGCAGCTTGCAGATTTCAATTTGATCAGAGCTTTGTGTTCCCTGCACCTTAGTTTAGAAAGAAAAAATTACAAAACAGTTACACTGATTTTTTTCTGTAAAACAAAAAGTCACAAACTAACTTTATTAAAAGGTTATTGTTTTATAAAACAAGAACATTTCCCAGACATATTCTGATAAAGAATGCCATATACTTTACAAAGTCTTTAGTCTATTAGTACATAGTAAATAAAAGACATCATAGTCAAGAACTTTTCAACTAGTTGAGATAATAGTTTTACAAAATAAAGCTAATATGGAAAAAAGAATATTTTATTAACTAGCCAAAATATAAGTATGAGGATAACTGAATAGCTTCCTAAGATAATCAAAAGTTACCCAATATCAATGCCAGCACAAGTTTTATTAAAATGATTTTATGCCTGGCATAGTGGTGCATGCCTTTAATTCCAAAACTTGGGAGGCAAGAGGCAGGCAGATTTTTGTGAGTTCAATGCCAACCTGGTCTACATAGTGAGTTTCAGAACAGCGAGAGCTACGTATTGTTTGAAAAACAAAAAAACAATAAATAAATAAATAAATATGATTTTATACAGGACTGTGGATGTAGTTTCGTTAGTAAAGTGATTTAGGAGTCCCTGAGACAAAACCTATAATGCTAGCCCTTAGATCCAGGAGGATCAGAAGTTCAAGATCATCCTTGACTACACAGACGTTTGAGACCAGCCTGAGTGACATAAGATTCTGTCTCAAATAAACTAAAGACAAAATGACTTTACCCATAAGGTCTCTATCTTAATACAGAATAATTTTTGTTTGACTAAAAAACTTTAGATTCCTTTCAATGTTATATACTGTCAGAGCTAGAGAGATGGCTTAATGGTTAAGAATATATGCTGTTCTTCCAGGATTTGCATCCAATTCCCAGCATCCATGTCAGACAACCCAGAACTGCCTGTAAACTTGAGCTCCAGGTGATATGATGTCTCTGGCCTTCATAGGTATCTGCACTCACATGCACATATCTATGCACATGCACACACACACACACACACACATACACCCTATCTACACACACACAATTAAATTTTTAAATTTTATGCACTGTTCATAATCTTTAAATTTTTTAATTGATATCTAGTAATTCTGCATACTTATGAGATATACCGTGGTGTTTCAATTTATGTACATACTATGCTGTAGCACAAATAATAAAAACCCAGAGACAGATATTGGGGTTCAACCTGAAGATCAGAAAAGCAAAGCAGCCAACCACTAACGAGGTCTTACCTTTGTGAAATCTTCAAACTGAAAGAGAGCGAGTTGCTGCTTCATCCAGTCCTATATTCCTCTTTAGTGCTGGGATTAAAGGCGTGCACCACCACTGCCTAGCCTCTATGGCTGACTAGTGTGGCTACTGGGATTAAAGTGTGTGCCACCACTGTCTGGACTCTATGGCTGACTAGTGTGGTTGTTTTGCATTGTGAACTGCTACGTGGGTGCTGGGAATCAAACCTGGGTCCTCTAGAAAGAAAAACAATCAGTGCTCGTAAGCACTGAGCCATTTCTCCAGCCCAATATAATAACATATTTTTAATACTAATAATCAAAATTTCATTTTACATGTCATTAAAACTTAGAAAACCTCAGACAAAATCTTAACGCAATTTCAAAAACAATGTCTTAAACTCTGTGCTTTCATCACCAAAGACTCTAGCATGATGTTTCACTTTTATTTTTAGGTTTGGAGTCTGGTTTATAACTTTTTTTTTTCAAAAGTGACTTTATTGCTTTAATTTTTAAAAATCCACATATCACAAAGAAAAGAAAACTGAGACAAAAAGAGGTAACTTGATCAAAATCCCTTAGAAAGCCGAATACTGCACAGAAAACAAATATACCTTTTCTACTTTTGTAGTCGAGAATTTCTGGTACCAGATGCTCTGCCTAAACATTTTTATGAACTCATAGTTTCACAAATTCATCCAAATTTTACCAACCTGAGCAATATGTTTCCAGTGTCCAAGTTCAGATTCAAGTCGTGAAACTTCATTTGATAATCTGTTTATTTCTTGTTGTGATGAAATCATATCACCAAAGTCCATGTCGTCTTCACGGAAAGCTGGCACATGAGGACTGACGCCATAACTGAATGAAGGTGATGCAGAAGCTGCTGGTACCGTGCCCGATCCTGAATGTACAGACTGGGCAGCCGACTGCAGTCTGCGTAATTCATCCTGTAGTGCAATCTGTCTTGCTTTAAGGTGGCTGACTTCTTCCTATGTATTTACAATCCACGTTAGAGAACTTATATTTAACATTGCTTATTGGCCTTTTTCTAGATTCATGTGTGGAAAGGCATGAAGATCCAATAATAGCAATTAAGTGAATCCAGATATTCCACCATACCCTAACCACAAGATTGTTATTTGAAATCTTGAAATTTGAAAGACAAACATAATTCCCATAAAGTTAGGATAATGTTCAAATAGTATGAAGATTAGAATTTCACTCATATGTTAACTAAAGAAATGAATTTCTCAGTGGAACATTAAGTTTGCTATCATCAAAATACAGGTAATTTCTCAGAGCTCTGTTTATCATTATCAGACATGAAGGAAAACAAAAGCTGTGCAATTTATACATTCAAAAGTTTCCTTGGAACTCTCCTGCTAGTAAAGCCTTAGGTAATTTAGGTAATCCAGAGAATGGCTCGATGTAGGCCCAAAAGGTCCATGAAACAGGGGTAACTTTGCACTATTCTGCACAACAGGACTGAAAATATCCTTTGATTTATTAACAACCTTTCTAGAAAAGATAACACAGTCAGACTACGATTATCAGCCCATGAATCTTAGAAAAAAAATGCATTAAAAGAGGCCCTCGCTTTAACTAGCCAAGAAGAGCTAATGAAGACCTGATCCTATTTAGAGAGAGAACAGTATAAAACTCCTGAATTTTTAAGCCGAGTTCTAGCTAAAGGCTGCCAATAGCAAGCTAAGTGTGGTGGCACATATCTATAACCTCAGAAGTCAGGGGCTGAGGCAGGAGGTACTGCTGCAAATCTGAGTACACCCAGGGCTACACAGGGTAAGTACTGGAGCAGACAGTGCTACCTCACAAGACTATATCAAAAAATGAAAGAAAGAAAGAAAGGAAGGAAGGAAGGAAGGAAGGAAGGAAGGAAGGAAGGAAGGAAGGAAGGAAGGAAGGAAGGAGAAAAATACTAAAGCAACACACACACACACACACAAAAAAAAAAAACCAAAAAACCTTCCACCACCACCCAAAAAAAGTTAATGATGTAGCTCAGTTCGTAGAGTTGCTTTTCCTAGTAAGCATCAAGTTTGGATTGATCCCCAGCAGTAAATAAAATGGGGCATAGTAGCACATGTTGCAATCCCTACACTCTGGGAGACTGCAACACTGCACTCTGAGGAGGCTCAGAGCAAGTTTGAGGACAGACTGGACTATATGAGATCCTCTCTTAAAAATAATTTTAAGAAGAGAGCTAGAATATAGCTTAGTTGAGAAATGCTTGAGCACGTGCAAGGTGCTGGATTCAATCCTCAGGACTGAAAAGAAAGATAGGCATATAACCGTAATTTGAACTTGCATCTCTACTTTTTGTATCTTTTTTATTCTTGCAGTAATTTATTTTAATATAAAATTATCAACTATAAGATTAGGAACTTTAGCTCTGTTTACTTTTATCTTAAAAAAGTGTATTTTTTTAATTCTACTTTAACATATCACCAGAAGAACTAGAAACCAATTCATCTAAATTTTTGTTGTATTTTAGTTTTGTTTTGTGGTGCTGGGAACTGAACCCAGGGTCACCCACGCAAGACAAGTACTCTGCTCAACTACTGAGCTACAGTCCCAGTCCTCGTTCAAATTCCAAATCCCAGAGATGATTGTGGTAGAAATGAATAGTTAACAAACTAAAGAGTATCCAAACGATCTGGATAATAAAATAAGAACTATGTATGTATTAAACACAAAAAAATTTACAACAGAAATCAGGGTAACATTGGTTAAATTATATAATATCCTACATATTATCAATTATTAAGACTTCAAAGAAAAAATAAAATGCTAAAACAATCATTTTAATCAAACTAAAAGAAAATAGAAATATTAGTAAAAAAATTAAATTGAAAAACATTTAATGTATTTTTATGAGGAAAATCAAGTACATGCCAATACAAAAAATATTAACATGTACAGTCAAAATGTATTTTTACAAAATGTCATTAACAAAAATCATACTGACTTTAAAGTCAACTTAAAAAAATATCTAGCATATGCAGGGTCCTGGGTTCACTAATAAGCACTGCAAAACAATTTAAATAAACAATTTTAAAAACCTAAGAAAACATACATTAAATTATATTTCATAAATATCAGAAATTATAAGCAACAAATAATTACATAAAAGACTTTTTTAGAAGCTAGAATTTACTCTTCCCGAAAGTGAGCTTATGAAATAAAATAGGAATTTCCCCAATTTTATTAAATTTGGTATTTTTAACACTTTCATGACTATAAAACAGTCATGCAGTAAGAATGAAGGAATGAGGATGAGCTCTTGCCTCTTTCTGCTGCAGCTGAGTACGGTAACTCGCAGACTGCTGCTTTATCTGCAGTTCTGATGCTTCGTGCTTTTCCTCTAGATCAGTGTAAAGCTTTTTAAGTCTTTCATTCTAGAAGCAAAGAGAAAAAAGATTTCAAGTCAAGCATGTTAGCAATCATTACAAGCATGCATCATAAAAAATTACACAAAAATGACATAAAATATCAAAGATCTTAGACTGAATTCTGGCCTTTAATATACACCTTTAAATTAAAATCCTAATTTTAGCCCTATTTTATCTTCAACAAACTCAAAAGTTGGCAAAGTCCCCAAAATATCTATCAGTTTTAAAGAAACAGGAGAAGCAGAGGTAAGGCTAGGGAGGTGACCAGTTGGTGAAGAAAGTGACAGCTATGGCAGCTCAGTATCATCTGGTCCTGAGCACATGGTGCTGTTGTACAGAACCCAAATTTGGTTCCCAGTGCGAAGAACATTAAACATTAGGGCCTTTTTTCTTTCTACCAAACACTATAAAACTTATGTTTATGACAAGGAATTCAAAGACTTTTATGTAGATGTTTTAACGCCATACACAACCAGTAAAACCTTGCTTTACACAAAGGCCCTGCTGTGAGTTAAGTGACTTTCTTTCATTTCCTTTGAGACTAATCTTGAAAGACTGTAAGGTCAGACCCCAGGCCATAGAGAAGAGACTCAGTCACCAGCTATTAGAATAAAAACCAAGTTCACGTCCTATCCAGATGTGCTCACTCTTCTGAGCACACCCTCTTGATCAAGAATAAAGTTGTGCTTCTTCAGGTCACTTCAGTTGAGGGCAATCTCGGTGGTGCAGGCCTTTCAAGCCAGCACTTGTGAGGCAAAGGCAGGTGGATCTCTGCAAGTCTGGGACCAGTCTGGTCTACATAGTACATTCCAGGACAGTGGGGACTACATGGAAAGACTATGTCTCAAGATAAAAAGGACACTTTAATTGTAGTGGTCTCTTTCTTTATGATCCTGAACTTAAGTCTAACACCAGTACCCATATCAGGCAACTCACAACCAACCACCTGTAACCCTAGCTCCAGGAGAGGCTAACAGCACTGGCTTTCTCAGACACTGGCACGAACACGCACATAAATGCATAAATTAAAAATAATAAATGTTTCTTAAAATAAGTGGGGGCTGAGGAGATGGCTCTTCCAGAAGATTCAGCCTCAATTCCCAGCATCCATATGGAGACTCACAACTAACAGCTTGAGGGAGATATAGAGCCCTCTTCTGGCCTCCAAGGGCACTGCACACATGTGGTACACAGACATATTCAGAAAACTACATACACCACAAAATAAGCAATATAATATTATGTGGCTGGGTACAATGCATGTCTTTAATCCCAGGACTCAAGAACAATGGCAGGCAGATCTTTGTGAGCTGGAGACCAGCCTGGTCTACAGTACAGTCCCTGGCTAGCCAAGGCTCAATAAGACACTATCTCTAAGTCCTTGTCATGGCATGGTGGTGAGGGTGGTGGTAATGTGATCCCAGTAAGGGGAAGGCAGAACAGGACCTTGCTGTCCAGACAGCCAAGCCTAACCTGTAAAGCTCAGGTTCCAGTGAGAGACAGTGTCTCAAAAACAAGAGGTCTGGTGTTGGAGAGATGGCAGCTAATAGCACTGATTGTTCTTCCAGAGGATATGGGTTCAATTCCCAACATCCTCACAACTGTCTCTAACACTAATTCCAGAGGATCTAACACCTTCTTCTAGCCTTCCTGGGCACTGCATGCAAATGATGCTCAGACACAAATACATACTAAATGCCCATATACACTTTGGGAAAAAAAATCAAACAAAAATACAAAGTGGGTGGCTCCTCAAGAATCACATCCGAAGTTGACTGCTGGCCTCCACATGCACATAAATATTCACAAAAGAAAAGAGAAGAAGGAAGGAAGAAGTAACAATCAAAAGTCTAAATAGAGGGCAGTTGAACTCTATAATCAATAATTACAAGATAATTAGGTTCCTGCTTATACATGAGTTAGTAAGCAGCCAGATAAATCCAAAGAACATTGCCTATTTTGTGTTTGTTTTGAGACAAGGTTTTACTGTCTCATCCTGACTGGTCTGAATCCCAACCAAAGTGATCTTCTGCTTTAATGTTCTGAGTATAGTTGGGATCACAGGCATGTACCATCAATCACACCCAGCTCTCCATGCTTTCAAAGCCATAAAATGGGAGGCTGGAAATGGCTCAGCATTTAAAAGCATTGGTGGTTCTTCCTTTCAGATGATCCAGGTTTGATTCCCAGCACCAACATGGTAGTTCAGAACCATCTATAACTCCGGTCCAGGGATCTGATACCACCTTCTTTTCTCCACAGGCACTGTACCCATGTGGTACACAGACATGTGTAAGCAAAATACTCACACACACACACACACACACGAAAACTGGAGTATTTATAAACTATTAAAATGTCTGGTAAAGTCAGAAGTGGTAGTGCAAACCTTTAATTCCAGCACTGGAAGGCAGAGACAGGCATATCTCTGTGAGTTCAAGGCCCATCTAATCTATAACAAGTCTGAGAATGGCCAAGGATACAAAGAAAGACCCTGTCTCAAAAAAACAAGAGAGAGAGAGAAAGAGAGAGAGAGAGAGAGAGAGAGAACCCAAAAAACTAAAAAACAAAAACAAAAAAGTTCTTCACTGTCATTTTATTCACACTTCTGAAAAATGATAGCATAAAAAGGTTAAAAGAGTCTACTAGATACAAATAATGAATGCACTAACCATTTCTTTGGCAAAAAGAGGGAAAGGTAGCTAAGGTGAATTCGTACGGTTTGCAATTAAAGACTCCTAACTAGGACTTAGAATAAGCTAGCCAGTGACACAGCAAGACCCTGTCTCCAAAAAACAGGAAAAAAAAAAAAAACGAACAAGCAACAACAAACAGAACAAAGCTAGGGAGGTGGATCAGTGGGTACAACGCTTGCTGCCTAAGTGTGAGGACCAGAGCTCAGAACACCAGGACATACATGTGAAGCCAGACACATCCTTAATCCCACTATTCTTACTTTTAGTTGTAAGGTGGATTCAGGAAAATCTGTGAAAGCTTGTGGCCAGGTAGCCTGGCATATGAAACAGCAAACCACAAGAGACCCTGTCTCAAGGTGAAAGACCAGGACTAACAAACTAAGGCCCTCCATTCCCCATTTGTTGTGGCACACACACAATCTGACCCCCACACACAAAACAATGAAGGAAAAAACCAAAAGGAATCCTAAGGAATTCAATCAACTACTCACAGGCAAATCTAATTTCCCCTGGAAACACACTGCCTCTCTTCTAGACTAACACTTGCTGCCTTATTCTTGGGCATCAGTGAGTATTGAACAAGAGATCACAAGATGCTAGAGCAAGACCAAAGCAAAAGCACAACACAGGCACATGTAGGCATATACATGTGTGGCAAGAACCAGTTTTATTTACAGTACCAATTCAAAAAAGCCCTTGTCTTCCTCTGGTATTTGAGTAGCATCAAATGAGGAAGTGGGTTACAGGGGGTGAATGTGTTTCCCCAAATAAATACTTCTAAACTCTAGAACCATGCTTACCATAGGTGATATGGTCATAAGGAGGATTAAAGGGACTGAAATCTACAGAAGGACAGAAAACTTCTATTTCCTTTTCAGACTCAGCACAAAGCAGACATTATTCAAGTAGATTAGTCTTTACTTTCCCCCAAAATACTAGAAAATTCCCTTAGGTTACACCATCACGCATCCTCTGCTGCTAACACTTTTGGGTGGAGTCTGTACCAGTGAAGGGCTCCCCAGGGATTTTCTAGCTCAGTCTTACTAAGAACTCATGAGTCGCTACCACACTTGTGTTCCTTATCAAGTGACTGTGCTACGGTCTAAAGTGCCACCAGAATGCCATCTTCTACAGGCTCAGTGCTAACATCCCTCTCTCGTAAGTCCCTCCTCTACTTTCAAATTCCATACCTTACCCTGATATCCTAGACCAGAGTTCAACAAGGTATCTAGACTCAGTGTTCTCTTTTTATAGACTTAGAATTGAGGGGATCATCCTTACCACAGTCCTCTAAGAACATCTCTCGCTACAACACTGATTTTTGATGTTCTTTTCTTTTTTTTATAAAGATTTATTTATTTATTATATATACAGTGTTCTGGTTGTATATCTGCCTGCAGGCCAGAAGAGGGCACCAGATCTTATTACGAATGGTTGTGAGCCACCATGTGGTTGCTGAGAACTGAACTCAGGAGCTCTGAAGAGCAGCCAGTGCTCTTGACTGCTGAGCCAGTTCTCCAGTCCCTCTTTTGCTGTTCTCATCCTAAGGCTAAACTGTTGAGCTCCCACTCTTAAATCCTTTTAATTTCTTTAGGGCTTCCCTCTGAACTTTTTCAAGCTTTTCTCATTCCTATTAAGTATAATATAATGTCCAGAATTAGACAGAACTACACATTGACTCATAAGGAACAAAACAGTAAAATTAGCTTATTATTCCTATATTTTCAACTTCATTGCTCCAAATATTACACTATTATTCTAATGTTAGGAAATGTAAAACTCTAGATTAAACAGAACTCCATTTTTTATATTAGATTTAAATGCACCACTAACTGATGTGGGATTCCCCTCTGTATGCTGTGAATATGTTTTATTACTACTGGTTAATAAAGAAGCTGCTTGGGGCCTATGGCAGGGTAGAATAGAGCAAGGCAGAAATTTCAAGTAGAGATAGAAGAGAAAAGTCGGTGGAATCAGAGGGACACCATGTAGTCTCAGGAGACAGACACCCACCGGAACCTTAGCGGTAAACCACAAGCCTCGTGGTAAAATACAGAGCAATAGAAATGGGTTAATTTAAGATGTAAAAGTTAGTGAGAAATATGCTTAAGCTACTGGCCAAACAGTATTGTGATGAATACAGTTTCTGTGTGATTATTTTGGGTCTGGGCAGCCAGGAAATGAACAAGCAATGTCCACCTACAACTAGCTAGGTGTGATGGTTCAGGCCTTGTGATGGTTTAAATACAGATATTCTCCCCCATATGCTCATATATTTGAATGCTTAGTCACCAGGTAGTGGAACTATCTCAAAAGGATTAGGAGGTATGGCCTTGTTGTAGGAACTATGTCATTGGGTATAGGATTTGAGGTTTCAAAAACCCACACTGGGTTGTATATCTCTCTTTCTCCATGTCTGTAGATCAGGATGTTGCTCTCAATTACTTCTCCAGCACCATGCAGGCTATGCCTGCTACCATGCTCCCCACCATGATGATGATAATGGACTAAGCCTCTGAAACTGCAAGATAAATCCCAAATAAATTCTTTCCTTCATAAGAGGAAATATCTTGGCCACGATATCTTTGCATAGTAATAGAACATTGACTAAGATAGACCTGTTAGCCCAACATTCATGAGGCTAAGGTAAGATCATCAGTTCAAGGACAGCCTGGCTACACAGGAAACCTTAGCTTGAAAAGCAAAGCAAACAAAATAACAGACAATAAGTACAAACAAATGTACCACTACAATGTAGCACACTGCTGGATAATGTCAATGATAAACTTTTACCGCAACTACATTTAGTAGTTCCTACTTTCAATAGCTACAAGTGGAAATGAGACTAAAAAGAACAACTGTGGCAAATACAAACATTCTTTACTCCGAGGAGATCTGTAAAAGACAAGACAAAACCCTGACAACAGGAAAGGCTGAAAGACCAGGCAGTACATTTATAAATTCTGAAAGTTTCAGTAACTTTCAAGGCTTTAAAAGAGAAAAGCCTAAAGTTTGACAGCTATCTTTAATTGTCCTTACCTCTGATCTTAAGACTGAATGAGTAGCTTCATTTTCCTCTCTCCCGGAACTGGAGAAATCCACTACAAAACAAACAGTATAAACTGAGTGTTTAATGAACACCATATGAAGTAATAAACAGTTGTTTTTTGGCAGTTGGACTGGTGCTAAGGGACAGTCCTAGGCCTAGTACACGTCAGTCGTGTGCCCACCACTGGGCTGTATCTCCAACCCCGAAGAGGCATCTTAAAGGAAATGCATTTCACTGAGATTAAAGGCATGAGCCACCACCACACTGCAAAAGAGAAGTTTATTTAAAACTTCAAATGTTAGCTGAACTGTGGTGGCACAAACCTTGAGTCCCAGTACTTGGGAGACAGAGGCAGGCAGATCTATGTGAAGTTAAGGCCAGCCTGGTTTACAAAGTGAGTTCCAGGACAGCCAGGGCTGTTACACAGAGAAACCCTGTCTGAAAAAACCAAATAAGTAAATAGATAAACTTCTCTATAATTTTACATGAAACTTACTCAACTGGAGCTTTTGTGTACTTTTATATCTTAGGCCTAAGACTATAAAATAATTAGTGACCTATAATTAAAACACAAATATATTCTGAGAATACTTAGAGTAAAGCAAACATAATTTATTAAAAATAGTGATGAAGGGCCAAAAAGATGTCTCAATGGATAAACATGCTTGTTCCCAAGCCTAATCCCTTGAGCCGATCCTTAAGTCTACATAAAAAGCCAGATGGGGTACCAGAAATCTGTAATCCAACATTCCTGTGTCAAGACAGGGGAGAAAGAAAGAAAGAGGGGAGAAATCACAGAAGCCCACTTATACAGTACAAGGGCAGAAACAAGAGACCCTGATTCAAAAACAAGATGGATGGAGAATTATTCCTAAAAAGTTATCCTCTGACCTCTGTACACACCAGGGCATGTATGTGCACATATGTACTCTTTTCCCCTCTCCCCTCCCTCCTCCCTCTGTGTGTGGGTCTCTCACCTATGCTCATGCACACATACACAATAAATCTTAAAAACAAAACAAAACAGGAATGAACTCATTCTGACTTATTCTCACTTGAAAGTAGTCAAAGGATGCTGACAGAAGTTTCTGCCCTCCCTGTCCTGTAGCTGTTCAGTCCCAAAGAAACACTCCGAAGCTTACATTAATTATAAACTGGTTGGCCTATTAGCTCAGGCTTCTTACTAACTAACTCTTACATCGTACATTAGCCCATTATAGTCTATGTTAGGCACATGGCTTGGTACCTTTTATCAGTGAGGCAGTCTCATCTTGCTTCCTCTGTGTCTGGGTGACGACTGCAGACTCAGCCTTTCCTCTTCCCAGAATTCTCCTGTTCTGGTCACCCCACCTATACTTCCTGCCTGGCTACTGGCCAATCAGCATTTTATTAAACCAATATAAGTGACAAATCTTTACAGGGTACAAGACCATTGTCCCACAGCAATAGGACTGAGAGATATAGCTCAGTTGGTACAATATCTATCTGGCATATGTCAAGTCCTTACTAAATACTCAGTACCGAAGAATGAATGAATATGGGGTGGAGAGGAGGTATGTATCCGTAATCCCAAAACTTTAAGAGTCTGTAGTAAAAGGTTTTGAGATGGAGGCCAGCCTGCACTATAGAGCAAAATCCTGTTTCAAACAAATAAGTGGATAAAAATTAAAATAAATAAATTAGTAAACACAGAAAGGGGTCAACAATGTCAAAATGGCAGCACTAATTCTGCTGGAAATTGTTACCTACTCAGTTACCATTTTTCCTGTAGCAACTAGTGTTTTCTCGTAACCATATTTGAACATTATAAACATAGGGCAGAAGGGGCTGGAGAGACGGCTCAGAGGCCAAGAGCAATGGCTGCTATTCCAGAGGACCTGGGTTCAATTCCCAATACCCACATGGCAGCTCACAACCATCTGTAACTCCAGTTCCAGGGGATCTAACATCTTTTTACCAAAGCACAAAAAAATAAAATCAAATAAATTACTTTTAAAAAAAACAGAAGATAGAGCTCTGTAGTAGAGTTATTTGCTTAGTCAAGGTCCTGAGCTTGAGCCTACAATAAAAAGTAAACAAAAGGCCCAGGCAAAATAGATGGCTCAAATTGAGACCACTTCCTTCTCTTCCAGAGGACCTGAGTTCTGTTCCCAATACTCACAACCACCTATGATTCCAATTCCAGGGGTCCAGTACCCTCTTCTGACCTCCAACATACATGTGGCATACACACACATACACAATAAATAAAAATTTTCATTTAGAAGAGCACTAACAACACTTTTTTAAAAACAAACTAAGCTCTGTGAGTTCGAGGCTAGCCTGGTCTACATAGTTTCAGAACAGCCAGGGCTACATAGAGAAACTGTCTTGAAAAACCAAAACCAAAACAAAACAAAACAAACTAAGCCTGGTGGTGGTGGCACACGCCTTTAATCCCAGCACTTAAGATGCAGAGGCAGATGATCTTTGAGACCAGCCAGATCTACAGAGTTCCAGGTCAGCCAGGGCTACAAGGAGAAACCCTGTCTTGAAAACAAGACAAAACAACAACAATAATAATAGACATTATAAACAAAACTTCCCAGAACTATCACTTACAAAAAAATAAATAAATAAAAAGCAAGTGGCATGCTTATGAATTGGAGTGACACGCTAGTGAAAGTCACCAAGCAGGATTGCTTTTAGACACAGACTAAAAAAAACACCTAATTGTTATTCTCAAGAGGACAAAGTAAGATCTAATTTGTTTAGGAAAGCAACTGCTAAAAGCAGCAATTGTACCAAAAAAGGATTTTAAAAGTTTCTGCAGACCACCTTAGCTACCCATGCAACTCACCCTCCCTCAACCAGCTTTATAAAAACTCCCCACCATTTCTCTGGGGATACAACCCAGGGTCTGGTGTGCTATGTTCCCAGCTCCAAGATCATGCCCATTGAGATGTTTCATGACAGGAAAACCAACAACAACAAATCCCTGGCCTTCTCACTTGTTTTCAGTGCTCGCTATTTGCTGGGCACAGTACTAGACAACACACATTCACAATTTCATTTAATTCTCTGACTTACAAATGATGTGCTTATTCTTTTTGAACAGATAAGGAAACTCCCTTTGGAAATGTATAAATGTGTGCCTGAGTGTGTGTGCATACTGTGCACATGTAGGAGCCCTTGGATGTCCTAAGGCAACTGAGATCCCCTGGAACTAGAGTTAAAAGTAGTTGTAAGATGACACACGAGTGCTGGAACCAAACTTGGGTCAAAAGCAGTTAAGTAACCTTAATCACCGAGTCATCTCTGCAGCCCCAGAAACTGCGTCAGAGATTAAGTATTTAATAATTTATCAAAGATCCCACAACTTATAATGTATGGAAAAAGAACTGAACCTATTGTGATCTAATTTAAAAGTTCGCTGTGCTTATCATACACAAGACCCTTGATTCCAATACCCAGTACCACTGAGAGATAAGAATTAATAAATAAAACCGAAAACACAGCTAAAAGTCCAAGCTCTTAACCTTGACTACAGAAAGTGATAAAAAAAAAAGCAACCTTCTAATAGTATAAATATGAATGGTTTTCAAAATATATTAAAGTGCTATTTGGGGGAGTTATTTTCTTGTTCATTTCTGACATAGGGCCGACACTAAATATCTGAATACCTTAATAAACTCGACTCCAAACTAATTTTTTTAAAAGTTTCAACAAATATCAATCAAATCCTATATAATATGAAGGGAAATTTTCTATTGAACAGCTACAAAGAATACACAAAGGAAGATGTTCTATACTTGTGGTGGTTTTAATGAGAATGGCCCCAAAGGCTCATACATTTGAATGTTCGGTTCCTAGGTGGAACTATCTGGGCAGGATTAGGAGGTGTGGCGTGGCTGGAGGTCTATGTCACTCCAGGCAGGCTTGGAGTCTTCAAAAGCCCATGCCATTCCCAGCTAGCTCTCCTCTTTCTGCCTTGTGCTTGTGGATCAGATGTAAGCTCTCAGCGACTGCTCCAGCACCATGGCTGCCTACCTGCTGCCATGCTCCCTGCCATAATGGCCGCAGACTCCACCCATCTGGAACCATGAGTCCTCAAGTTAAAAGCTTTCTTTTTATAAGTTGCCTTGGACATGGTGTTTTGTTACAGCAATAGAAAAGTAACTAAGATACCCCATATGACTAAAACTGAGACTATAAACCAGACATGGTGGTATACACCTGTAATCCTAGGCAGATGCAGGCAGATCTGTGAGTTCTGGGCCTGCCAAGTTTACAGAATCAAAAATAAAAAATAATAATAATAATAAACTAAAATTCAGACTGTATGAAGGCAGGAGAGATGCTATTTGAAATCAACCTTGGCCTATAATGGAAGTGCCAAGACAGCCTGGGCTACAAAATAAGATCTTATCTCAAAGATAAATAAATAAATAAAAATTATTAAAAAGTGGGGGTTTTGTGTTTTTGAGACTACAGGAAGCTCTCTGGTGAGAAAAACAAACTCTGTATCAGGTAGAGGGGCACCTATTGTCCAGCTTAAGGTCAAAGAAATACTGTTATTCCCTATCTGTAATACAGTGAAAATCTAGTCTTTCTCATAGCTATTAGCCTTTTCTGCCTTCAAAGTCCCATGACCTTTCACTGGACACATGAAGACCTTTCATTCTCACTGTACCAGTCATGAACCTTCCACTCAAGAGAAGCCCAAGCCATGAGCCTTCCTTCCAAACTCAAGGGAAGCCCAAGCCATGAGCCTTCCTTCCACTCAAGGGAAGCCTAAACCATGAGCCTTCCTTCCACTCAAAGAAGCCCAAGCCATGAGCCTTCCTTCCTTCAAGGAAGTCCAAGCAGTAAAATGGGGTTGGGCAGTGACCCAGTTTTCCTTCTAAATGTCAAGAACTTTTCCTATCAAAACATTTTACTGTTTCCAGCAAATACATATGGCTATTAAACTATGATAGAAAAAAATTGGGGAGTTCAGAGTATAATTCAGTAGAATGTACTTACAAGTCAGGAGACCCTGAGTTCAATCTCTAACCATCTTTTACTATCGATTAAACCAGAACAGTAAGCTGTTCATTTATAAAGAAATAAAACTGTCATATTGTGGTGGCACGCGGCTGTAACACCAGCAGTGAGAGGCTGAGGCAGGAAGACTGTCACCACTAGGCCAGCCTGAGATGCACAGCAAACACTGATTAGAACTTTAAAAAGTTTTTATTTTATGAATATGGCTGTTTTGTCTGCACATGTCTGTGCACCATTTGGGTATGGAGTGCCTGGTGAGTCCCTAAGAAGAATCGGATCTCTCCTGGAACTGAATGACGTTAAGAGACAGTTGGGAGATACTACTATCTAAAAAGTACTGAGAATCAAACCTGGGTCCTCTGGGCGAGCAGCCAGCAATCTTAACCTCTCTCTGGATTATCTACCCTTTCCCTTGACTAAAACTTTTAAAACCCCTACCTACTCAAAGCAATGTCAAGAACAGTAATAGTTAATTAACCTAATCACCAACTACAATTTAATTCTAGGTCACCATTCATTAGGAGAGCAAGATGATGACTTCAAAAATGACTGAAGGAGGCTGGCTAGATGAATCAGTGAGTACAGGCACTTGCCATGCCAGCCTAGAGAATTAAGTTGCATGCCCAGAACCCACCTAAAGGTGGAAAAAGAACAACTCCACAAAGTTGTCTTCTGACCTCTCCACACGGGCGCTGTGTCACAGACGCCCATACACACACACACACACACACACACACACACACACACACACTAATAATCATAACAATAATTTTTAAATAATTTAAGTTTGTGAAGTAGCTAAGAATACTCAAAAGGATGAAGTATAAAGTATTTCTCTGGTTCTGTCAAAAATATGAGAGAAATGTGCAATCCAACATAAAAATATATTTTTAGCTGCAATGCGTCTTCACCATGAGCAAAATTAGAAAATAGTTGAAGAGATAAACAGCCCTATTCACCTGACACCTTGCTAAAGATAGGACAGGGGTGACTTTATGTTTAGTTATGAGTATTGAAGAAAAAAATTAAGGAACAGGATCAAAATCAGATCCGCCCCCCAAAATAAGGGCGTAAGAAATAAGCATGGACCGCCCAATTAAGTCCCTATTCGGCTTAAAAGTAGCAGTTCCACTTTACTGAGCTATCCAGGGTTCTCAATGGGGCTGAGGACGGGGGCACCCAGAAGTCTCCACCAGTGGTCCAGCAGGCTGGAAAAGGAGGGCAAAGGAAAACGTGCGGGGCGACTCCTTAGCGACCCGTCCGCGGCTGCCGATGGATCAGCAAACAACCCAGAACCAAAAGAACTTTCTCAGGGTCCAGCCGAGCCCTCCCGCCTCGCTCCAGCTGTTACCTGGCACATCCTCCGTGCCCTCCATCAACATATCCTTCGTGAAGTTGGAAATCTGGTCAGTGAGGGACGCCAGGCTGCCCCCTACTTGACCCAGAGACTGGCCCAAGCCGGAGCCGAGGCCCCCGAACCAGGAGGACATCGCTGCGGGTGGAGAGCACGGTGTCCGCTGCAAATGTCCCTGGACGCCCGCGGCTGGTGTGGATCCAGATACCAGGACTCACAGGACGCGGCACTCCCACCACCGGCCGCGTCAAAGCCGAGGCCCGGCCGGGCGCCTCGCCAAGGGCTCGCCGCAGTGGGCGCCGAACGGGACCTCTGCCCCTTCCCACGACTTCCCACCCAACGGCTGGAGCACTCTTTGTCAACTTTAGTGACTTTCATCAGTTTCCTGGGACAGTCCTGCCAACTCAACGCCGGCCGCCACAACAGCGCCGGGAAAGTGGCAGCGACTGTTGAGATCCTGGGTGACGGGTGGCGTAAACGGCCGCTGTCTGACGCGTCCTAGGCGCGAAGGACTGTGGGATTGCGGAGGTCCGCTTGTGGGCGGGCAAGACCGGTAGTTTCTGCTTAACCAGCGGGAGGTGGAGACGGAAGAGGCGGTGGAAGCCTGGCGCTTTCCAACTGCACAACTGCGTTTGTTTGTAGGCGGAGGCAGCCCTTGGGGGACGCCTCCTTAGTCCTACCTACAGGAGCTATTGCAGGGCTGCGAGACAATTCGACAGGGTCCTCCCATCACACAGGGAAGCCCACCCACTTTACTCTTTTTTCCAGGCTTTGTGAGTCCGCTCCGTGCCAGAGCCTTGGAAACAGCTACAGAGCTGCAAAAGCAGGATGCAATTCAAGAGTCCAAGCAGAAAGCACGTTTTTATTTTATTTTGTTTTCAGTTTTTCGAGACAGGGTTTCTCTGTGTCGCCTTGTCTGTTCTGGAACTCTTAGATCCACCTGCCTCTGCCTGCCTCCCGAGTGCTGGGATTAAAGGCTTGTGCCACCAATGTCCAGCCCCGCCCCCATACCCTCCACCCCCGGACCCCCACCTCCCACCCCTGCCTGCCAGTTTCCTTGTACATAAAGGAACATTAGGAATATCCCCAGTATGTGGAATCTGATGATTCCTTACCGAATTATCTGTTCCTGGAATCTCACCAGATATCTATTTGAATGTCTTCAGGGGGTTTTGAAGCTTCGGTGTCCCAGAACAAGGAATTGGACAGGGTCATGTGGATAGTAGCAAGGAAGGCGAGAAAAGGCATCGAGAAAAAGCACAAACCAAAGAAAAGAAGCAAACCAGAACGTTGTCTGTAGTGGTGGGGTTGATGAGCTACATCTTCAACTCGATTTGATGGAGAATTTTTTGGTGCTGAGGATTAAGTCCGGAGACTTGTGCACACCGTGCATATAGGCTTAGCCACAGTCTCAACCTTTGTTTGAAACAGAAGCTCCTGTAACTCAGATGGGCTTCAAACTGACGACCTTTCCACTTCCACCTCCTGAGTACTGGAATTACATGTACCATCATGTACAACTTTGGGGGCAGATGGGGTTTGGGGTGTGTGTGTGTGTGTGTGTGTGTGTGTGTGTGTGTTTGGACCTCAATAGCTATGAAGCCAGGCCTGCAAGTCGCTCTGTAGACAAGGCTGGCCTCGAATTCACAGAGATCCACCTGCCTCTGCCTTCTGTGTGCTGGGATTAAAGTTAGGAGCCATCACCACTTGGCACAACATTGTTTAAATGTAGCGTGCATCACCCTCACATGACTAACACGTCTACTGTTATTCTGGGCACTGAGGATGGAGCAGGATAAGATGCATGGTCTGTGAGCTTATAAAGACTGTGTCTGAACAGGAAGGCACAACTAGACAAAACGTAGTGTTAGACAAGAGCTGACGACTGACGTTAGGGGGAAAGGAAACGGGAATGGGATGGTAAGTGGGGCACTGGTGAGGCAGAGGATGGTTAAGGCCTCAATGATAAGGGAATCTTGAGTAGAGACTCTAAATAAGTGAGATATACAGATACAGGAGGTCTAGACAGGAAGAGACAACTAAATACAAAGTTCTTTAGGCTGGATATCCTGGCCAGCTTTGAGAATTTATAAGACGAGACCGTCTTGAGCAGAATGGATTGGGAAGATTTGTAATCGAAGGCCTAGAAAGCATGAAGAAGGCAAGTCACAGGGACTGGAAGGCCATTAGCAGGACTCTGACTTACATTCTATGTACGATGACAAGTGACATGAACTCAGAACTTAGTTGGGTTCCTGAGTGATTGAAATGTTTAGCAACTGTAATTAAGCTCATATTTTCTGTAGGCTTAAATCCTCTGGAGCTCCATGTCGGTCGGAATACTGTCCAAGAATAGAACTGTATGAGAATTCTGAGTGTTTGTGGAAAAAAAAAAAAAACAAGCATCTTGTGACCTCCTTTTCTTCAAAAAACAGGGAATTTTTCTTGGAATGTGCTTTTGTGCCCCTCCCAGATGCAGCAGATACATACAAATAAGATACAAATGAAATACTTCAGATTATTCATTACAACTGGCTATTGTTTAGATGCCACTATGGGAAGAAGCTGGTTTGGGCACATAAGGGTTGCCCATCACCTCTGACTTGCCCTTGTGATTGTACACTTTACACATGTGACTCCTCTTGACCTTCAGAGTGTAAATTGTCTCATGCTCTGAATAAAATTAGCTATCACAGGGCTGGAGAGATGGCTCAGTAATTAAGAGCACTTGGTGTCTTCCAGAGGTCCTGAGTTCAATTCCCAGCAACCATATGGTGGCTCCCAATCCATAATGAGATCCAGTGCCGTCTTCTGGTCTGCAGACAGACATACAGGCAGAATGCTGTTTACATAATAAATAAACCTTTTAAAAATAAATAAATAAATAAATAAAATTGACTATTTATGAGGCTTTAGTCCACCTCATTTCTCGGCTCCATTCTCTCAGGACCCCCCACCTCGAGCGAGGTAAACACGTGTTCATAAATTCACACTGTGCTACAAAATTAATGTAATTAATGAAGAAAATGCACAGTAAACTTTTCCACCATTTATTAGCACAAATGTTACCCAAAATCAGTTGTTCTCAAACCTTCCTAATGCTGCAGTCCTTCAATATAGTTCCTCATTTGTGGTGACCCCACAACCATAAAATTATTTCATTCAAGCTAGGCGCACGCCTTTAATCACAGTACTCAGGAGGCAGAGGCAGGCAGATCTCTGTGAGTTGGAGACCAGCCTGGTCTACAGAGCAAGTTTCAGGACAGCCAGGGCTACACATAGAAACCTTGTCTTGAAAATATTTGATTACTAGCTCATATCTGTAATTTTGCTACTGTTATGAGTCATAACGTAAATGTATAGGATATCTGATATCAGACCCCCAAAGGGGGGTGTGACCCACATGTCGAGAAACACTGATCTACAACTTTCTTTGGGGTGATTTTTTTTCCATGTAATGCCCAAGTGCTTTAATGTATTACCTGATAAGTAGCATGATATGGTCTCTCGATGTAGTTCAAAAAGATGGAGGGAACACAAGACAAGAACTGTCAGAAACCAGGTTGGAGATGGCTCAGTTAAGCAAAGTGCATATTTCACAGACTTGACAACCTGAGTTTGATCACCAGAATCATATAAGGCATGGTAGCTCATGTATGTGCCACAACGCTGGGCAGAGACAGGAAGAATCACTGGGGCTTTTTGACCAGCCAGGCTAGCCTAATTGGTGACTTCTAGGTCAGTGAGAGACCCTGTCTCAAAGAAACGTACGGCTTTCCTGAGGGTGACACCCGAAGTTGTCTTCTGGCCTCCACACACACACATGCATACATGCACACACATACATTAAAAGAATTGTCAGAGCCGGGTGATGGTGGCGCACACTTTTAATCCCAGCACTCAGGAGGCAGAGGTAGGCAAATCTTTGTGAGTCTGAGGACAGTCTGGTCTACAGAGTGACTTCCAGTACAGCCAGGGCTACAAGAGAAACGCTGTCTTGAAAAACCAAAAAACAAAACAAAACAAAACCCTCACTTTGGCAGCACAGATACTAAAATTGGAACGATACAGAGAGGACGAGCACGGTCTCTGCACAAGGATGACACACAAATTCGTGAAGAATTCAAAAAAAAAAAATTGTAAGAGGCCAGGCATGGTCAGGTGATCTCTATGAGCCCCAGGCCAGCTTGGTCTGCATAGTAAGGTCAAAGCCAGCCAGAGTAACATGGGGAGACCCTGTCTCAAAAAATAAAATTGTAAGTAATGGGGAAAAAACAAAATGATAAGATATTGTCAGATATTAGTCATGATTGAAATTGGGTGGAGTACACAGCTGTTCACTGTACTAATTATATTTTTACACGTGTTTGAATGAATTTTTTTCTAGTAAGCTTAAAAATATACATTTGATAACATTTGACTTTAAAATGCTGTTCTGGTTTGTTTTTCTGTTGCTGTTAAAAAAACAAAACAAAACAAAAAACACCATAGCCAAAAACAAGTTGGAGAAGGAGAGAATTTATTTCATTTTACAACTCCTGAGTTACAATCCATCACTGAGGAAAGTCTCAGCAGGAACGCCCAGAATTTGCATAGTAGAGGCCCACCTGCCTAGGGATGGTCTCACCCACAGCGGCTGATCCTCCTGCATCAAATAAAATAAATAATAATAGTATCCACAGACATGTCCACAGGCCACTCTGATGGAGGCAATTCTTCAACTGAACCTCCCTCTTCCCAGGCAGTCAAGTTGACATCCAAAATAAATCATCACAGATATCTCTTCCCTTTCCTCCCAAAGACCCCAATAGTTAGCTTGAGTGTTTCTGATCCTCACAAATACCCCAATAGTTAGCCTGAGTGTTCCTGATTCTCACAGACACCCCAATAGTTAGCCTGAGTGTTCCTGATCACCATTCAGTAAGTTGCAAGACCAACACAGCACAATTAAACACATCAGAAAAGCTCCAAGCCTCAGTGGTTCCATACTATCAGCTGTGCCATTCCCCCTTCCTCCCACCCCCATCTCACTATGTAACCTGGTAACTTGGATTTGCTACACAGACCAGGCTGGCCTCAAACTCAATAGAGATCTACCTATCTCTGCCTCCCAAGTGCTAGGATTAAAGACATATGCTTCCACTTCCAACATTTCCTCATTAATACTAAATACTACCCATTGCCTTTATGAAAAACAGGATATTTTTTATGTCCCTATTCCCTTTCCTTCTGGGCTCTAAATAGTGTTACAATCACTGAGAAGTCATCAATGTTTACATTGCATGGTTTGGTGTGAGATGTTCTGAAGTATTGTTTGACAACTTCATCGCTGGCTGGTGGCACTGTTTGGGGAGCTTACGGAATTCTTTAAGTGAGGCCTAGCTGTAGTACTAGGGGCAGGTCTTGGAAGGTTACAGGCCAGCCTCAAAACCTGTCTAGTCTTGTTTCCTGACCTGCCAAGATGGAAGATTGGCTGTAAGGAATGTTATTTAAGGTATGTTCCTTTTGTTGATGCTTCATTTGTTTAACTGTGTGAAGCTGTGTGCCTGTCTAAAACACCTGATGGTCTAATAAAGAGCTGAACAGCCAATAGAGAGACAGAGGAGAGAAATAGGCGGGGCTGGCAGGCAAAGAGGCTAGTTATGAGAACTAGGGATGGGGGTGGGGGAGATCTGGAAACTAGAAAGGAAAGAGGCCAGTCATCCAGCTACACAGCCAGACACAGAGTAAGAAGGAAAGAAAAGGCATAGAGAAACAGAGGAAGGTAAAAGCCCCGAGGTCAAAGACAGATAGGATAATTTAAGTTAAAAGCTGGCAAGCAAACAAGGCAAGCTAAGGCCAGGCATTCATAACTAAGAATAAGTCTCTGTGTGAGATTTATTTGGGAGATGTGTGGTGGGCCCCCCAAACCAGAGTAAAATACCAACATGTGGTAGCTGCTATGCCCTCCCTGCCATGATGGCCTGTACCTTCAGAAACTGTCAGCCCAAACTGATCATTTCTAAGTTGTGTCTTGCCAGGCATTTTGTCACAGTAGCAAGAAAGGCAACTAACAGATTATATACACTTTGTTCATTACTACCAAGTTATGTAGCCCACAGGCACAAGCCTTGCGAACATTCACGTTCTGAATGAGTAGTATTACTCAAGCCTGTTTCTAAGAACCTAGAACAATCCATGGCCAAGGGTAAGCACACAGATGGTTGGTTCACTGAGTGCCACATGAATGAACTTTCTCTGTGGTGACCCGAGAGACAAAGGGTGGCTCAGGTCCGTGGCACAGTGTAGAGAATGGTCAAGGGAAAACAATGCTAGCCAGGCACAATAGCACAAACCTGCAAACCCAGCACTCAGGAGTCTGAAGCAAGAGACCAAATGCTCCAAATCAGTTAAGGCTATATAGAAAATGCCTCAAATTTATAAAAACCAATTATTAATGTGCTTTGTCCCTCAAGGTTAAGAACAACTGAACAATTAAACCAGATTTCCAGGAAGAATGTGGCTGAGGAGATGGTACAGATGTAAAGGCCATTAGGTCTCAAGCAATCAAAGTTGTGGAAGGCTTTCGTATCTGGGATAGGGTGGTAATGTATTTTCTGAGAGGAATATGTGAGGGCTCCCCGGTCTGCTTTATACACCACTGCAGCTGCATAAAAACATGCAACTCCACAGACAGATGCTTCAAGTTCCAGCTACAGTGGGTCTGACTGTGACCGGAAACTGACTTTGGGAAACGCTCTCACAAGACAGAGATGCAGCTGTGTCTCCCAACAGACTCTGAATAGCAAGGCCATGAATTAACAATGAACACAGAAAGGTTAATAGAAAAGCAACCACTCTCTTTATTTAATAATCTCTGATATTTAAAATACAACTCATTAACATCCACACCAACAGAACCTTCAGTGTTCAACAGTGCTTTGGGAAGCCCAGCTTTCGAAGAAGCAGACAGACGGAAGACCTGTGGAGTGGCAGTCCATAACTCGAGGAGACCGGGCATATGAGAAGGCCTGCAGAGTCGGGTCCTGAGCGAACTGCACCGCCACAGTGCATCGCATTGGCCAGAAGACAATGCCTTAGTTTCAAATATTTTATTTATACAGAACAGTCATTGTTTAAAAAAGTTATTCCTATTTAGTCCAGTGTTGTAAAAATTAGATAATCACATTTCAAATGTCTGTCATCCTCTAAAAAAAAAATTTAAAATCCAGTAAACATACCACCTTTAAACTATGCAAGAGACAACTGAGTATTTCTTAAATAACTGCATTTTCCACACACTTTCCACTACAACTTTGTCTATGACTGCAATCTTAAAATGTGTATTGGTATTATTAAACATCCATAATAAATTACATAAATTTAGGGAGTACATTGTTTTGTGTTAATTCTTAAAATGACTGACCATTATAGAAATAAAAAATACCCTCAAATTTCATTCATGAAAGACTACAACAAAACTTATTATGTTTAACACTTTGGAAAAAAATACAAACCAGATTTGTTTCTTTAGCTCATTATAAACTAACTAGGATTGAAGGGAGAGCTTTTGTTTTAAATATGAAAAACAGAAATTATCTACACTACTGATTAGTTAATCCAATCTGGTGTTTCTTGATTAAGGTCACATTACCACAGCTCTACACATGGGTTAAAGCACAGTCAACACTTCACTTTCAAAGTACTCCCCTTAAGGCTCTCTAGATACAGACTGCATGTCGAACTTTGTTCTTTTGCAGCGGTAAGGACTGAATGCAAGGCCCAGGCCAGTAGGCAGCTGCCCCACCGCTGCTGAATTTACAGCTGGAGTTAAAGGACTCCAGATTAACCACTCAGTCCTCTTACTACTTCAACAAAACATCAGGATTTCCCAACTTAAGTATCTCAGATAGCAGAGTTTGGTCCTGCACTACCCACTTTGGACTTGTGCAGGTCATAGGGGTCAGTTGCAAGAATTTTTTAACTCTTGGCACTGGCATGATTTAAAAATAGTATCAAACATGCAGGTATTCAAAATATGTGGTTTAGACTCTGACATGAATAAAACTTAATTTTAATCAACTTGGTATTAAATAAAACAATGCATACTACTCAATTTGAGCATTCTTCCTCATTAACTTTGGCTTCATCAAGAAAAATTCAAGTTTGCAGGGGGAAAAAAGCACCAGCTAAAATACCGTCTGTGAATTGTAAATGATTTTATCTTAAAAGGTTAATGCAGAATTTACCTACACCACTGTATCAAACAATTTATATCAGTGGAATATCTGCATATTGTTGTCTTTTGTTTGTTTGCTTGTTTTGTTTTTGTAATTTATGGTTTAGGCCACAGGGCAGCTATTCTGAATTTTTAAAATATAAGTAAGTCCATGACTTCCCCAAATGGAAAAGTGGTCTTTCCAAAGTTTTTCTTCTTTCTTTTATTAAGATAAGGTCTCACTGTGCAGCTCTAACAGGTTTAGAACTCACTATATGTAGACCAGGCTGGCCGTGAACTCAGAGAGATCTACCGGCATCTGCCTCCTGAGTGCTGGGATTAAAGGTGAGCACTACCATGGCTGGCTTTCCAAAGTGTTCTTACATTTGCTTACGACACTAGAATTACAACTGTACATAATTTGATCTGGGAGTACAAGCTACACATTAGAAAAATTAGGAAAAATAATACCAGTAGTTTAAATATGAAATATCAGGTGCTCCCAATTGGTAAAAAGAGAATGGAAATGTCAGTCAAGTCCATAACACAGCTGTGACGGCGGATTCCCTTGCCCCTGACTGTCCTGCAGCACTGTCCAGTAAACGGCAGCTCCTGTGTATGAGCTAGAGCTTCATGAACTTTTGTATACTGTGTTTATAATAAGCATTGGCATTTTTCATACTTGCTACTCATTAATAATTAAATCTAAAGATTCAGGTAAGCCTAGGTCAATCCAAAAGAAATGGCAGTTCAAGGGTGATTTGAATTTGTTTTGCCAAATACAACAATTCATAACAAACTAAAAAAAAAAAACACTCAAAAGAAATTGAGTGTATGCTCAGTTTCTCTTTAAAATGTCTCCAATAAGATATCAACATGATGTATTTCATAAGTGATTTAACTAAGATGTTATGTGAATGTTTTATAAACTCTAAGTTAAAACTGAAATGCATATTGGCTTTCTCATTTTTTTTTTTAACCAGGTTGCTCATCAACCTAACTGTATGGAAAGTTCACTGTGATTTTTCAGAGAAAAAAGGAAAGGCCAATGTTCAGACAATGTGACTGGCACACTGGGGTAGGTACATACTTCAGTTTAACACTTAACTGTGAACCGTAAGAAAGGTTTTCATTCCAACACCCTAAAGTTGCACAATTCTTCTGAACCTTTGTAACTACTAAAAGAGAACTTCATAGATTTTAAAATAAGACTGACTAATTTTTCATAAAACGAACTCCAAAGGAACTTTACTTGGCACAAAATGACTAAGGAAAAAAACCACTCGTTTTGGAACTGGGGCTATAGCTCAGAGGTAGAGTGCCTGCCCAACACACATGAGGCCCTGGGTTCAATCCCCAGCACAGTCAAACGAAACAATCTGTCCTATCCAAGAGGAAACTATTTCATTATCACAAATAAAAATATTTGTATTTTTTTGCAGTTAGACAACAATAAATCCTATATCAAAAAACTTTCCCTGATAAAATGTGTGCAGAACACACACCAGTAGAGCAATACACCTTTCTTCACCTTCCTAAGCTGTTGGCTAAAATTTCTTCTTGGATTTTACTTATGTACAAGTCAACGCTCCAAAGAGGACAGAGACGGAGGGAGGGAGGAAAGAAGGAAGGGAGGGAGGGGGGAAGGGAGAGAAGATATCAGGATCCATGACACTGATGAGACACATTTAATTTTTACCCAAATCATACCAATGTACTGACCAAGAAAGACTGTGCATCTCAATTAAAGAAAGTTTATCAAAACTAAGGCCTTGTAAAATCTATAGACAGGACCACTGTGACTTCTGTAATTCTTGACAATTTAACATGATTGGAAGGGTCAACCCACAGTACATTTATATATTTTCATTAGTAGATTACTTTCACACTCTAGACTACCATTCTGGCAGGCTATATTATACTTTAAAAAAATGAGGCAGGCATCTATATTCCAGGACTTATTGTAAATAGAACACAAAACTCCTGTCACAAAAGAAGAAACTAAAACAAACCCGCCACCAACACTGAAGGCCAAGCTTCTCTGGTAGTCCATTTATGGTGCCACTGCTAAGTAAGAAGGAAATGTGCTTGCATCCTATGCTTCTCCTTTCTCAACCAAAAAAGAAAGGAAATATGGTGCAGGAAGGACTCCAGATGTCAGCCAGGACAAAACTGAAAACCTTCACAAAGCATCCAGAAAGCACATGCTCACACAAAACCCAGCTCATCTAGACTCAATACTAGAGCAGTGCTGACTTCAGAGTATAAAAACACACTGAAGCGAGAGGCCTTAAAAAGACAAAGCTCAGAACAGACTGTCATGTTGAGTTGTAGGGGAACAACCAAAACCACAATACCCCAAGGAAGCATACACATGCCCTACACACACACACACACACACACACACACACACACACACACACACGGGGAGAAGACAGGGTTAGCTTTCTGTAACAAGACAGACAAGAGACATTTCCAAAGAAAGTTGGTCTAATATGAAACAGAAGTTCAAGTGAGCCAAGCCACTTCCAATGAAGAGAGAAAATAAAAACAAAATTCAAGATCAAGTCCAATGCAAGAGCTAATTAGTTGGTCCACAAAGAGCCAAGAAAAACTCCCTAACTTCAGTTAGATATTGCACACTTGAAAAACAAAAAGGGACATTTAGAAAACTATCTTAAATTTCTTTAGCTGCTGACTGCCTCTTTGGCTAGTATCTGATCAGTACTCAGTCCTATGACATGTTCTGGCTTTCTATCATTTGCTTGTAAACCACTTAAGGGTCGCATCTCTTCCAGGGACCCACTGCCAAAATGGACCTTACACTGTAATCACACAGACAATGTTAGGAAGCAAGAGTAGCAAAATGATTTTAAAGGTATTATTTTTTTCTTTCCGCTTTCAAATTATCTTTAGCAGTTTCTAAAGACATGGTCACAGCTGCCCGAAGCATGTCTTCTTCACTCGCAGCATCACCTGCTGGGAAGAAAACAGAGTTCTCAGAAACACTGCTGGAAGATTCTCAATCATCAAAAGGCAAACTTTTGAATTAGAGGTGGTGTAGCTAATTGGTAGAGTGCTTGCACAGCATGAATTAAGGCCCTGGGTTCAATCCATAGCATGGTATAAAAGAAGGCATGGAGACATACTCCTCTCATCCTAGGACTCAAGAAAGAGGCACGAGAATCAAGTTCAAGGTTGTCCTTGACTGTAAAACATTTGAATCCAATTCGAACTACATGAAACTTAGCCAAAATGAAGAAAAAAAGAGCAAATGCTTAGGAAATACATTTCAACTTGAATACTTATTTTTCCTTTTTCATTTTTTTAAAAGAATTAACTTTGTAAATCTGCAGGCATGCTGTGTCATGCATGACCAGTGTAGAGGTCTGAAGATAGAAGGACAAGTGCCCTCCTTCCAGCAAGTGGGTTCTGGTGACTGGACCCAGGTAGTCAGGTTTGGCAGCAAGCATCTTTCCGTGCTAAGCCCTCTTGCTGGCCCTAGTTTCCTTTTATTGACTTTGTAATTCACATGCTACTTGTGTGTCACTTTAAAATCTACAAATGGATAGAGAACAAAATACCATAAGACACAAGCTTTTGCTCCTCCTTGTCCAGTAATTTTGCGGCTAATCCAAAGTACAGCCAGATGTCTGTTTACAGTTCAGCCTGTCTGGCAAGTCATGGTCTCATATGGTGTATTTAGTCTTCTGAATGTAGAATTTTTCATTTACCATAACACATTTGAAATTTATTGTGTTTATTAACAAATCAGACTTTTTAGAAAACCTTTTTATTTGTAAACAATTAAAAAATTCATAGGAAGTTGCAAAGACAAGGGCCCTGTGGACCTGTCAGTTCAATTTCTCCCAACAGTTACATCTTCTATAACTAAAGCTCAAACTAAAACACAGACAATGTTGGTAGTTCTACATGACTTTAAAACACCGCTTCCATTTGTCGGTTCTTTGTTTTGTTTGGTTAAATGCCTAATATGGCATTTATCACACATGCAAACTCCTACCTACCACCATCACCACCACTACCAAGACTAAATTGTGGGGAAAGGATGACATCCTGCATGCATGTGTATTATCAATACGAGCACAACCATATCAGGAGCCCTAATGTTTCAGACACATGGGAAGGGCAAAGCCTGTCCGGGGTCAGGTTCAGAGGAATGTTCTTCTGGTCCAAGCGAAACGTTAAAGCCTTCTCCTGGTCCAAGTAGGGATGTTAAAGATGAATCACTAATCATTAGCTAAAACCAGTGTGAGCAGAAACTATCAGTGTAATTCCTTTTAGATGACTGCAACCTGAGACTGATCCCCTACAGAGACCATCTAATCAACATTAGCTAACTAAACCACCCCACCCCACCCTGACATGTATGCACATGCCTCCTCCTCTTTTGTCCTATATTTAATAAAGGCACTGAGCTTCCGGACTGCTGGTGGTGCATCTTCATCAGAGTACATGGCCTACCCAAACCCAGCTTTTCTGTGTCTATTAGTACTTCATTCCCCAGCATTCTGTTTGGAGTAATCCTTAAACTGTCTAAATTGAGGCACTCAGGTATACTCCTTGCCTCACATGCACCAAGCCCCAGGTTTGATCCTAGGTACTACAAAAACCCAATAACTATAAAGCACCACAAATCTCTCCCTCCTGCATTACTTTCTATTCATGCCCAGTTAAACTTTCCACCATTTGTCTATATTGCTGCCCACAGTATCTTGTTCTCTATCTGAATACATCTGGGAGTTTTAGCATGCTACCCAAAAGGCACCTCAGCTCAAAACCTTTCCAGACTGTCTTCAACCTGGCATAATGATTCTGAGATGCAGCCCAGATGCTGCATGCATCAAGAGTGATTCTTTTTAATCTTGAAAGTAGTACTCTATGGCATGAAGCACTAGAGGCTGTTTAACCATTTATTCACCGAATGTATGGCATACTAGTTGTCTCCAAATTTTGATTAAAATCAATAAAATAGCTATGAATATTTGTATATATACTTTGTGCAAACATACATTTTTAAATCTATGGCATACATACCTATGAGTATAACTGTTGAGTCATATGGTCATTATGTATTCAGTTTGCTTATTTTCTTGAGACAGGGTCTCAGTATATAACCCTGGCTGGCCTGGAACTCACTGTGTAGAGTAGGACGGCCTTGAACTCAAAGAAATCCACCTGCTTCTTCTGCCTTTGGAGTGCCAAGATTAAAGGTGTCTTGGTGTATATTCAGGTTTTTAGGAAGCATTCGAATTACTTTCTGAAGTTGCTATTCCCAGTTAAAATGCACCAGAGAGAGCTCACCCTCAAAAGGAGAGAAATGCATTTAATATCATCCACTCTTCCCAACCTTGCCTCAACATCATCATTTCTTTTCTGTTTTGAGAACTTTCTTTAGTTTTTTTTAAATTGAAAATAGATTCTTTTTTATACAATATAGTCTGATCGTGGTTTCTCTTCCCTCACCTCAGAAATCCTCCCCACCTTCCCACCCACCCGATTTCATGCCCAAGAAAAGGAACAGAAAAATCTAAAAAACAAAATAAGAACAAAGCCAGGCAGTGATGGTGCACACCTTTAATCTCAGCACTTGGGGAGGCAGAGGCAGGCAGATCTTTGTGAGTTCAAGGCCAGCCTGGTCTACAAGAGCAAGTTCCACGACAGGCTCCAAAGCTACAGAGAAACCCAGTCCCTAAAAACCAAAAGAAAAAAGAAAAACAAGCAAACAAACAAAAAACTTCACAGAACAAAGGAAACACACAACACACAAAAAAGCACACTAGACATACATACACATGCAGAGACAAACATGCACACATAAAACTCATAAAAACACAAAATCAGAAACTGTAATACAGAAGCAAAAGACTAGTAAAGTTAAAAAAAAAAGCCAAAGTATTAAGAGACAAAAATTCTTCAAAAGAGCATTTAGCTTGTTTTGAATGGCCTGCTCTTGTATGTGATTGGTACCCCCAATGAGATTCTAATGCAGAAAACTAGCTTTTCTTCTGTGAGTGGTGTCCATTGGAGACAGCTTCTGAGTTAGGGATAGATCACATTCACTTCCCCATCTCAGCACTGAGACCCCACAAAGCTTGGACTTGTGGAGACTCTGTGCATGCTGCCACCATCTCTGAGTTTGTTTGTGTGTCAGTTCTGTTGGATCTGGAAGGCAGTGTTTTCCTGGTATCTTCCATCCCCACTGGTCCTTACCATCTTTCTGCCACCCCTCCTCAAAGTTTTCTGGGCCCTAAGGGGCTGAATTTGATGGAGACATCCCATTTATGGTCCTCCAAGGTCTCTCATTCTGTGCACACTGTCCAGTTGTGGGTCTCTGTAACTGATGGCTCGTCCTGGCTCTGATGATAGCTGATCTTCCTAGGCCACTCTATTCTTTAGCTTTCTGTTTTGTTTTTTGAGACAGGGTTTCTCTGTGTGGTGCTGGCTGTCCTGGAACTCACCTCCCAGGTGCTGGAACTAAAGGCAAGCGCCATCACATTAGACTCCCTTTCTTTAGTCTTTAAGGACTGTTGGAGCCATTTTTCTCAATTCTAAAGAGTATGTTAATTACTGCATATGTAACCCTAGGTTTAAAATTTTCTTTCAGCACTTTAAAACACACTGTCTGCTCCTTCATTCATAGGGGAAGGCTGTGTCTCAAACTGCTGTGGGGAAGGTTATTTCTTGCTAATCTGGGATAGCATCTTCAGAAGTCTATGAGTCTTGGTATGTATTTTTTTGGGTTCATTCAACTTCTTCAGTTTATAGGTTTCTAGTTTTCAGGAATTTTTCTGCTCTCAAATGTGTATGTGGAATCAAGGTGTGGCAGAGCATGACTATAATCTCAGCACTCAGAAGTAGGACAATGGTGAATTTGAGGCTAGTCTGGGCTAGCTAGTGAGACTCCGCCTCAAAAAAAAAAGGATTAAAATTGTCCATGTGGCTCCTCCTTTTCTGGTTCTGGTATAACGGTGATTTTCAGCTGAACCCTGGATACTTGGGCATTGTCAAACTGCAAATCTTACTCAAGTCTGTGTTTTGTGAACCTTAAAAGGTGTCTGTGTGGGGGTATGTGTACATCGACTGCAGGTGCCCGCTGCAGCTGGACACAAGAGTCTTTATAATGTGTTCTCTAGTGGGAGACATACCAACAATTCTTTAACAATTTATTGGCATTTGTTACAGTAAAATTCTGAGATTTCTGCATAGATTCTCCATGAAGTCCTCCCACAGACAGGGTTTCTTTTCCATTCAACTTCTACCAAGACTTGGCTCAAGTTAAGACCTATTAAATCAAGGCCTACTATAGTAAGTAACCCCAAATTCCAGTTACTATCTAGATTACACTAAAGCATGTTTTCCATTATTAGGTGGGAAAAGGTATTTATTTCCCACTTACTAATATTCATCATCTCTGGGCCATCTCTGGAGGATTTTTAAAGAATGTGCTGTGAAGTTCAAGTCATATGTCTGTGATTTAAAACCAACCAGGGCATGCTGGTGCCAGTGTAGAAGTTCCACACTAGCCTTAGCCACATAGTGAAATTATTAAACAGATAGATAGATAAGACAGACAGACAGACAGACAGATATTTGCCAAGTGTTTTAGTCTGTCTACTTCTTTCTTCAGAGGAACTCAGTAGATTACAAATTCATTTACGAGTTTCAATACAATTAAAGAAGGAAGAAAATATGAAGTAAAAATGACATGAACCTTGGATGTCAAGTAAAGCATTTGATAACAATCAAGGTGGACGCTCAGAGTCATTCATACCTTGGCTGTTCCCAAGTCCTCCTGAACTTGTGGTCGGTCTTTCACAAGGATAAGAAAGCTGCCTAGGTCGGTCTATCTCCTGTTGATGTTGATGCTGTTGTTGCCTGAAATATTCAAAAGTGAGTATCTGTTAAAACGATACCCAAGAAATAAATATTCCATGAGAATACTTATTCGTGTAGGCTGTTCCATAAATCAAAATGGCACTGGCCTGAACACTCAGAACATGAGAATTAGTTTGACAATTACAAGTATAAAAGTGTCAAAATTTTTATTCTAAAACCCTACATATTTGAGTTATCAGACAAGTAGGTATTTTCATTTCCTGTATAAGGTTCACTAGTATTTATTCATATGCAAATGATTAAGGTTTACAGAAAACTAAAATGAAAAAAATAAAAACAAGGAAAATCTAAAAATGACCGAGATTAAGAAGTCAGATTACAAAGTTATATCTGATTTTAAAAGGGCCAAATTCTATTATACACAGCATGTTTTTTTCTAGTGTTCCTCTCAATTTTGAAAAAAGCTTCTGGTCAGGTTGCTAGCTTAAGATGACCTTGAACTCTAGTACTGCCGGCCTCCACCTCATAAGTACACCAGGCAACATCACACACAGCTTGTCCTTCTCAGTTCTGAGCTTTCTATGTGAGGAACAAGACAACTCGGAGAGTAGAACTCCATCTTCTCTCTGTTGGCCTTCTGCTGTGTGTGCCTTCCTTCAAACATGGCTGGAGCATGGCCAGAGCTCTGGGGATCCGGGAACATCATGGAGGCTCCCCCATGCCCTTGTCTTCCTCCACTTAAAAATTTAAGTCTGGGGGCTGGAGAAATGGTTCAGTGGTTAAGAGCACTGACTGCTCTTCCAGAGGACCCGGGTTCAATTGCCAGCACCCACATGGCAGCTCACAACTGTCTGAAAATCCAGTTCCAGGGGATCTGACACTTTCACACCAATGTACATAAAATAAAAGATAAATAAATCACAAAAAAAAATTTTAAAAAAATCTAAGTCTGATAGAGGGAAAACCTTTAATCTACTTTTAATTTTTCATTTAACTGACATATTTATTGTACATATTCATGGAGTTATTATAATTTTAAATTATGTAAAATGGGAAGAAAATCAGCTGCCACCCTTGAAACAAACACTCTGAAGCACTGAGGACGCTGCTATAGAACAAGGTCCTCAGCGCCCTACCCATCATGCATCAGTCTACAGAGGCTGCAGAGCAAGAGCCTGGTTTCTGGTCACAGAGTAAGTACTCACATGAGCTACAAAGGGCAGAAATGAGTCAATGAGACACAATTATTTTCCTGATAAGCAAAGGCAAGGAGATTCAGCCCTGACTCCTATATCTCATGGCTGTTTCAGTGAGACCAGAAAGTCTTGACAACTATATGGCTTCCTGATTCCAGGATCACGGTTATATCTGTTTATTTTTATTTCTTGTTTGTTTGTTTTAAGATTTAGTTAGGGAGTTATATGTGATGGTGCACATCTTTAAACTCAGCACTCCAAAAGCAAAGGCAAGTCTCTGTGAGTTTGGGGTCAGCCTGGTCTACATAGTGAGTTCTAAGACCGCCAGGACTACAAAAAGAAACCCTGCCTCAAAAAAAAAAAAAAAAAAAACCCACAAACAAACAAAATCAAAACCAAAAAAGAAAAAGATTTAGTTAGAGGCTAGAGAGATGATTAAGCAGTTAAGGGCACTGGCTGCTCTTCAGACGATTTGGATTCAATCCCCAGCATCTACAAGGCAGTTCACAACCATCTGTAACCCCAGCCCCAGGTTCAGGGGTTCTAATACTCTCTTCTGGCCTCCGCAGGCACTGCATGCACATGGTACACATATATACATGCAGGTAAATACCCACACATATAAAATAAAATTGAAGAAAATGTTTTTCTAATTTAATATATTTATATATAAAACATAAAAATGTTTTAGATTATGTATGGGTAGGTGCCCTCAGAGTGAGAACAGAGTATATGGTCCTCTGAATCTTGATGTCAGTCATGTGGGGGTTATCTGATCCCTGTCATCCTAGTCAGGAGTGGTCACAGCCCTTCTCACAAACTGCTCTACACTTCAGAAGCCTGGTTCAGAACTCCCTAACACTATAAGCCTCTAATTTCATTATTAATTAGTGTTTTGTTTAAGCACTCTTACCTGTTTCTCTTTCTTTTTTGTTTTTCAAGACAAAAATCTCTGTGTAACAATTCTATCCTGGAACCTGCTTTGTAGACCAGGGGGGCTTGAAGTCAGTGATCTGACTGTCTCTGCCTCTCAAGTGCTGGGATTAAAGCTATTTCTGGATTTTGTTTGTTTGTTTTAAATCAAGACAGAGTTTCTCTGTAGCTCTGGAGCCTGTCCTGGAACTAACTCTTGTAGATCAGGCTGGCCTCGAACTCACAGAGATCGGCCTGCCTCTGCCTCCTAAGTGCGCCACCACCTTCCAGCTCCATTTTTGCTTCTTAAACTGAACTGCCTAATAAACTAAGTCAAGCCATTAAAGTGACTGCATAAGTATTAAGCAATCAAAACATCATGACAATCCTTGGTTATGGATGTTTTCTACTGGGAAACACTATTTCTTGTAACAGGAAGACTACAGCATTCGAAGCTATACATAAAGAAGACATTAATGATTTTAACAAATATCTGTAGAACACATAGCAGCTGATAGTCTTCAGACCCATCACTTAATTCTATGCTCCCAACAGCAAGTATTAATGGTGCTGGTATGGACTGTGGCTTAGGGTTTTATGACTGATAAACATATATACAGATCATTGCTAGAAAAAAAATGTCATGTCAAGGAGATAATACTTACTGACCCTTACTCATAAACTATGAATTTATAATAGGTTATTTTTAGTAGTAATTTTTTTACACAAAAACAGAAATCCTATAAATGTGTTTTATTTGATGTCTACATTAAGTATGAGGCTTTTAACACTCAATAGTGACAGGCAGCGATGAACTGTGAGTAACAAGTTAGAACCATGCCAGTCTGGAGAGGGAAAGAAGGCCAAGAACAGAATAATCTAGAGAGGCAGAGAACTATTCCAGCTAAGCAACCAAGGGTTTGAGTAATAGCAAGTGCAGCATGCATGTTAAACCAATGAGCCATCCTCAGACCCTTGGCACCGTTCTTAAACTTCAGTAAACTAGCACTTTTAAACGCTAGTTGATGTTAAAAATAAACACCACAAAGTTAGCCCTTAATTCATCTCAGTGCTACGTGACTAACTAGAACAGTGCCTGGCTGTCTTTAAGTTCTCAACAGAGGATAAAAGACTAAAGCTAGAAACAACTTCAACACACAATCAATGACTAGAAAAGAGGCATGCTCATACTCAAACTGCTTTTTAAGAGGGTGCAAAGTTGACCAAAATCTTTATCATCTCAAAAGCACTAGTTATGTTTCTTAAGTTGTGATGGTTATAGCTTAATCTTCATCACGGGATGTTACTGAATTACCTTTACTGCTACTAAAAGTTCAAACCTACTGGAAGTTTCAAATTTTTATTTCAAGAAAGTTAACAAAATGTCTAAATAAAAGAAAAGGGTTGGAAACAAGGCTCAGCAAGTGAAGACTCTTACTGTTAAGTCTGACGACCTGAGTTTAAGTCATAGGACCCACACAGTAGAGGAAGAGGTACCAACTCCTTCCAAATGACTTGTGTGCCATGCATAGTGTACACACACACTCTCTCTCTCTCTCTCTCACACACACACACACATACACTTTCTCACTCTCTCTCACATACACATACACATACACAGAAAGAGAATATAAATATACATATGACAAAAGGGGAATATATGCAGTCACTAACATATTGAATGTTATATATTGAAGGAAGGTATAGTGGGAACATATTAAAAAATTTCTAAAATACTAATTTTGCCTACTTAAGTATATAAAATTGTTGACTATCAATATTATTTTGTGAAAACAGCATTTATTGGGGGAAAACAAAAGGAAAACAGACAATCCAGGTGTGGTGTGCAGACTGGCAATCCACCACTGGGCAATGAGACTCAGGATGAGTGGAAGCTTAGGACTAACCCAGGCAGTGAGTAACAAATCAAAAACCAACACAGAAACAAAATCAAAGCAACCTCACAGAAAACAAACAACCCCAAATATTTTGGAGGCACATACTAAACAGCAATGGCATGATGACTATGACTTTACAAGTCCAAGCCTGTGGGAGAAGGGAAAGAATGGGAGTCAGAGGCATAATACCTGGGTCATGTGCTGGTACTTACCAACTGAGTACTTGATTATATTTATATTTAGATGGGTGTATTATGCATAAATCTAAAGCTTATCATAATTTAAAAAGTAATAGTTAATGCTAAAATTCAAAAGGACATGAAAAGCACTAATAAGCACTATTTTAAAATGTAAATATAATTAAATCTATAAATCAGTCACTGAATAAAGACTAGAAATATCTCACATTAAGAGGATGTCAGCTGTTCAGAACTTTCCTTCATATACTTCTGAGTTGTGACTTAAAAAAACAGAAAACAGAAAAAGGTAAACATTATCTTCACAATACCAGCAGAGGCAAAATGGTCCAAACTTTATACCACTAATTTGCCAACTATGAGTCTAAGATGTGGCTGCTCAAGTTCAGAGGTGCTGATTGATGTGTGGCCGCTGCTGTTGTGCTGGAGGGAAGCCCTAGCCTTACACAGGCTGGGTGAGCACTCTCCACCAAGTTGTGTTCCAGACATTCAGAGAACTTGAAATGTGAAATGAGAACTTCACTGATTGATGAGACGAGATATGTAACTGTAGAGTCCATCTCTGGCCTCATCTTTCTGACCTGAGATCAGAGGGTTCAATTATCTATTATTGATCATATTATTGATCATATTATCTATCACCTTTAAGGTCGAGTTTGGTTTAAAAATAATAAAAAAGCTAAAGATGATGGCATATATCTGTAATCCTAGCACAAGGGAAGCTGAAGTAGAAAGACAGCCAGGAGTTTAAGGCCAGCCAGACCACATGAGAAAACTCTATCCAAAAAATAAAAGATTTGTGAACAGCAATTACTAGAAAGAAAGACACTATAAAGGAAATAACCAAGCAGTGGTGGGGCATTCCTTTAATCCCAGCACTCAGGAGGCAGAGGCAGGAGGATCTCTGAGTTCGAGGCCAGCCTAGTCTACTACAAGAGTTAGTTCCAGGACAGGCTCCAAAGTTACAGTGAAATCCTGTCTCAAAAAACCAAAAACCAAAACAAAACAACAACAACAAGAAAAAAAAGTGTAAATATTTATTTTTAGTACTTACAAACTGAGTACACCATGTGGTTTGGGGAGTTTATGGTTCAGATTGATGGTTTCTATGCTCCTGATACTAATGGGCCTTGAGCCTCCTAAAGAGACAACCAGCAGGACTACAAACCACCTACTGCCTGTACTTGGGAAGATAGCCCTCTCCCTCAAATGCTGTTTCCCTGTTAACTGACGGGAGGATTAGCAGGGCCAATAGATCAATACGCAGTAATTCTTTCCTGTCCTAAGTCCATTTTCCTTCTGATAAGCAAAATCCCACAAGGTTTCCTTTATCCAAGTCCATGTAAATGTACCCAAGATTGGGCAAAGGTTTTTCTCTAAAACTGTTAAATATTTCACACTTTATTTGCTGCAAAATTTTATACACACACACACACACACACACACACACACACACACACACACACATTCATAGGTTCAGGCAGTAAACAGTAACTTAGAAACAGACAAAATAAGCAAGTATTAAATATGTAACTTTAATCTGTACCAACTACTTTACTTTTCAAAGTAGGCTTCTCTCCTCTTCCGCAGCTCTTCTGAAGTAAGACTGGTACTTGATGTCTGTGGACTATCTTGAGACATATTTCTGGAACTACCTAAAAAAAAGCCAATCATTTTATATACCTGTTCAAGCAGCAGTATATTTGTTCTTCCTGAGGAAGATAGAAAAAGGCACCAGATTTCATTATAGATGATTATGAGCTATTATGTGGCAGCTGGGAATTGAACTCAGGACCTCTGGAAGAGCAATTAACACTCTTAACCTCTTAGCCATCTCTCCAGCCCAAAAGTTTTTTCTTAAGAACATCCCACTACTGTTCTGAAAATGTAAAAAGGCTATGGAAGTCTCAGGGAAAACCTAATGTGTTACTGCAACCGTGGATGATGCCATTTGTGATGCAGATGTGAGAATACGAGTTCACAGTCCACCCGGTATGAGAAGTCTTAAAGACCACATTTATGTGCCCTTTAACTTCGCCAAACTGCATCTACACCTTCAAAGGCATGGTATTCCTCGAAGCAGTCTGTTTGGACGACCATGACACACCCTTACTCTGTTCCCAACAACTTGCTTCTAAGTTCTCATCAGTAACTGTACCAAACACAGATCCCGTACAAACTGTGACAATGGCAAGATGGTTTTCTGTGCATTACTGCAATAACCCAGCAGGCCCATGCTAATAAAATATGGAACTCCACGCTCCAAGGAATATGCAGAGACAGGCCTGGAGGTGAGGAGTCTAGAGTAACAGTAATGACTATATTAACGGACCCTCAATGCACTAAGACATTTAAGGAATTCAGATGATGAACAATCTTATTAAAAGTAGAAGTAGCTTTATATAAATTAAATTAAAAGAAAAATCACAAAAATAAAGCACTTCCTGCTCTCAGTAAACTGCTTTGTATGTCTCAACACTTTTCCCTGCCGGCAATCCCAAGGGGTTCATCATCTCTCCTCTCCACTGATGGGCTTACATCAGTGAAAAAGGTGTATCCCTCCAAAGAGGGCTTAAGTACTAAGTTGTACAGCCGGGAAGGACGGGTTATCCACTGGCATGCATTTGTTAAAACAGCTGGCTAAGGATCATCTAGCCACTGGAAGATTAATTCATTTAGTTATTGTATCAGTTCAGTATTGTAATCAAATAACATAATCAGAAGTAAAATTACGGTTGTATTAAACACAACAAATAACAGTCCTAGTATAATATAGGTTATAAAAGTGATTCGAGATCAGGGAAATCTAAAAGAAATACCGAAATTCAAGAACTATTGCTTTAGCAGGAACTCTTAAAGAACTTCCAAGAGCACAGTAATTTTCTGAAAAGCTAAGAACAACTTGAACCAGTTCTCCAAAGATGACTGAAATACATCCCAAATGCTCATACCTTGCATACTGAGCTGAATGGCCCTGCGGAGATCAGCTTCTTCATCCTCCATGTCGATTTCCTGGCGACTTATCGCTAGAGCTCTCTGCAAATCATCCTCATCTTCATCCAACACCCCCGCCCCATCGGCCGCCTCTAGGACTCGCTCCAGATCTGCTTTGAGAACACTAAGCAACAAATGCATTCATAAAAATTATAGCCTGCTCTTCAATTTTATTTTTCATTAAAAAAGTTTTATGTGTATGTGTATTTTGTTTGCATGTACATCTTGTACATTGTATTCAGTGCCTGAGAGGCCAGAAGAGGGTGTTAGAAACCCTGAGACTAGAGTTATGGAAAGTTGTGAGCTACCAGGTGAGAGCTGAGGACCAAACCTAAGACATCTGGAAAAGCAGCCAGTGCTCTTAGCCACTGAGCCATCTCTCCGGTCCATAGTCTTCAACTTTAGATAAAACTAAAGGCACTTACAAACTAAAGATTTTAGACAAAAAACATACTCTTGAAAATAAAGTTCACTAACAGAACAACTGAGTTGTAATATGAATCTAAGCCGAGATATTTAAGCAATTCATTTATGCTCAGTCCATAAACTTCACTAAAACACAGCCTTGCTTATGCCGGTTTATTAACTACTTGGGAGGTGAAGAAAAAAGGATGTCAAAGTTGACAACTGGGCAACTTAATGACACCTGTCATTAGAAATAGGGGTAGGGAATGGATGGCCATGACCCAGATGATGCTCAATGGTAAAGTGTATGCATGAAACTTAGGATTTGAGCACAAACACTACAAATAATAATAATAATAGTAATTAGTAACTCTAACAACTCATTTTCGGATGAGGGAGGTATATTCAAGAGATATAGCACAGGAGGTAGAATATTTGCCTAGGATACACAAAACGCCTGGATTTGACCTACTGCATCACAAACAAAAGAGCATGGCGGCACACACATTTTTAATCCTAGCCAGCCAGAGCTACTTAAGATTTTATTTCTTTTTCACTCTTTCCATTTTTTTTTTTTGTTTGTTTTGTTTTGTTTTTCAAGACAGGGTCTCTCTGTGTTACAACACTGGCTGTCCTGGAACTTGTTTTGTAGACCAGATTGGACTCAAACTCAAGAGATCCACTTGCCTCTGCCTCCCGAATGCTGAGATTAAAGGCCTGAGCCACCAGTGCCTGGAGAGATCTTATTTCAAAAATCAAATAAATACACAGGCTCCTCCAACAATAAGTGGACATATCAAACTGCCTTATAAACACATTTAGGTCTATAGATCTAATTGGTGGAGACATCACACACTTTGGTTACATAACAGAGAGAAATCAAGCAGGAACTGAGCTGGAAGCTTCCACTTTGCGGACCAGCTTTCATAGTGCTGGAAGGTCCTACGGAGGCTGCTGGAAGAGAAAAATCATTGCCAGTCTTAATCAGGCCCCGTCATGCTACACTGTAATATATTGCCAGACAAGATGACATGACTATTTTGGAGGGAAATCAACCACTTTTTTTTTTCTTCCTCATCCACTTTTCTTTTTATTTTATTTTATTTGAGACAGGATCCCACTATGTAGGTGACTCTGGCTGTCCTAGAACTCAATATATAGACCTGGCTGGTCTCAAACTTAGAGAACTCCATTTGTATCTGCCTCCCGAGTGCTGGTATTAAAGACATGTGCCACCATGCCTGGCAGAACCATTTTTTGATAGAATCTGAGGGTCACACCTCAGAAAGTAATTCATGCCTGGTACCATAAACCTATCAAAAGCCCATAGGTCATATGGCTGATCAGGTCATAGGCCCTAGGTAGGGGCAAAACTACTATGTTTTACTAATGGACAGGTCAAACACCCTTCCAAATACATTTAGACCTACAGATTTGTTCTTGATCAGAAAAACTGCTTTGGGGGAGGGTTGGGTAGTAGATAGCAGCTAAGGCAAAGATTCAGAAGCCTTTAAAGTACTTGAGAAGAAGTGACTGTTAAGTGCTCAAACTTAAAGAGGATCTCTATCAACCCTCAAGGAACTTCAGAGCAGAAAGAATGTGAAGAGCAGGAGATTAGGAAGGGATGCTGAGAAATGCTGTCTTCTGACCGTGACATGGCTGTTACACTCATACACAGCAGCGATGGTTACCAGCACAAAACTTTCACAAAGTTCAAGCAATCAACACGCCTGCATGGATAGGGGAGCACTCATGAGGCTCCCCTAGCTAAAGAGCTACTTCGCATTTATCACTGTTAAGGTAGGAGGAGTATAGATACTGAAGAAAAATTACTATACCACAGTGGTATAGTGGTATAGGGTTGTCCATGAAGCAACATTAATTATACTCAGTGAGCAAGAAAATAAAAAAAAAAAACAGAAGAGAACAGGAAGGGGACATGCTGGAAAGGTAAAGAGATTCAAAGGGGACAGGAAGGGGTTAGGAGAGGGTAATGAGTGATGAACATAATAAAAATAATTATATACATGTATAAAATTGCTAAATAAATAATACTTTAAAATAAAGTAAAATTACATAAGCATATCAAAGTCTTGAATTCCCTGTCCCCCATCAAAGTATGTCCACATAATTAATAAAACGGCCAAGTTTTTAATGAATAAATGAAATGAAAGTAGGGGATTGGGCATAACTGAATAGAATATTTGCCTAGTATGAACATGAGGCTAATTCCTAGCTCCATAAAAACAAATACACAAAATAAAAATAAGATTAAAAAAATAAAACAACTAACCTCTGGCAGTCTATGAGCACACATTAACTACAAGCAGTATATGTAGTGTATGGAGGGATGGCTCAGTAGTTAGTATCACTTCATGCTCTCCAAAGGGCAAGTTCAATTCCCAGCACCCACATCCTGCAACTCACAATCACCTGTAACTCTAGCTCCACCAGATCCAATACCAATACTGGCCTTGGTGGGCACTCACACAGGCACAAAGTGTAAGCATGGACATTTAATTCTTCTGAGAGCATGCTACATCATATATTACAAAATAGCACTAAAATTTACCTCTGTTCTTTCAGTTGCGCCAATTCTTCTCCAATAAGTTTTGGTCGATGCATCTGTTGGACCTTGATCATCTGCAAAAGTTGGTCAGCTTCGCAGTCTGGCAGATCACCCTTAACAACAAATATAGAATAACCTAAAAAGAGGCAAAAATAAACTAAAACAACTAGTAGGAGGTTCAAACTTCATCTGAAATGATAGTTGACAGAAAGGTGGCAGAGTACAGAAGGAAAAACAAGAGGTGAAATTCAGAAGGGCCTAACTTATGTGATGACTCTCACCTGGATCAGGATCGAGTCTCACTGCTCCCATCGGTCAGACTCGGTGGCCACAGAGACAAAACCAGACCTGTCTACAAGGGCCCTAGAAAGGCGGAATCTTACCACATGCCTACTTGCTAAAAGTGAACAGGCAGGCAAGTAAAGGAGGAGTAGAGAAAAGGACTTGGACCCAATGGCTTTTGTTCAATCCCAGCTCTGCCACTTCCCAGTGCCATAGGGCCTGTCAATCATTTACCCATCTGTGTTGGTATCTTTAATTATTGAACAGCAATAAAGAAACCTTCCTCAAGTGGCAGGCGTGAAGTCACTTTTGGTGAATATATTCAATGACTGGCAACATGGATAAAATAAGTGGCTGGAATATATGCTGGAAATGGCAGTTCCTCACCCTGCTCCCTGCCCCATCCACAGAGCTGGGAAGCCAGTTTTCTAACTGAAAACAGGAGCTGGGAAGCCAGAACCTCAAATATAGTCAGTGTGTCAATGTGCCCCACGATTTGGGAAACAATACACTGGTACAATGCAAATTTTAATAAATACACACCTAATAAGACAGGTTTTCTCAGCTACAACTAAGTTCAACTTATTAAATGTTTTCTATCATTGATTTTCTTGAACTTCAGTGAAACAAAGATTGAGAGGCTGTTCACTAAAAGAATACATTCAATACAATTTCTTTTGGCAAGGACAAGCTTATTCAGAGTTCAGATGTCTTGATGTGTTTTTTGCTAATAAACCTGTTTCTAAACCCCTAGAATCAGTATGTCCGCTCACTATGAAGAGAAGATATTCTGCATTATGCAGACACCATACTAATTCTTGATTTTATTTAAGACTCTGAATTAATTTTCAGTGTGTTAGAAAACTACTACTTGGTAAAGTAAATGTGTGATCATAATATACATTAAGTTTTTATAAAAGCGTTCTGGCTGCTTTATCAACATAACATATAGAAACTAATGTCCAAGAAGGATTCTTCCTCAAACGAAAGCCTGAAAGAAAGCACATACAGGTAAGCAAGCAAAAGCAACCAACCAAACAACAACCATGGAAGTCAAGTCTTCTGGGACTGGACAGACGGTTCGGTGGTTAAAACCACTTGCTGCTTTTCCAGAGGATTCAGATTTGATTCCTAGCACTTGCATGGTGGCTCACAGCCAGTTCTAGAGGATCTGATGCTCTCTTCAGGCTTCCATGGGCACCAGGCACACACATGGTGTACAGACATACATTTAAATAAAATGCTCATACACATAAAATACTAAAATAACTTTCAAAAAAGTCTTCTTGGACATGTCTGACTTGAAATCTTCCAGGACTGCCAAATGAGGATGCCAAGCCCAGGACTGGTGTTCAGAGGAAATGTCTAAGCTAAAGCTAAAAGTCTGGAATTACGAGTGTACAGATCATAGACTGTGATTAAAACAATGGAAAGCCACATAAGGAAGAAGATGAGATGGGAAAGGGTGTGACGATACACAAGAGGAACCTGACAGAAGCAGTGGGTGAGACAGGCAGTAATTCCACTGTATCTATTTAAGGACATAAGGAATCTAAGCACTGTTTGTTAACAGAGGCTAAAATGACATCAAGCACCACATCAAACCCAAATCAGCTCAAACCTAGTTAAGTACCTAGGTTCCATTCACTAGAACAGCCAGGGGTCAAGTAGATTTAGGGGGGAAAAGTTAACCAAAGCCAATTATTGAACCTGATTTCAGTTCGGATTGAAGTGTGAAGAAAGCATCAGGAATGAGGTAAGAGGCTTAAACACTGAGTAGCTGACGGTCACAACAGCACTGGAGCTTGCTAGCTGGGGATACAGGTCAGAGCAGAGTTCTACCCCACACGCACATAGCCATGGGTTTTCAATCCCCATCGCCACAAAGCACAACATTTTTTACATAAGGTTATACTGCCACTGTGAATATTTTAGTAAGAAATTACTTTTAAGGATTCATCATGAAAATAGTTACAAAAAAAAAATAGTAGAGCAAACAGGAAGTAGGCAAGGTATAAAGAAATAAGCCATGTAGAGATACAGGAAGATCAAGAAATCATTTCCTTTCCTTTTACATTTCACATATGCATATGAAATTTGTTGTGTTCTATTTAGGCAGGGTGTAAGCAACTGCCCCCTCAATAAAGGAGGCTCAGTGAGAGTGAGAAGAGGACTCACTGGTTTATGGCAACCAAATGGAGGGGTTCAGTAGGCGACAATGCATCAGAAATAGTTGTAATGAGAAAATGACAAACAGGCAAGCAGCCAGAGCTTCATAGGTAAGACAAGTTCTTCATCCTAATCGATGGAAGCAGAGAGCTTTTACCCTGAGTTGAACACCTACACTGTAAGGGTGATTCACTGCTAGTGTCAGAGATCACACACTATTACACACAAATAATGACTCGGTTTCGTTTAAGCTACTTTCAAAGATAAAATTTTTGGTATTTATTTACCTTCTTGCTGTAATTGAGCCAAGAATAGTGCGAGGTACGTATCTGATATTAATTCTGGACCCGTCAGGAGAGAATTCAAGTTAAACCACTAGAAAAAAAAGATATTAATATTAAAGTTAATGAACAAAGTTATATGCAAAACTAATTTCTCATGTTAAACATATAACCTACCAAAATTTAGAATGTCTAAATAAATATATCAAACTAAGATTTTTCTAACATACTGAATACTGTGATTAGAAAAAAATGTGGTACAACAAATTAAGGCATTAACTTGAACTCCTTCTAAAAGGACAGAAGCTGATAGTACCTTAAAAAGGCTTTATTGATAGCTATAATTACGTGGTTTCAAACACACCTACTCATGTCATACTGACATAGGAAAAAATGATAGCTACACACTTTTTCACCTGGCCAAAAGACTCCAATTTTTAAAAGGTAAACGTTCTGGGAAAAGAATTTATAATCACTGTTTCATTTTAACAAGACCTCTAAGCTACCACTGAATGTGATTAACAGCATGAAGTCACAACCTCAGAGGTGCCCTTACTTAAACAGAAAAATGCAAAAATGTTCCTAAGTCATGCTCAATTCCATGCACAACTAATGACTCTTCCTGGATTTTGATACAAGCCAGAGAGGTCTTTTACCAATCATTTCTTTCTTTACACAGGCATCAGTGGCTAGCCTCAGAACAGATACACCACGCCTCTGCTTCTTCAGCACTGGTTAAAGGTGTATGCCATCATACCTAGCTAAAAATCTGTTCCTAAACAAGAACATAAATCAGAACCAAGGACCAATAGACCAATACTAGCCATCTTCCATTAACTGTCAAAGATAAAATAGTTCAAAATGTAAAAAACCCCAAAAAAGAGATAAATTTTAAAAGTTCAAAACAATGTTTCCTACAAATCACTACAAAGTTGCACACGAGTTTTACATTTCTAGGTCTTAAAAATGAAGTGGTTACTTTATTTAGAAAAATAACACTGGGTCCTAATTTTCTAAAGGCACAAATAAGCCCTCAATGACTGCAAGGGAGGAGGGCCGACAAGTCACATGGAATTGACCTGGCTCTTTGCAGAGGTGATTTCTGTCCCAGTTCACCTCTGGGCTACTATACACATCTCCTTACCTGTTCTCCACACACCTTACAGAGAACATAAATATTGCTTTTTCCTTAGCTTTTGGAACAGGAGATTGAACCTAGAACCTTGTGATAATCATAAGCATCCACCCTGCTCATGATAAACAGTACCGAGCAATCACTGAAGACTGGCTTACTTCCAGATGGGCCAGTTAAAAGCTAACAGTACAGTTATAAATATGTATATATACACACACATATATCACACTCACACACATAATGCCCTTTCCTTTGAAATAGTTAATTCTGTGTATATGTATGTATGTGCACCATGTGTGTGCTTGGTGCCCACAGAGGTCAGGAATACTGGCTTCTATGGAACTGGAGTTACAGTCAGTTGTGAGGCACCCTATGGGTGGCAGGAACCAAATTCAGATCCTCTGCAAGAGCAGTAAGGTCATACCCACTGAGTTATATCTCCAGGTTCAATGTATTGTTTCTTTTCGCATTTAATGTAATTTAATTTATTCTTGGATTTTTTTAAGACAGGGTCTCACAGATTTGACTGGCCAAAAACTCAGAGATCTCCCTGTCTCTGCTGGGAGCAAAGGTGAATACCACCACACTCAGCATTTTTGCTTTTTATTTTAAAAAACAGCTCTATTGAGGCAAAACTGACTTAAAATAAACTGCTGTCACTCTCCTCCTGTCTATCTTGAGGGTTTCACTATGTAGTCCAGGCTGGCCTTAAGGTCTCCCAAGGTCAGTCTCCTGAGAGTTGAGTCACAAGGCATGGGCCACTGTACTTGGATAAACTGCACATATTTCTATTACAACCTGGGATTTTGTTTTGCTTTCTTTAGTTTGATTTTTTGAGACAGAGTTTCTCAGTGTAGCCTTGGCTATCCTGGAACTCACTCTGTAGACCAGGGTGGCCTCGAACTCACAAAGAACTGCCTGCCTCAGCCTCCTGAGTGCTGGGATTAAAGGTGTGCGCCACCACTGCCCAGCATCATTTGAAAAAATGTTTGTATTACCCCCATTAAACTATCAACATCACCACGAGAGTGAACACATTCTTCAGAGTCCAGTCTCTTGTGTTCCTTCTCTCCATCCCCAGCCCTACACAAGTACCGGTCAGTCTACGGTCATCACTGTATCTAGTACTCATTTCTGAGATTCCTCCACACTGCTTGTGTTTGAGCAGTACATTCCCTTTGACTGCATGAGCTGCTTTCTAGTAACCCTTATCCAAACTGAACATTGTAAGAAGGCCATTGCATGACTGCAGCTCCCAAATACAAGGTAGTGAAAATTTTATGCAGATGTATTCCCCAGCAGTGAGACTGCCTGAATAATCCCATCCCACGAATGTCAACTGCTAAATGTTTTGCTTGTTCCTGACATTTCAGACTTTGTTATAGTACTGTGCTAAACACAGATCATCACACAAAAACATACTTAATAGTAAACACATATGCACTATTTTAAATACAGAATTTTTATACAAGTGATATAACTTGTATGTTTTTTTTTTCTTAAAAATCTGAAGAAAAACTGATTATCTTCTCGGAAGATAGCCATTTTATTATCTGTTGAACTGAGTCCAGGCTCAGGTAGAGTGCATGGGACCCTGGGCTTCAGCCTAAAGACACCAATCACTTACATTTTAGTTCAAAATGGAGTGTAGACTGTGATAAAAGGACAAGAAAGGAGAAGAAATATTACCTGTTTTCCTAATTTTCTAACTGTAAACCAGTGTTCTTTATAATTACATATAAAGGATCTTTCATTTCTAGAAAAGACAAAACATATACTGTTAATACTGTTACGTTGGGATATTATGAGATATATATTAGCAAGTACAATAAAATTTCTATCAGTTAGAATATAGCTACACTTATGTGTTACTGATTTTAAAAAATAAAAATAATGTAACTCTATGCATTTTGCACAGGAGCTTAGGGATGTTATGCCCCAAAGTTTCCACACCACTCAGATCAGTGTCTTCACTGGCACAGATTAGAAGGCAGCTACTCAAGGGTACCAAAGGTGACATGTGAAGTCCAAGGGCTTCAAATGCAGTATCAGTATAAAGCAAAGACATTCACAATGAATTTGTCCTCATTCGGAAACTATAGCTTTAAAAATGAAGTTTAAGTAAAGAAATGTAGGGAGAAAAGTCTTACATAGGATCAATTCTGAGCCTCTGGTACTCTGGACTGTTGAATAGGATTAGTTCTAAACCCCAAACTTTCAAGGCATTGCTTATAACCTGTCAAAAGAAAAACAGCAACTTTTCATGAGCTAAAACTTCAAGTCCAAATTTAAGTAGCATAGCTACATTAATTATGTAAACAACTGTACTTTACATATAAACTTTTGAGAATATTGTTTTTAAAAATTATGTCCCCGTGATAACCCACTGAATCCATAAATAATGTATACATGTGAATTTAATTTCATTGCTTTTTTTTATTATTTTTGTTTAAGTGTATTAGTGTATCTGAGTGAGGGTAGACCATTGTATAAGTGCCTGTGGAGGCCAGAAGAGGATGTCAGGTCCCCATACAGTGGAGTTACAGGCAGTTGTAAGTAGCCTAATGTGGATGCTAGGAACTGAACTAGTCCTCTGAAATACCACTAAGCATTCTTAAATGTGAAGCCATCTCTATAACCCGTACAAATCCATTTTATACCCACTGTAAACTAGTTCACTACATACAGTCACTGTACAACTAGTCCACCACATACACTCACCTGCAATGGCAGTGACCAAAAGCATATAAAGTAAATTCTCCCTGGATATTTAAAAGTAAGGTTCGGGGGGGCTGGAGAGATGGCTCAGAGGTTAAGAGCACTGCCTGCTCTTCCAGAGGTCCTGAGTTCAATTCCCAGCAACCACATGGTGGCTCACAGCCATTGTAATGAGGTCTGGTGCCCTCTTCAGGCCTGCAGCCAGACACACAGACAAAATATTATATACATAATAAATAAGTATTTTTTTTAAAAAAAAATAAGGTTCGGGGGCTGGAAAGATGACTAAGTGGTCAACAGTGCATGCTGCTCTTATGGGGTCAAAGTTCAGTTCCCAGCATCCATATCAGGGGACTCATAATCACCTGTAATTTCAGCTCCAGAGCTCCACTGCCCTCTTCTGGCCTCTGCAGACAATAGTACTCATGTGCACATACTCACACATATTTATATACATACACAAATAATCTTTAAAATAAAAGTAAATCTTCTTTAAGTTTGATATATTTTAGAATTCTGTAGTCATGAACAAAAAGTCAAACCTGATTATTGCAAACTGAGAAAAAGGGGAGAGACATTTCAGAAAACATTCTATCTTTCCTCCCATGTGGGCAACAAAGCAACAGGTACACTGTGTAGTAACTCAGTGTAAGGGTTAACTCAGCAGCAGGCTGAGCCAACCATGACCCACGATCTTAGCTAAGGGTCAACAGTCCTCATACTGTCACAGCGAAGTACTGGGTAGAAGTGGTAGAGAATGGGGACTCTACGAGGGTCACATAGAAAGAATTTATAAAGTAAATACTTGCAGAAATAGATCTCTTAAAAGACATTCTGAAAGAAGTTAGAGAACCCTCAATCGTTAGAATGAAAGATCCATAGGTAAAAGAGCCCCACAAGTCCATGAATTAAGTTAGACATGGTGGCTTCCAATTGCAATCCCAGCACCTAGGAGACCAAAACATGATTTTGGAAAGTTCAAGACCAGGCTAGGCTAGGCTACAAAACAACACCTTTTCTATAAAAGCAAACCAAACATATATACATAAATCACTGCAGGGTTAGAGGTTTTCTCTAGGGTAGAATACTTGTTCAGTATGTGACAAGACTTTATATCATCCCTAGCACTATAAAGAAAAACTACCACAGAATTAAAATGGAGCCTAATGGGACTTGGCTCTGCAGTAGAGTTTGAGCACCTGTGAGTCTTTGGAGCCAATCCCACCCCCAACCCCCAAAAGGGCTACAAATTACCATATAGATCAGAAGTCACAGAAGTACTACAGGAACCCAATCCTGTAGGATGATTTAAACGAAGGCTTCAAGGCACTGCAACTTCTCAGATGTACCAGAGATAAAAAGTTTGAAGTACTGTAATTTATTACAATTAAAGCTATTAGCACCTACATGCAAATTAAGCAATCTCAGAAAGCAAGTTTTAAAGACCCTGTTCTAAACTGAGTACGTAGCACACACCTGTAATTCCAGTCTGGAGGCACAGATGGGAAGACAAACACAAGACTCAACCAGCCAGGACTATAGTGAGACCCTGCCTGTTCCCAGAAAGTAACGAGCAAAGCCCTGCTCTACAGTCCTAATGCTCATCTCTCTGCGCAGTGCTCTGGAGCTGTCATATCTTCCACAGGCACAGTTTACTGAGGGAATTCCGGAAGGCTCCATCGTTACATAAAAAGCTATGCCAGGCTGTGCACATCAACCACAAACTGAGCATAAGCACAGCAGCACTGAAAGTGAGGCAGTACTTCACATGCACTACTTACCTGGATAGAGAAAAAGCCACTGTCGTCCATATTTCCAGAAGGCTGCTGTGGGCAGAGAGGGATGGGAAAAGAATTAAAACTGTCATTAGGGTGCACATTTATAAGAACACACTGTACCAAGTGAGGAGCAGAGTTATAATTAACAAGTCAGACTCCTATGGCGAGAATGGTTCATCCTCCTTTAAAGAGCACCCGTATTTTAAAAATAAAATGGGATTTGGAGAGTCTGAAATCCATACCTGCAAAAATGTGCGGTAGTCTTCACTGGTAACTCCTCCTTCTGCCATTCTCATCCTTTCTTCTTCATCAAGCTGGTGTGCAATAGAGGATAACTCCACAGGGCTAAAATACTCCCCTTGCAATAGATTATTCAGGCAATGCTGAGCACAAAGTGAGCCTTCTTGCTAGTATTTCCAAAAGAGTAAATTTAAACGTGATTTATTAAGTAGATCTGTACAGTATATTCTAAAAAAAATGTAATTACTAACTTTTTAATACAGTCAAAACAAATCTCATAAACCTTAGACAAATCTGATTTTACAAGTATACACATTTTCATTTGTCTATGTTTATTTTACAGCTATATAACTATAGGAACAGAAATGAAGGATGATTTACAGTATAACTTCATCCATCCAATCTCATATAAGCCTAAAAATTACCCTATAAAAACAGCCTTTTCAATTTTTCAGTACCTACAAGAATTCCTCTTTGGAGATTCCATGGCAAGTGACTACTACAGAAGGGGAGTGTTATCCCCTGGAACATCCATTCTTCTATAGTTAGTCACTCTCTGACCTGAAAGCCTGTCCTTTTAAACTCAAGAGCTGGTGTAAGTGGGACAGTTCTGTCTCAGGTTAAGACCCACAGTTCTAGAGTTGAGGCTCTCATTGGCCAACTTTGCAGACTCATTCCATGTAGCATAGAGAAAGAACGGTCCCAAGTTGAAGACAGTCCACATTCATGAGTGGACAAACTAGTAAAAGGAGCCAAGTTCAGCTCCCTAAGGGGTCCTTAGCATCCTGTCACAAAGAGTAGATACAACATCCCATGAACCCAGTATTGGGTTCATGAACCTAGTATTGGGCTTCTAGTATTGGTTAGCTGGCTTTCATATACAACTGGGACCCAACTCAAGTCCAGACTGCCTGACTGAGCAGGCTTCGTCACTCTCCTAGTCCTAACCCTGTTGTTTTCCTATGCTACAGGTACAGAAGGGAGACTCCCCTAAGTATGCCTTTCTGGGAGGCAAAGGCAGATGGGAGAACTCTTCCTCTGTTAACTCTGGCCCTCAAGAGGCCAGTCAGGCCTCCTGAACTCAACCTGCCAAACACCATGCCTCCTGGTCTGAGCTATGTTACATGGCAGATGATGACAAGAAAGAGCACCTTACAAGATGCATTTCCCCCCGATGAGTCAATGTCAGAGGAACAAAATATAACTGCTGAAGTAGATACAGTATACATGTCTGTTATGGAACAGGAAGGCAGAGTTCAGAGAGTTTGAGTCTGACACAAAGCCAAAGAAAGCTTATCTTCATAGTCCACTAAGTAAAGTTGTCCCAGAATGGCTTGGAGTTAGAGTTAAATATCCCTTTAAGTTGCAGTTACATGGTGGCAGAATTCTTTGTCTCTGCCTCTTTTCCCTTCTACTGTTGATCTATTACTAGGAGCAACTTCCACTGAATACTGCCTACTCTGAAGTAGAGCTATACAGATGTTTTACTTAAATCCTAGTGGAAATGTAAGCACTACAACAAGGTAGTCAAGAGGCTAAAAACATACAAATTCATGAGTTATCAGGGAAATGTATATCAAAACCACAACACTACAACATGTGGCAGGAAGTGGCTCAGCAGGTAAAGGTGCCTGATGTCAATCACCAGATACTACTGTAGAAGGAGGGAATGACTCCTAAGGACTTGCCCTCTGACCTCCACATGCACACCTGGCCACCCGCATGCCAGCACTCGCATGCATGCCTCATACATACAAATGATTTAAAAAATTATTTTTAAATATTACATGTATTGACTGATTGACTGGCTGGAGGGATGCAGAGAACAACTTTTAGGATTCAATTTCTACTTTCACAAAGTGGGTCCCAAGGATCAAACTCATGTTATAAGGCTTGCTGAGCTATCTTAAAAACGTTTCTGTTGTTGCTGTTGAGACAAGGTCTCACTTTGTAGCCCAGGCTGTCCTGGAACTCATTATATAAACCAGGCTGGTCTCGAACTCATAGAAATCTATTTGCCTCTGACTCCAAGTGCTGGGATTAAAGGTGTGCACCACCACCACCTACCTAAAAAAATTACTTTTATAAAAGAAAAATTCACAGTGTGTTACTACTATCCAGTCTCAAGATCAACTATTACAGTGAAGAGGTTTAGAATCACAGATAACAGTTGTTACAGGAGCGAATATAACTTAGCAAAACCATTGTACAATAACCTTTATCTCAACAGAGCTCATAATCTCTGTATTCTGTGGTTACGCACATACACTGCGAATGCACTCACCAAAGCACTACTTGTAGGCTTCAAAACTGGAAAGCACCCAGACAGTTTAGATCATAGAACGGTATATACATTGTATATGAAAAAAAGTAAATTAAATAAAAGTAACTGATGGATGAATCTCTCAAATACTTTTAAAAAATAAAAAACACACAACACTCAAAAGAGTAGACACCAGAGCTAAGGATGTAGCTAGTATGTGCAAGGCCTTGGGTTCAACCCCTATTACCACCACCAAACTAAGACAGCAAAGGTACAGGGTGCACCAGTGAGAGGAGGCTAGTGACCTAAATTCCATCCCTGGAACCTACTTAAAAGTCGAAGAGAACATTCCACAAAGTTTCCCCTGATCTCTATATCAATACAGAAGTATGTGTCCATTCGTACAATACGTCATGCAGAAACACAACATAATAACTTAAAAAATTAAAAGAGTTTACAAACAGACAAAACTAATCTCTTAATCTACAATGGCAGAATTGCCTGGCAGAAGTAAGTGCAGGAAGAGCTAGTTTCTGGAAGAGAGGATTAAGGGGATTTAGGATGTAGGCAAACAGTCTACATGAGTCCATGTGTGTTTCCTTGACTGTACACTCTCATGACTTGTGTGTTCTTGTGTATGACATACTTAATTTAAAACATTCAGACTAGGTTACACAGTGGTGGCAAACGCCTTTAATCCTAGCACTTGGGAGGCAGGCGGATCTCTGGGAGTTTGAGGCCAGCCTGCTCTATAGAGCAAGTTCCAGGACAGCCAGGGTTACACAGAGAAATCCTGTCTCATAAAACAAACAAAAACAAAAGAAAACAAAACAAACCATTCAAACAAGGCCAGGCATGGCAGTGCATACCTTTAATCCCAGCACTCAGGAGTCCAAGATAGGTGTATCTCCGTGAGTTACCTACATATTGAGACCCCATCTCAAAAAGAAAAGAAAAGAAATCAAGAAACATCTAACATGGTGACCAAGCACTCAATTTGGGGAAGAAGTTATGATACAATCTTCAGTCCTATTGCTAGGTAATATGTTTCAGTGTGGTGTTCTTATACTACGATCACCATTATTTTTTAAAGATATTTTTGTTTATATATGTGTGTGTGTGTGTGTGTGTGTGTGTGTGTGTGTGTGTTTTGTCTGCATGTATGTCTGCACCATACACATGCCTGGCATTCACGGAAGCCAGAGAGTGGAGCTGGATCTTCTGAGACTAGAGTCGCAGAGGGTTGAGTCATCATCATCCGGGAATCCTGGGTCCTCTGAAGAGTAGCCAGTGCTCATAATCTCTGAGCACTGAGCCACCTCTCCAGCCCCGAGTCACCATATTTAATATACAGAAATAGTGACATCTAAAATTTTGATAAAAAAATTCTTGCTATTAAAGATTGGGGCTTTGGAGGCTGGAGAAATGGCTTAGCAGGTAAAAACACTTGCTATTCTAGCAGAGGATTTGGGTTCAGTTCCTAGCATATACAGCGAACTCACAACCAGCTGTAAATCCAGTCCTAAGGGATCTGATGCCCTCTCCTGGCCTGCTCAGTCACTGTATGAACATGGCACACTTTGACTCATGTAGGTTCTCATATACATAAAATAAACAAAGTCTTTAAAAAACGAAGTATGTATCTCTTTATGCCCGGTTTATGTGGTACTGAGGATAGATAAAACTCAGGCCTGAGCTACATTCCCAGTCCCTGAAATATTAGTTTTTTTAATTAAGAAAAATAAGCACTTAAAATCAAACCATGACCAAGTAAAATGGTACTGCTACCAGAAATATGCTCTATACTTCTAAGATGATTAGTGGAAGGAAAAAACAAATTGTTCGAAACAACTTAAAAACTGGGCTGGAGAGATGGCTCAGTGGTTAAGAGCACGGACTGCTCTTCCAAAGGACCCGGGTTCAATTCCCAGCACCCACATGGCAGCTCACAACTGTCTGTAACTCCAGTTCAAGGGCATCTGGCACCCTCACACGGACATGCAGACAAAACACCAAAGCACATAAAATGTAAAAAAAAATAAAAATAAATCACATTGCTACATGCTGATCAAATTCCACATGAATTAAAAAAGTTATTTATCACCCCCTCTGATCATGTATTATTTTTCTATCTTACTGCCACTGCCTGAGTTAGCTTGTTCCCCATTTCTAATCAGGGTTTTACCCAAGTGGGGAGCTAGCAAGAAGGCTCAACAGGTCAATATCTGCTTGCTGTGATCATGAAGACCTGAGCTCAATTCCCAGGAACCACACGGTGGGAGGAGAGGACCACCTCCCACTAAATTGCCCTCTGACCTCCACATATACACTGTGGCCTGTATGGAGCACCACAATACAGACAATGCAACCAAATGTAATAAAGCACTTTTAAGTATTTCACCCAAGTAAAAGAAAAACTTACTTTGCTACTAAAATCCTATGACTTGGGGTTCATATTTTACTGTATTGGGACCAGAAGATGAACACACTACACTTCCACTTCTACCAAGATAGTCTATAAAATCACAAAAGGGAACTGTAACCAAGTCACTCCCCGGGTTTTTGGGTCCAACCTCAAACCAGGTAAAATCCCAGTGACAGTAATAACTATAATAGAAAACATACAACCCTAATGGTACTCTCTCAAAATAGGCCAGTAGTGAACTGTCTTCCTGGGTGGGTAAAGGCTGTGTGACTCAGAGCTCATACCACAGTCATAGCTTATAGTCGCCACCTCTTTAATGCTTAAGTGTTTTCCTATTCCTTCATTTTTGTTTTATGCTTGAGATTGGTCCTTTCCTTGCCCATATTAAGTAAGTGCTCTACCACTGAACTACACTACACCCCCAGATCTCTTCTGTTCCCTATTTAGTATGGGGTTCAGCAAACACAAGGACTTACTAGTACTGTAGCAGTTACCATTTCTGCACCACTGACTTCTGGACAGCGTCTTAGCACACATGACTTTGAGGCAGCTAAGTTCTATCATTAACTACAGAGGCAAAAAAAGAAAACTACAGAGATAATAAAGAACTTATCCAAAATCCTACAAGCAGCAATTAGCAGAGCTGGAGTTCAAACCCAGGCAGAGGCTTCAAATCTGTGCTATTACCATTTCCTCAAATCAATTACTTGGAATTAGGCTTTCCATAATCCCCACATATCTTGAATATCACTAAGAGCCTCAACCACAAAAGGGTACAATGGATGTGACAAGGTCAGTGCTTAGCCTGTTTTCCATCTTTTTGGGTTTCACATTCCCAGTTCACACTACCCTGAAAGCAGAGATACAGACTGCACCAAACGAAGTCAGTGCTGGAAGCACTAACAAGAGTGGCAGATTACAGGCACGAGAATAAGAGCAACAACGAAACACAGCATTCAAGAAAGCAACTGGTATTGGCAATTTACTATTAGTTAGTAGATGGGAAACGTTATAGCTCACGGGTCCAAGTTCACTCTTCCTCAATAGCCAAAAACTGTATTTTATATATAAAAAAATTAGAGAGGACTAGAAATACAGTCACATAAATGAAATTTTGTGACAGAGATACACATATATGGCCTGAAAGGTTTAAAATATTTAGAGACTAGGCATAGTGCTGTGAGACTTAAATGCCAGCTGGGCGGTGGTGGCACATGCATTTAATCCCAGCACTTGGGAGGCAGAGGCAGGCGGATCTCTGAGTTTGAGGCCAGTCTGGTCTACAAGAGCTAGTTCCAGGACAGGCTCCAAAGCTACAGATAAACCTTTTCTTGGAAGGAGGGAAAAAAAAAAAGGAGACTTGAATACCAACACTACCAACACTTGGGAGAGAGAAGCAGCTGGATATTTGTGAGTTCAAGGTCAGCATGGTCTACAAAGCAAGTTCCAAGCTAGCCAAGGCTACACAGTGGGACCCTGTTTTAAAAAATAAAATAAAATCAGGACTTGTAGCCTTTAAATAAATAGAACCACATATCTTTTAGAGTAGTGGTTTTCAACCTTCCCAATGCTGCAACCCTTAACACAATTCCTTCCCCAACCACAAAAGTATCTTTGCTGTTACTTAATAACTGTAATTTGTTACTATTATGAATCATAAATATCTGATAGCAGAGAGTTTTAGGTAACCCCTGTGAAAGTGTCGCTGGATCCCCAAAGGGTTAGGACCCACAGGTGGAGAGTCACTGTTTTAGATGCTCAAGGAACTCCTCACCCCTGCTCATATGCACAGGGTCTTACTCAGGCCAAGAATTCTGGTTATTCTACTGTCTCAGCATACTGAATAGCTGACACTGTAGGCACACACCATGTGTTTAACTACATTTATTCACACTGGAGATCTACTAATGGACAACTGCTTTTATTTATTGTTTTTGTTTTGGAGACAGGATCTCTCTACCCAGCCCTGACTGTCCTGGAACTCACTGTGTATACAGGTTAGTCATGAACTCAGAGATCTGCCTGCTTCTATCTCCTAAATGCTGGGATTAAAGGCCTGGATGATGTTATGCCTGGCTGATAACTGTTTTTAATATTCTAACTTGTATTCTAATAAATACTCAAAGGGGCAAATGTAAAATTAATTTCTAGAGGAAGTAGTTAAGGCTTCTCTAAATGATCCTCTCATTAAAAGTAAGTTATGGAAGGGAAAAGAATTCTCTAGGAAATAGCATTTATGCTCAAATATTCCCAGAATGGCCTCTTATATGATTAATAACCTACAGTTACAGGTACATTCTCTTGAAATATGCTATGGCTTTATTGAAAGTTCATTTCCTCTGTATATTTAAGTTGATGATAAAAACAAATGTACTCTTTAAGGCTGGTGATATGCCTCAGTTGGTAAGGTCCTTTTCATACTAGCCTTAGGACCTGAGTTCAAGCCAAGGATGGTGGTACCCATTTGTAACTGCAGTGCTGGGGAAGAGGGAATGGGCAAATACCTGGGGTTAACCACTTTGGCAAGTTCCAGCCCAGTGAGAAACACCATCAAGGCTGTCCTCCTGCCTCTATATGTATGCATATGCACATGTGCATTCCCATCCATATGTTTGAGGGTACACGTACACACACGTACACACAGACACACAGTAAAAATACTTTTCAAGTATTCATTAAGTTTATTAATGTGAAAAATGAGTGACTTCTGGATAAGCATGGTTTGTGTGTGTATGTGGGCATGCGCAATTACATGTTTGTATATGTGTTCCTGTGCACATGTAAGCATGCAGATCCTCAGATACTGGGGACACAAACACACAGTTAAAGAGTACTGAGTGCTCCTCCAGAGGAGAGGACCCAGGTTCAATTCCTAACACCCACGTGGCTGCTCACAACCCTCTGCAACTCTAGTTCGGGGGAGGGGGGGGAATCACTAGCTTCGGTGGACACCAGGAACACACAATGCACAAATACACACAAAGGCAAAACACCCATTCAAAAATAATTTTTTTTTAACACATTAAGTGCCCTAGAGATGACTCAATGTGTAAAGGAGCTTGCTGGGAAAGCCCGAGTTAGATCCCTGGAAGCCACAGCAGGTCGGAAGGAGAGAATGGACTTCATAAAGTTGTCCTGACCTCCACACAGGCACACACACGCATCACACACACATGGCAGTAATAAAATGTTTTTTTAAAAGAATGCATAAAGCAGTGTATAAAGTGTTCAAAGTCAACCACATTTCAAATGGGTTCTACGCCAAAGCCTTTGGAAAATTAATTACAAATGTACGGGGAGGGCTGTTAGGAGCAGGGCACATGGCTGCAATTCCAGCGCTCAGGAGGCAGAGACAGGAGGATGGGAGGATGGGAGGATGGGAGGATGGGAAGGTTGGAGAGTCTGGAGCCAGCTTGGGCTGTCACAAACTAGTTCCAGTTCCAACACAGTAAGAAATGTCTTCTCAAGAGCACTACATTTAACAATTTCTTGATTTACATCACTTTTGTTTTTCCTTTGCAGTGCAGGAACTTCAAATGCCTTGAATAAATGCTCATTTACAAGTACTCAACAAAACAAAGACGCTTTGCTCCTACTAAATAACAGCACCAGCTTGCAACCCTCGCCAAACCTAAAACGATTATGAAACAGGGTATCATATGCCAAAGTTGTCTGAGGAACACCCAGACGACTTGATAATTGTACGCGAGCAGAGACCAGTTTCTCAAGATGTCACAACAATTCTTCTAAGCGTAGTCACTTAGGAATTAAGGTGAGGAAGAAACTAGCCGGATCGCACAGCAGAAAGATTCTAATCTAGTCCATAATACCTAAAAAACAAAGCTGGCCTCCTACTCCGGAAATTTGGGATAGCAAACCAAACCCAAACATCCCGTAATAAAAACTCTTATGACGACTTCCCTTAGGGACTCCGGGGTTTCCTACTTTACTTCCTAAGTGTCAGGCCACGGTAACAACTGCATGAAGGACGAGGGATAGATCATCAAGACATTCCATTACAGAACTGAGTTGAAGAGAAAAGTTGATTCGGCCAGTGGATAGGGCGGGGGCGTGGGTGGAGTTGGGAAGGGTCCACCAGGTGTGAAAAGGTGACTCGCTAGACTAGACTCTAGGAGAGAAGACAGAAGAAACCCGAAAAGGTGTGGCAAGTGAAGAAGGAACGCCCGCGCTAACCCTTCCGGTTAAGCCCCCGAAATCCCGATCGAGCGCTGGTTACCCGCCCGGTCCTCTGGGGCGAGGGCGCCAGGGGCGCATGTGGGAGGCTTCCCGAGCAGAGCCATGGGGAGGAGGCAGGAAGCGCCCCTCACCCAGCCAGGTTGGGATGGGGGCGCTCGGGCCCCGCCCTGAGCTCCTGAGGCGGCGACGCTGTTCCCCACACCCGCCGCCGAGCCCCGGACGGCTCCCCACCGAACGCCCACACTCACTTTCTCGTGGAAGATGGACTCCATGTTTATTTGTCTGGAGCCAACGGCCCCGGCGCGGAGCTGCCCCCTCGAGCAGCTCCGCCCCCGGTCCCACCCCTCCACCCCGCCCCGCCCCTCTCTGCCCACGTGCCTCCCATTAACCAATCACTACTGCGGGCGCACGTCACGAGGCGCGCGGAGCCAGGGAGCGCGGGGCACGTGACCTGGGCGGCGGGTCCTCCGGGCGCTTGTTCTCCCGCGGCGTGCGTGGTGCTGCGGCGCCGCCTGCCGTACGGAGGAGCTTCTCCGCTTTCCGCGGTTCGCTGGACCGTCTTGCGATTCTAGGGTTCGAGATGAGGATCCTCGCGTCCAGGTTTTAGGGCTTTTTTTCCTTTGGTACTTTCTGCCTAACTCCTGTAACTAACACCTCTTTCAAGAAAAGGTATTCTTTCGATACCTAGTACTTATGTAAAACAAAAAACTATAGCTAATAATTTATTGAGGGCTGACTTCTAAGTGAAGTTTAGTACGGCATCTTTTGATGTGTCTGTTGTAATATTATACACAATGAGGAAACGGAGGCACGAAGAAATTAGGGACAGCACAGTGTCCAAGATAGTTTTGCTTGTTGGAATGAGTATCAGGTCACGGGGTAAGTGCTCTAGTTCAGAAGGAGGAAGCATCGGTGGGGAAGTTAAAAGTTCAACAAAATGTTGGGAAAGATTAAGCGTAGGATGGGCGCAGATCTTGCACCGTGAAACCATTTTAGGTTCTTTAAAATCAGCAAGGAAACTGGGTACGAAGGCTCTTTTTGTTTTTCAAGACAGGGTTTCTCTGTATGTAGCTTTGGAACCAACCTGTCCTGGAATTCCCTCTGTAGACCCGGCTGGCCTCAAACTCACAGAGATTCCCTGACCTGTCTCTGCCTCCTGAGTGCTGGGATTAAAGTGTGCCACCACCACCCAGCAACGATGGCTCATTCTTACAATGCTTGTACCTGAAGGTAGAGGAAGAGTATACTGAGTTGGAGGACAGCTGGCGTATGCCAGACTGTAACCTGGGTTACATAGTGCGACCCTGCCCCCCCATCCCAGAAAAGAGGCGACAAGTCATTAAAGATTTTTAAAACTAGAGATATAGGGTCAAATTTGTATTGCAGAGGGTAATTGGGGAACAGAATACTTGAAGGCATTTTAGGAGAAACGAAGAGATGATGGTGGTCAGAACTCCAGTAGTAATTTGAGGAATGGAGAGAGACCATTTGGAAGCTTTAGGAGGCAGAATTAGAAGAATCCAGTGGGAAAGGGGATGTTGTTAAGAAAGACTTCTGGGTTTCTGCTGTAGGCACCGCCTATAGCAGGAGTAATGCTATCAGAAATACTTTGCAGAACGAGCAAGGTCTTGGGAAGAGAAAACAAAGGTTTAATTTGGGGAATAATGAATTTAAATGTCTGCACAGCATACAGGTGCTTTTGCGAAGTAGTAGACATGAGGCCTGGAGTTTACAAAAGCTGGTTTAAGTTGTAAGGTGGGTAGCTGGAGAAACGGCTCCCTGGTTAAGGGCTTCCCATGTAGAGCATTGATTCTCAGCACCTCCATGGTGGTTCACAACAGTTAGTAATCCAAAGGATCCATTGCTTCTTTGGACTCCAGGTATGCCCAGTGATGCATGTGCATACATGCAAGCAAAACTCATACACATAAAAAAAAATTTAAGACACAGGTAGCTCGCCAGGCATGGTGACGCATGCCTTTAGTCTCAGCACTCAGAGGCAGAGGCAGGTAGCTCTACATTCAGTTTGAGGCCAGCCTGGTCTACAAAGCAAGTTCCAGGACAGCCAGGGCTACACAAAGAAGCCCTGTCTCACTGTAGAGAAAAGGAAGAGATTGAAAAGAGGATCTGGAGCTAAGCCCTGAAGGCTGAGAGCAGTAGGCAAGAAGAGTGCAAATGCTGGCAGATGTAATGAAATGGGGGGTCCAGGAGAGATGCTTCAAGGACTAGCCAAGATGTTCAGGGCATAAAGACTTACAAAACACTGCTCAATTTTGTTGCTGGTGAGATCATTTTTATGAGAGTTCAAGCTAAGAAAGTGAGAGGTAAGGAAATAGAAACTGCCTGTGAAGATGAGCTAGCTACTCAAGGGGAGGTGCAGTGTTATTTGTTGAACATTCTGTATGCAATTCCCCTTTAAAAAGGAGATAAAGCTGTCCATATTGGAGGGAAGCTCTTTATGGCACAGGGTGCTTTAAAGGGAAATGAAACATTCCATCTTGCAAGGAAGCTAGTAAGGACGCAGAATATTCTAAGGACAGGGAACACATTCCATCTTTCAGAGGGACATCTTAAGTTCTAAACAACTCAGAGACTTCTATGAGTCCCTGACACTGCTCAGATTCCCTAGGCTCCTCCCTCCCCACACATGTATAAGCAATAAGGACTACCGAGAGACACTCTCCGACTAGCAGAGTTGCCTAAGAGCTCACATCAGCTGAACTGCCTGGAAGACGCAGAGACCAGCTAAGCTGCCTATAAGGGACACTCCAGCCTGTTGAGCTTCCTGCGAGTTGTGCAGTGCAGTCCATGTTTCCAGCTGACATGCTGGAATGGATTTTTAGCTATATGTTGTCTTTGAGTCATTTCTACTCCTGTAAGTAATCTCTGTAAAACTCTTTGGTCCACCATGTTGTACTTTGGTGGTGTCTTTGCTTTGGTCTGTCATCAGTTTTCTGAGATGAGTAGGTGTTTCACAGCTCCCCAGGAAGAGTGTCACACATACAACATGGGCATAGCCTATGTGCTTAAGAGATTGTGGTTTAACCAGGAAATTATAGCCTTCTGGTAGAAAATGCAAATGATGTTTTCTAGTATTTTTGTTTTAAGATACAATTGTTCAAGTGAATAACTGAAGCTTGCTGCTATAAATACCTGCACTTGGTAAATAACCATCAGACATTTATTGCTCAGTTATGGAGGCTGTGAAGTCCATGGTAAAGGCTAGAGCAGACCACAAGTCTTGGGTTTTTTCATTGATGGTGTTTTTTGTGTGTCCTGTTGTGTCAGAGGAGCAAAGGGGACAAACAAGCTCCCTTCAGTCTCCTTTGTAAGTATGGGGCCCAGGCCGCATAGCTGCTAAAGCAGGCAGCACCAGGTCCCAACCAAAACCCATAAGCTGGCGCTGCCCAGGAACAGACCATCCAAAGGAAATTCCTGACATTTCAACCACTGTAGATAGGGTCACCTGCCAGCACACACCCATCGCTTTTCACCAGGACACCCCTAGGCAAATGTCAGCGAATCAGACATTCTTAACCTTAGACATCCCTCACCTCTACTTTGCTTCTATAAAAACCCAACCCCAACTAAGCTCAAGGCTCTCCGATTACTCCAGTACTAACATGTTGGACACCGGAGAGTCCGAGTTTGCAAACCTGTGTAAGAAGAAAGGCTCTTTGCTTTTACATACAGGACTCGGTCGCCTAGATGGTTTTGGGGGGACTTCGTGATCTGGGCGTAAGAATAAAGACATTTTGCTATTTAAAAGGTAACGGAAGGGCTGGAGAGATGGCCCCGTGGTTAAGTGCACTTGCTTCTCTCATAGAGGACAGCTCTACTGTCATGTCCAGGACACAGCCAGAGCCCCTCCTCACAATATTAATACATCTTTCAACAGGTGAACTTTGCAGGTGGCAAGACTAAGTGATGGCACCAAGAGCTGAGACTCGTTTGATCCCCTTCCTATAACTGTTGCTTTTTCTCCTCACTCCAGACTTCACCTACCCCACAGCCCCTCCTCTTGCTTATGTTGCCACTGCCTAGTTCAAAACTTCTTGATCTCTTGTGTGGTGCAGTTCCCAGAACTATGAATTGATCTCACCCTAATATGTCTAGTTCATGACATTATCAGTGACCTTTCAAAAATACAGATCTCACCAACTTTTCTTTTATTAAACAAATAACAGTGTTGCTGTGCCCTGCACTGAAGCCATCACCATGCAAAAGACAGACTCACTTTTTTTTTCAAAATGGGAGTTCTAGGGCAAGTTTGCCTTGAACTTGCTATGCAGTCAAGAATGACATTGAACTTTTTCACCTCTGATAGTGCTGGGATTACAGGTGTGGGCCACCATGCCTGGCTTATGTGGTGCTAGAAACGGAACCCAGGGCTTTGTTCATTCTTGGCAAGCTCTCTACTAACAAAACTACATCTTCAACCCATCTCACCACCTTGAAACTTAGATAAGGAGATATTCTCACACCATCACATACGTCTTACGTCATTTAAAGTCTAGTAGCTTCCTGTTGTGCTTATTCTCCGTATTGCTGCCTTCAAACCACCCTTTGTGATTTACGCCGACCACCGTCCCACTTTGTCCTTCTGAATTCCTTTTCTCCAGTCATAATAGCTTGCTTGCTTCTGGAGAGTTGGGAGGGAAACCTGTGTTATCAGTACCCCTGTACATGTCTGCATGAAGCCCCCACTATCCCTTACTAGGATTATCATTGTACATGCTACTAAACTTAGCTCTGAAGTCAAACGAGCATGCTTATTATTATGGTTTGGTGTAGAACAGTGAATAAACACAGATTTTTTTTTGAATGATTGGTACAAAGCATCACAATAAATTAGACCTTTTTGCCGTGTCAGAATAACCATATAGGTCTGGAGAGATGTCTCAGTGTTTAAGCACATTTATTTTTTCTTTGGGAGTACTTGAGTAGATCCTTGCACTCACAACGTGGCTCACAGCTGTCTGTAACTCCAGTGCCAGGGATCCAGGACCCTCTTCCGACCTCCACAGGCATCAGGCATGCATGCAAGTTGTTCACATACATACATACAGACAAAACATATTTAAAATTAATAAAACTAACTTTAAAAAGAATAACCATGTCGATACACCTTGATATGTTCTTTGTTACTGTGGACGCCTCTGCTGTGGTATACTGCTCTTGTACCCTATAAAAATTTGTTACTTGTATTGATTTAATAAAACTGATTGGCCAGTAGCCAGGCAGGAAGTATAGGCAGGATGACCAGATTAGAATTCTGGGAAGAGGAAATTTGTAGTCACCAGCCAGCCAAAGAGGAAGCAAGATGAGAATGCCTTGCTAAGTAAGGTACCAAGCCATGTTGCTAAACATAGATAAGAATTATGGGTTAATTTAAGTTGTAAGAGCTAGTTATTAATAAACCAACCAGTTTATAATTAATATAAGCTTCTTTGTGTTTTGTTGGGACTGAACAACTGCAGAACCGGGCAAGACAGAAACTTCTGTCTACATACTTCAAATTCAATATTCACTGAGTTTGTGTTTCAAGTGAGACTGTACAAAATATTTCCATCTTTTTGAGCATTGTACCTTTTAACTGGCATTAATTTTATTGCCTCAGACCAAACAGTTTAATAAACGTCTGCCATTAAAAATTTTACAGAACAGTCTCCTGTGTTCTGGTAAGAATCAGTGGTAGCTAAGTATTACTCATTGTAGTCATAGTTTTCCTAAATCTAGCCTCCTGGAAACAAAACCATGAAATGTGCTTTCCAAGAAGGGGGCGACTGGACTGGCAGGTGAATTGTGAAGGAATTTATTGTTTTTGCTCTCTTACCCATTTTGTAGGGTTTTTTCTTATTTGTGTGTATGTGTGTGTGTGTGCGTGTTTGCTTTTGGTGTTTCGAGACAGGGCTTTTCTGTGTAGCTTTAGTGCCTGTCCTGGAATTTGTACAGCAGACCAGGCTGGCCTTGAACTCACAGAGATCTACCTGCTTCTTCCTCCCGAGTGCTGGGATTAAAGACATGCTCCACCACAACCCAGGTTTGTTTTTTAATACAAGAATAATAAAAAATAGAAACAACCCTGTGTCTAACACCAGGTAAATGGATAAGCAATGTGGTTTTGGCAACAACTTGTATGAGACATACAGCTTGTTTTGAACTTTCTATGTATCCTTCGAGTACTGGCAATAAGGTACTTAGGCTTGAAATAGATCAAAGAAAAGAAACAAAACCTAATGTTCCTGGTGAGTGCTTCCCTCACCCCCTCTGGAGACAGGTCTTACTATGCAGTCCTGACTGCAGTGGAACTTGCTATATAAACTCAAAACTCAAGAGACCATCTGACTCTACCTCCCAAGTGTGATAGCATGCCTGGCCATGTGTGCTATTTTTTCAGTCCAGTCAAAAAATATTATGCCCCTGCTATATACTTAAATGCTAGTTTCTTAAAGTATTATTTATGAATTCATTTTTATATATTAATATTAAGGGAATATTTTTAAGTCTTATTTCTCTAGTGTTCTTTTATAATCTTCCAAGTAGTCAGTACTATAAGGGTTTTTTTTGTCTTTATAATTTTTTTGAAGGATAGATGTCATATTGTACTTCAAAATATTTTTATTAGTTTTGTGAGTTGGGCATCTTTAAATCCTACTGTCAATCATATTTTACCAATTTTAGGTCATTAGTATTTTTTATATAATCCATATATATTCTTGTACTTAATCACGATTTTATCCCACCTGTGACCAGGTTTTCACTCACTCACTTTTTGCACCTTTTTTTAAATACAGGAATAATAAAGAGTAGAAACAATTGAGTGCCTAACATCTGGTAAATGGATAAACAATGTGGTCCATCCATATGTTAGTATTTTCTCTAAAGAAGTGGAACATTCCCTCCTGGAGAGGAAAGGGAAACACATGGGGCTCCAATGCTAAGGAAACTGCAGAGACAAAGTTTTCAAGACTCACCAGCCTTTCCCCAAGGTTCTATATGCCAAAAATGAGTTGCCAGGGGAGAGGGCTCTTCAGTGGGGCCACCTATAGGTTGAATAGGGAACCCCAAAGACACAGCTTTTTTGAGTTGTTGCCTGTCCCAGGGTGGGCTTTTTAGTGTTTTAGCTGCTTTGGGGTCACCCATACTTCTCAAGTGACCCCAGTAAGCTTAATGTCTACCAAGCGACACCTGGATGGAATCATGTCTGTGGCTTATTGTCAGTGCCCCTGCATGGGGTAAATAAGCTCACATTTTCCCAGGAAATCACACAGCACCATACAAGGAACATTTGGCCATTAGACAAGTGAAACACTGGTACACACTGTAATCCAGAACCTAAAGCAAAGCAGAAAATCTGTGTAGGGAATTGACACACGGGCCATGTTAGATGAGCAGTCATCTGAACTACCTAGAATGTGCTCTACCACTGTGGGGGCTGTACCACCACCCCTAAGAGAGTAGAAGTTTTAAGTTTTGATTAAGTACAATTCACTGATCTTTCAAAAATAATACTGTGTGTTTTGTTTAGGAAATCATTGCCAAATCTAAGGCTCCCTAATTTTTAATTTTACCAAACAAAACCCTAGCATTGTCCTTTAGAGTTCCCTGGAAGCACACTTTCTGTAACAAAGTATTTGAGGTCAGACAACTTTTAATAAAGAGGTTCATTTTTGCTCATGATTCTGAAGTTGCAAGGTCAAGCAAGGGACACATCCAGTGTTTACCTTCTTGTTGCCAGTTCTGAGGTGGTGTAAGGCAAGTGATGCAGCTCTTATAAAACCACCAGAAATTCAGTTACAGATGCAGTTCTCTGTGATGCAGTCTAGTCCTAATCACTTCTCAGAAGCTCTGCTTCTATGCACTGTTATTCTAAGATGTTTCCATTGTTTTAATACTTCACAAAGACATTAAACTTGGACACATGAAGGATGTGGGATCCCCTCTGTATGCTATGAATATGTTTTATTACCACTGGTTATTAAAGAAACTGTTTCGGCCAATGGCTTAGTAAAGCCAGGCAGGAAATCCAAACAGAGATATAGAGAGAAAGTAGGTGAAGTAGAGAGACGCCAGGGAAACAAATGAGCAGTCTCATCCTACAAAATGGTGCACCAGTGTGGGCCAACTGCATCTACATAAAACCTGAGACAGTCTGGGAAGGAATTCTAGGCACAAAAGAACAGAATTAAGCACAGTTTCTTGGTAGCAGCATATTTTGAGATAGGCTGTTTGCTGGCGCTGAGCAGAGGCGCTGCTCCTTTAAGCAGCAGTCTCCATCTACACACGAACTAGTGGGGGACACTGAGATCATAGCATGCTTGGAAAATGTGAGGGAAAAAAAAAACACGGTATTTATGACTTAATAGTACTGTAATCCAAAGAGGGAAACAGAAAATTAAATGCTAAGAATAAATAGGATACTTATGTAAACAACATGCTCAATTATAGTTTTTGATTTTTTGAGCCATGGTCTTTACATATATCTATACATACACATCCTTAGCTAATCTAGAACCTACTATGTAAATCAAGTTGATGTTGCATTTGCAGCAATCTTTCAGCTTCTTCATAAATGCCAAGAGTACAGGCTTGCACCACCACACCTGGCCTCAAAAGTAATTTTTTAAGTCAAATTGTGCCTGATAATGGAAGGTTACCTCAATAAAATACAAAGGATATAATAAAGAATGTAAAAAGAATCACACTTTAAATTCTTCCAATTAAATAATAAATGTTTTATTTCTCCAATGACTTTTAAAATGTGAACATTCTGAGATTTAGCCACAGGCTTTACTTCCAAGTAACTTCTTCATTGGGCCTCAGTTCCCTGTGTGAAAAGAAGGAAAGGAAAAACAGTAAACCATCTTAAAAATATTAAAACTTTATTTTATGAATATATGTGTGCCTTCAAGTACATATATGCATCATGTGTGTGCAGGTGTCCTAGCATGCCAGGAGAGGGCACTGGATCCCCTCGAACTGGAATTAGGTAGCTGTAAGTAACCATGTGGGTGCAGGAACCAACCTGGGTCCTCTTTAAGAGCAGCAAATGCTGTTAACCACTAAATCATCTCTCCAGCCACCATGTAAATAATTTTTATGAGAGGTCCAGAAGTTTATATTTGTTTGCATTCTATCAAATTGACTGATTTACATTTACATTAGATTTATCATAAACATTCATTCAATTCTCCCATAATCTTTTACTGTCTCTTCCCCAGCTCAAAGAACAGTAATCTCTTGATTTACAAAGTACTCTCTTCCTCTGCGTGCAATTGTTTCTGGATCCTTTGTAGCTCATTTCATCTTTCTTGAAATACCAGGCTTGTGAACCACACCTGCATAGTGACACTGGATGCTACTTAAGTCTTTTTACCCGTTGAGCTTCCAATCCAGATAGCTCTATCCACTGGCAGATAGCTACACTACCTGGTCTGGTTAGGCATGCCACAGGCCCAGGCAGCTGCTGGGTGTTACCACTCAGTCACCATATGTAAAGCTCTCAAGCAGTGATGCCAAAGCATTACCATTTATTTCAGCTATATCATGGCTTGAGACATACATGTTATTCAATAACATATAATGAAAGCATACATGATAGGTTTTGGGGAGCTGGCTTAAGTTTTGTTTCTACACTAAAATATTCTACACTAAAATTCTGACTTTGTAGAAAGGGGACACGATGAGGGGAGACCTCAAGGAAAAGGGCAACAATAAAGGGTAATGAAAATTAGAAACGACAAAATATTTCATGTTTCCTATCATGCAAAAATCTAGATTTAAATACATATGTACATGTGGGAGAGGAAGGGGACCAGTGAGAGGGGGCGAAAAGTACAAAGATATGCATAATGAGGTTCAGTGATTGAGGACTTGTTGCTCTCACAAAGGACATCCACACTGGGAGACTTACAACTAACTGCCTGTAACTCCATCTAGATCCAGGGAATCCAATGCCCTCTTTTGGCGTCTAAGAGCACCCACACACAACGTGACACACACATAAAGAAATCCATCTTTTAAAGTGACTATGGAAAGATTAATAAGAGAAAAACACTTTCTAAGATATGAAATGGCTAGATCATAAAGATTTACATTCCAGAGATAATCATACAGTTTCATACAACAATAACAAGCCTAAAGTATCCATCACTTGACTGTAAAACAAACAAACAAAACAACAACAACAAAAAAAAAAACAACATTTTTTTTCTTTTATCTCTGGAAAAAGGAGCCCAAACTCCTCAGAACTGTGAGAACTAACCTCCGAAATAGCATACTCTTATTCCGGAAGGCAGTTAGCTTCTCGTCATCCCTCCTGTCTAGATAGCATCCAAAGACAAATCCCACAGGGACAAGTATATGAACCCAGTGTTCACGCACAAGCTGAAGCAAGGTCATCGTGGCAGCTAAAACAGAGGGGAAAAAATGATTATAAAATACCACTGCCTTTGAAATATTGAAAGGTGGATAGGGATCACTAGGTCCTGGGAACAATACACCTTAGGAAGGGGACAAGAGCAGAAGGATGGATATTACCAATGCATGCCACAAGAATGGGGATTCCTGGGGCTGGAGAAATGGCTCAGAGGTTAAGAGCACTGACTGCTCTTCCAGAGGACCCGGGTTCAATTCCCAGCACCCACATGGCAGCTCACAACTGTCTGAAAATCCAGTTCCAGGGGATCTGACACCTTCACACCAATGCACATAAAAATAAAAAGATAAATAAATCATAAAAAAATTTTAAAAAAAAGAATGGGGATTCCTTTAATATGTACAAATAGTATGTTAGTAAATAATTACCCTTTGGTTTAGAGTTTTTTTTGTTTTTTTTTTTTAAATTTGAGACAAACTCAACCTTGCTACAATTACATTCTGGAGCCTACTGTGTAGACTAGGCTGACCTTGGGCCTGCCTGCTACAGGTGTTCCTAACTCTGCCTTCCTAGTGCTGAGATTACAGGTGTAAACTATCACACCTGGCTTAAAACAAATCATTTTTTAAATTGCTTCTGAAATTGGAAGATAGCTGTGGGCATGCCATGTTAAAAGCATAAGCCTCTTTAAGTTTGCTTGGCATCAGAATGCAATTGAAACCTAGATTAGGCGGTAACAGTTAGTATAAGGTTCACTGTGTGATGTATTGTGTGAAGGCGCTTACTGCCAAGCCTGGCTGAGACTGATCCCAGAACCCATATACATGGTTGAGGGAGAGAACCACTTCCACAGGTTATACTCTGACCTCTATGCATGCACATGCACAGAAATAAACCTAATAAAAATTATACTGTATCACACTATTCATGAAATCTTATTTACTTCATCAGTGATTTGATATGCTATAGAGCCAAGAAATGGAGAATTTTAAAAAATTTTACCTGAAAAATGAATATTTGCACTCTTTATGTTGCTTCAGAACTTCCACACAGGTAAAATATTCCTAGATGCTCTCACAATGCAAATGCAAAGTTAATACTATTTTATTAGGTTTGGTTTTGTTTTTTGAGACAGGGTTTTTCTGTATGTAGCTCTGGCTGTCCTGGAACTCGCTCTGTAGACCAGGCTGGCCTCGAACTCAGAGATTCGTCTGCCTCAGCCTCAAGTGCTGGGATTAAAAGTGTGTGCCACTACCACCTGGCTAGAATTTTTGAGTAAAGATAAATTTATTGAAAACTATTTTTTGAATAATTAAAAAATAATTGACAAGAGAATAATGCCACAAGGTCAGAAAATTAAATGACTATAAAAGATAAAAAGAGAAGAGGATTTTTTTGTTTTGTTTTGTTTTTTAAGAGAAGGTTTCTCTATAGCTTTGGAGCCTGTCCTGGAACTAGCTCTTGTATACCAAGCTAGCCTCGAACTCACAGAGATCTACCTGCCTCTGCCTCCCAAGTGCTGGGATTAAAGGTGTGCACCACCATGGCCTGGCGAACGTGTAGTAACTCTTACCTTCATTTTATATGGAATAAAAACAGCTTAACTGGGGCTGGAGAGATGGATCAGTGGCTAACATACTTGTTCGAACAGAGGATGGAGGTTCTGTTCCCAGGACACACATGCAAACTCACAACCATCCATAACCTCCAGTTTCAGGGGGTCCAATGACCTCTTTTCACATCCAAGGACACTAGGCTCAAATGTGGTGTGCACACAAACATGCTGACAAAACATGCAAAAATAAAATACACTAAAAAACCAACAGCTTAACTCAAGTAGCTATTACAACAAGCTACTGTTCCGATTCAGGAAACTCCAAACAATGCCTCCTGTGTCACAGCACACTTTCTCTCCTTGAGTTGATATTTCTCTTTAGCTTTGAACACTTTCCAATGGGCAGATGAGGAAGACCAGAACTGGGAAACAAGTAAAAAATAACAAATGTGTGCTGAATTCAATAAAAACACCACTGAATCACCAATTTTCTGTTAAGATTTGTATATACAAATGAAACAAAAACACATTCACATGCAAATGAATACATCACATACAGTGGCTGAGAGGACATGACAATCCTAGGAGAAACAATACATTACTGCTAGAAGTGCTTAGCATAACCTGTATTCGTCTTATGTAGATTCCATTTCTGCTTCATCTCCTGATATTGGTCTCTATATTAACACAATTCTGTTTGTCAGATTATAAGAACTTAGTATCTAAAGTCACAGTATTAGACGATAATCATGAAGTTAAACGTTGCAATTATATAGTTCAAAATATGTAATAGTCCTTATAGCAAATTCCAGTTTGAACATCACTGACTTTCTAGATCAGTTAAGATGTAGCACATGAGATGAATATATATTTACAACTTGTCCATCTGTTAGTTTTATATTGTAGTCTGTTGCTTAGCTACAGCTGAAATTCTCAACCTGAACTACACATCAGAACTACCTGGGGAGTCTTTTTGAACTAGAGAATCTTTGGCTTTACCTCCAGGATGAGACTGGAATAGTAAAGCCATTCCTACTGGCATTCTAAGAGATGGCTTTGGTCTGGCTCCATTCAGAAGAAAGATGAGTTAGGACTATGGGGGTCTTGCCGCATAAGGTCTTACAGACTCCAGAACAACTCATCCACTGATTTGGATACAAATGCATCTTGGAGATATAAATGTAAGTAAAACCAATCTTAAATAGAAGACAGTGGTTCTCTTCGCCTTTATTAAGTAGCGTAACATATTTAAAGTAGTTCTTGAATGCTAACCAAGGACTCACCAAGTGAACTATTTAACTTCTTTGTAAATCTGAGCCAGTCAAGAATGGAGATGGTAAAGACCTTTGATAATAAGGTGACATTACTTTAAAAGCACTTAACTACAAAATACTAGACAACGTTTACAATCATGAGACTGTGTTCAAGTTCGGCAAACTCAGTGGTCACCTACACTTCCTATACTTAATTGCAAACTTAAGGGCCAGAAGTGTACTCAGCAGGTAAAGGCACTGACCAACAGGTCTAAGGACCCAAGTCTGGTTCCTGGGACCCACATGAGAGAGAACTGACAATTGAAAGTTGTCCTCTAACCTCTGCACCAAGCATGCCACCACCTGCAGCATAAAGGCATGTATACACACATACACACAAACACTTGCATGCACACACACAAATATTAAGAAAAGTGTTAGCCTTATCGTTTATACAGCTGTTAGATATTATTTTGTATTACTGAGTATTTGCTGATTCCCAGCTCAGAGCAGTTTAAAATAAGCTCAGCCACCTGTAGGCTATGAGCCATTACCATTGGCATTCTAGAAATGGGTTTAGCCTGGCTCTATTTAGAAGAGATGAGAGAGGCTATGGGGTCTTGCCACATACCGGCTCTTATAGACTCCAGATGTAAGGACAGTGATACTAAGAAAAGGATTCTTTATAGAATCCATGGTTGGATCCAATCACCATGAAGGAATATCCCTAAGAGATAATGACAAATCTTAGTCCTAGAGAGGCGTCTCATATTACAGTGGTACAGTATATATTCAGTGGGCTTGGGGAGCAGTGCAGTGAATACTATCTGTGTGGATGGTTTCCTGCAAGTAGAAAAGCAGGAAGGACAAAGATGAACATCTGAGTCAGAATGAGGAAGAGGGGAAGTAGAGTGAGGATCTAGACATGGGCCCAAATCCTTAGAGCTTCATCTAGTGTAGACAAAGGTGGTAAGGACCTGGACAAGCTTCACTAGGCAAATCTAGATTTTGGGTGAGCTAAGAATTTTAGCAAGAGGACAGGGTCAGCTAACTGTTTTAAGGAATATATTCCTGGCTGGTACTTAAGAGAGCAATATATATATTAATCATCTCCTTTTATGTCTTCAGATTTTTTATATTTTTTAATTTTTTGAAAGTGTGTGTGTGCGCGCACATAACTACAGCTGCCTGAGACGGCCAGAGGCATCAGAACCCTTTGGAGATGGAGCTGTGAGCTACCCAATACAGGTGCTAGGAACCAAGCTCGGGTCCTCTGGAAAAGCAATAAGCACCAAGCCATTTCTCTAGCCCTACGGATGTCTTTTTGTATGAGGGCCCATAAAAAGAATTTTGTTTTTATTTCAGAATCTTAACTGTAGTATTTCTTTTTTTGTTGTTGTTTTATTTTGGGATTATTTTGTTTTGTTTTTCTAAACAGGGTTTCTCTGTGGACCACTGGCTATCCTGAAACTCTGTAGGTCAGGTTGGCCTTGAACTCACAGAGATCCACACCTGCCTCTGCCTCCTGAGTGCTGGGATTAAAAGCGTGCACACCATAGTAGTTTAACAAAAAGAACTGTTTCATGTTAGGGGATTAAAAAGTCATGCGTCTTTTCCTCCTGTGGGGAGTGGAAAGGAAGGAGGAAAAAGGAAGGGAGGATGCTAGGGGTTGCACTTGGCTCTCTCTGTAAAGCATATGCTTCAATATAGAGCTACACACTCAACCTTGGTCATGTAGCTTTTAAAATTAAAGTGCTCCTTTTTTTGGGGGGGGGGAGCTTCTAACGAGCTGAATCTTTTTTTTTTTTTGACAGTTACTGTATGGCATTGTACCCCTCCCTGCCTCATCCTCACAAACAGTTGGAATTACAGATGTGGGCCACTTGTAAGAGGTGTTTCTGCCTAATCACTAAATCATATAATCCTTACCACAGCACTGCAGGTTTGTTAAGTAACAATGTCTCAATGCAGTGGGCATTAATTTTTTTTTCAGATGAAGAAATCCAAGTTCGGTTATGGTAAAGTAACTTGCTTTAGATTACAGAGTGAAGAGTCGGGATTAGCACAATACCCAGCCAATCTTTATCCAGACACGGCTTAAACTCTGTGTACTATTGTCTCCTTGTATATACAAAGATAAACATCTAAATAACTTACTTTTTTTTTTTTTTGGCAGAGCCTCGCTGTGTAGCCTAGAACTCGCTATATACACCAAGCTAGTCTCAAACTCACAGGCACACACCTGGCTCTGTCTCCTGGGCACTGGGATTAAAGGAGTGCATCACCACACCTAGCATTTGTTTGTTTTTAAAAGAAACAAACAACAACAAAAAGCCCACATTTTCTCTATATTTTTCTCTAACACAATTTTTTTTTTCTTCCATGAAAACAGAAACCGGTGTCTTATTTTGGTGAGTCCACTCCGGATTCTCTTTAGAAACACAGACATTTTAAGAGATATACCACGTATCTAACTGGATCCCAGAGTACCTTATAAGTACTGCTCACAAAGTGTCGCCTAAGCCATGGAAAAGAGCTAAATGCGTAAGGCAATGGAACCCTTGAGATCGTGACGTACACAAGCTGGAAATCGAGCATAAAGTCGTGTTTTTAAAAGGCAAATGGATTTCCTATTTAGGAGTGTGAAGTTGGGCTAGGAGGCAGGTATCTGGGCCTGTGCAAACGTGCGCTGCTTCTGGTTGGGAGCCACGGTCCCTGCTGTGTCCTCTGCAGTCCCGGCGGTCCCCAAAGACGCTTTGGGGTAAGCCAGCCTCGGAGCACCCTTGGTAAGCGGTGTGGAGTGGGCAGCCCGTAATGGTCCCCCGGGGGCGACCCTACTTTCCCTCCACGCGAGCCTTCCCAGAACGCTCCCTCCTGCACCACCGCGACGGGTGACACCCGGGCCCCCAGACCCACCTGCAGCCCGGTGCCGAGCACGACCCACGACCAAGGGCAGCGGTAGGGAGCTAGGCCACCAGCGCTAGCGGAAGCGGTGACCTAAGGAGCTGCCACTCTCCGCGCCAGCCCTGAGGAGAGGGGTGGCGACGTCAAATCAACGCCTCTCTGTCTTCTCACGAGTGATTCCTCTAATTTTTAAGCTTTCAGTACTCATGAGAGGTTCTGAATAAAACTTGGATCGAAGCTGACAAGACTGGTGAGCTTTTGCGCTGTCGTCTTCCCCAACCCGGTTCCCCGCCACCCCCACAGATGGTGTCGCCCGGGTCGTCCCCGCCTCAGCCGCTCGCCTCAGGCCCAAGATGGCGGCCACCACGCAGGGGCTCCTGCCGGCCGCTCTTCGCCGCTGAGCGCGCGCCTGCTTTGCTCGCTCTCGAACTTGCGTTTTATCGGGGGTTGGGAAGGGCGGTGGACGGTGCTGGGGGAGCCCGACCAGGCAGGTGAGCACGGGAAAAAGAAAAGAGCCTTCGGGTCTGGGTGGAGGCCCTCGGAGGACTGGGTTCCTGCACCGGCCCGGTGTCTCCCTGACGCACTCCCGCGGTTTCGGTCGTGACCGTCTCCGTGGTTCCTGGAACAAGCGTTCCGCGAGGGGAAAGAAAAGTGACTTTTTCACGGGTCGAAACCTCGGAATGTTTGTAACGCTCCTATGAGTCCTCCTACTGACCTTCCATCGTGTTGGAGCTAAGAGTCGGAAGCCGAGTCCAGCCTGGGCTCCTTGCCGTGGTGCCGCGGTACCCGCAAGCCTTTCCTGCCCGTTTTGGGTTCAGAGACCACGAGGCCAAGGGTCTCAAAACCCTTGAGATGTTTGTGCCTCGTCTTGTTAGAATTTTCGCTCAGTGCTTCCACGATCATTGCGTTTCCCAAGACCTTATTCTTATTTTCCTTGTTTATATACCTTTCAGGAAACCAGAGGTCAAACCCCAATAATCTAACCCCCTGTGACTGGGAGAGTTTAAGCCACGATCTGTACCTACCTTCCAACCTTTAATGTACAACTAACTCCCTTGCCTCTTTTAAAGCCCTTCTTTACCTGAACGATTAAGGAGAGATTTCCCCTACTCTCTAAGCCCCAGGACTAGTCCAGACCCATCTTTGTTCTTGGATTTTGCATACTTCTCCTTGGTTGTCCTCAACAGGCACGATCATTCTTGAGAAAGCAAGTATATATTTGGGATAAAGCAGAGAAAGTCAAAATCACTACTCTGGAGGAGTTTCACTGCTTTCTGCTTGCATTTATTTATATTGCTGTGGGTGCCGTGCTTGGTTTGGGTGATGTGACATTCAGCATCCGTTCTGCAAGTATTCTTTGTGCCTCCTTCGTGCTAAGTAACCAGGCAATCAACTTTACCTGGGGACAATGAAAAGGCTACACCTGAACTAGAGCAAAAGGAATTTGCTAAGCCCGGGAAAACAAAGTCACTCCTGGATACAGAGCCAGGATTAAAAACTTGAGAAGGTTGGGCATTGTTAAGGGAGATTTAAAAAAAAAAAAAAACCTGCAAGAATGGTTGGTGAAAACTGAAGGTGCGAATTGGAGGTTGAGGACAGCTTGTGAGGGGTCTTGATTTCCACTTTGGATTGTATTCAGTATTTAGCAGGAAGCTCCTGCATGCTTGGGGGAGTGGGCATAAGGGTATGGAGGACCAACTTGAGGCAAGAACTCTAGATGAGATCGCAGTCATTCAGGGAAGGCAGCAAGCACCTCCATTGAGGCAGGAGAAGAAAGACCAAGAGAAATGAAGTAAAAGCTGCATAGTGGTCTAACTTGTGAGAACTGATTTGCTGGTGGGGGTGGCTAGTTGTTAGCTGGGGAGCCTTCATGCTTGGTGGTGCCATTAAAATCCAGTCTGAGCCGTGTACCTAAAAACAGGGTGGTGCCAGCTTTGCTCTTTAGCAGTGGCAAAAACACAATGTGCCCCCGTCTAAAGCATTGGTCTTGGAGTATAGGCCTCTTCTGTTACAGTAGCCACCAGCCACGTGCAATATTGAGCTCTTGAAGTGCTTTTGAACAGACATGTACTGGAATTTGAAGATAGTACAAAGACAATGGAAACTGCCTCAGTAAGTGATCACATGTTGAAACGATGATTCGGACACCGTTAAATAAAACATTAGGCTTTTTAAAAAACTTAACCTCTTTATTTTTAAATGTGGCTATGAAAAATTTAGATTACAACTCTTGCTCGAATTATATTGTTATGGGAGAGGGATGAGTAAGGAGGCAAAATTTAATGTAGACCCTGAGAGAATGAAAAACCAATGTCAAGGCAATGTCCTGGTGATGCCTCACCTCACTTGCCGGTAATAACACTTATTTATCTTTATTTTTCCCCCTCAGCCAATAAGACATTTTTAAGTTTTTTTTTTATTTTAAACTTTGCGTACCACAGCACACAGATGAAGGTCAGAGACAGCTAGCTGGAGTAGGTGCTCTCCTTCTACCATGTGGGTACAAGGGATTGAACAGATTCACTTAACCACTGAGCTATCTTGCCATCTCTGCCTTCAAAGACTTTTGAGCAAGGGGTAATGTGTGTAGGGATGTTTTAGATGAATCTGACCTTTTTTAAAAAAAAAAAGCTACAGAAAAAGAAATGGAGAAAGTCAAGTGTAAGGTAATGAGGCCTGACTTTGAGGTGTTGACAGGAACAGAAAAGGGATGGTATATGTGCGAGGTGTTCTGAGGGAGAAAACTCAGAATTGATAGGGGACAAATTGATATTTCCCAGAGAAATAAAGAGAAGGCCTTCAGCTGTGGCTCCTTAGCGAAAAACTAATGAATTGATAAAGAAATATGAAATACAGTCAGGACAAAAGACGAGAATCAGCGAAGTGGAGAGAGGAGTTTAGGAATCTAATTAAGGACTTTCCCTTTTCTGTGTCTTGCGTCCATTAGTGTTCGATCATGCACATCGCCTGTTTTCCTTCAGTACAGAGTTGCCTCTATCGTGCCCTCTTCCTGTTAATGAATTTTTAAATTAAGTTTATCATTGCCTGTGGTACTAGATTCACGGTACCCAGGGCCCTTCAGCTGGGCCTGTCCTGCACATTAGGCCAGTCTGTCTGTTTCTGTGTAAACATGGCAGGCTGAGTTCTTCCCTGACACCTGTCTCTTGCTTTGTGTTTTGTGTCTTAGCTGATGTTATTCCAATCTTTGGAACATCTTTTCTCTTTCTGCCCTGGTCTTATAAATCTTTAATAAGTAGTCCTAGTTCTTTTAATATCAGAAGTAATTGAGAATTTTTAAAATTCACTTTCTACACTGTGTATGTAAGCAGTTTACAACCAATTTAGATTGTTTTGTTTATATGTTTTATCCCTTTAGTAAATTTAACTCCTTACAATTGTTTCCCTTTTTAGATTTATTATTTTATTTAATGTGTGTGAGTGTTTTGTCTGTATGTATGTGTGTCACGTATGTGTCTGGTGCCTTTGGAGTTTAGGGCTTTGGGTCCTCTAGAACTGGAGTTAAACCGCTGTGTGGGGACTGGGAACTGAACCCAGGTCCTCTGTAAGAACAGCAAGTGCTCTTCAGTGCTGAGTCCTTTCTTCAGTCCCAATGTTTCCTTTTTAAAATGGAACATATAGGGCCAGTCATGATTGCACATTCCTAGAATCCTAGCATTTGAGAGGCTGAGGCAGGATAAAGAACCTGAGGCCTTTTGGACTATATAGTCCATTCCAGACCAAACTTCATGGTAAGAACTTGTCTCAAAAACAGACAAACAAAAAGCATGTGCTCCTTCTGCTCACGATCCTAGAGAAAGACAGAAATTAAAACACCATGGTTCTAAACATATTACATATTACATTGCCAAGACTGTTTATTTTTTTTAAAAAAAAAAGATTTATAAAAAACTTTTCTGGATTTGTATTTTATCTTGTCTTTGGCTGAGATATCAGTAAGTAATGAATGTCTGATAAAGATACATATTTACCATAAGGATCTACATGATACTTTCCATATGTTGAATTCTGGTACTTCTGTAAAAGTTTTAATGGGGATTCATTCAGTTATATCTGAAAGCACTTTGTATTTTGAGTTTATAATTAAATAACACTGAGAACTGAAGTATATTTAAAGAGTTGGGTGTTGAGCTCAGTGCTAGGGCACTTGCTTAACATACATGGGACCCTAAGTTTGAGTTCAAGCACTGCCCCCTCCAAAATAGAAACTTTAGGGAAAATATTGCCTAGATTCTCTTCAAAACTGTATTTATAAGCATTTTTATAGAGTAGAAAATTAAGCCAGACTGGGCGGTGGTGGCGCACGCCTTTAATCCCAGCACTCAGGAGGCAGAGGCAGGCAGATCTCTGTGAGTTCAAGGCCAGCGTGGTCTACAAGAGCTAGTTCCAGGATCCAGGACAGTCTGCAAAGCTACAGAGAAATCCTGTCTCAAAAAACCAAAAAAAAAAAAAAAAAGAAGAAGAAGAAAAGAAAAAGAAAGAAAAGGAAATTAAGCCAGCAGCCATAGTGCTGCACGCCTTTAACCTTGAGGCAGAGGGAGGTAGATCTCTGTGAGTTCAAGACCAGCCTGGTCTATATAGTGAGTTCCAGGACAGCCAGGGCTACATAATAAGACCCTATCTTGAAAACAAATAAACCAAAAGGATAGAAAATTTTGTGTTTATTTCTCATACCTCAAGTAAGTAAGTAAATCAGTGTATTTCAGATTTTAACTTATTATTAGAACAACTACTATGTACTTCTGCTAATTAATACATCAGATGACTTAAGTCTAGTCAGGTGGATTACCCAGGCCTATGATCCTAGTATTTGGGAAGGGGAAGGGTAGGTAGGAGGATGAGGAGTTTAAAGTCGCCTTTTGCTACATAGAGAGGCCATCTACATTATGAGTGGCTCAAAAACATAATAAACCAAAGAGAACTGGAGCTGTTAACTATAGACCCCGCATTACCTGCTGAGCCATCTCTCTGCTTTTACCAGTTTATAACAAAACAGTGTTCATATTAATCCTTTTGGAAAATGTGTGGTAGGCATCCCCACATACATTGCATCGGGTGTGTGTTGAATGCTTTGTGTCAGGTTTTGTTTGGGGAATTGAGAACAGATGCTTTCAGAACTAATTGCAAACCTTAAGATGTTTTTCAGTTGCTTACAATGTAGCACAAGTGTTGTTAACATTAGCTTCTTGAAAAGTATTTGAGTTTCTATGAGTATATACATTTCGTGTGCATGTGTGTGTGAGTGAGTGAGTATGTTGAGGATTCTGGGAGAAAGGAGGAGCCATGGTTTTTAATCAGATTCTCAAGAGAGTCCCTGTATTTGATACCTCTTGTATAAAGACTGTCATCGAGCTAGATAGAGAAAAAACAAATTAGCCTTGAAGACTGAGTTCTTAATTTACTACCACTTAATACTGAGCAATATGGTCTAGATAATTTCCACATTATTTGGAATCTTCCACCCTCTGTATATGTATACTAATGCTAATGTTTTATTAACTGGAGTCCCTAGGTGAGGAAAAGTTAATTAACTTGCCCTGAATCATGTAGGAGTTGATTGAAATCTGGATCAGTGATCCCAAAGTCCCCTACTACACAGCCACCCTGGGGAGGCTGTGAAGGTCTCTGAAAACAAGGTTGTACTTTTAAATATAGCTATGATGGAGATGCTAGATTTTAACCAAACTCTGGAATTTCTGCACATAAAAAATTGAAATAATTTGCTTATTACGTGTTCTGTGCTTTATGCTTAATTATATTTTTATTTGTAAGCACCTTTTAGATAACCATTACTGGACCAGAAAGATGACATCCATCATCAAATTAACTACCCTCTCCGGGGTCCAAGAAGAGTCTGCTCTTTGCTATCTTCTCCAGGTTGATGAGTTTAGGTTTTTGTTGGACTGTGGCTGGGATGAACACTTCTCTATGGACATTATTGATTCCCTGAGGAAGTAAGTTACAGTTTGTAGTTCTAGGCTTTTATTAAATCAGCTTAAAAAACAGGGCGGTGGTGGCGCACACTTTTAATCCCAACCATCTGGAGGCAGAGGCAGGTGGATCTCTGCATTCAAGGCCAGCCTGGTCTACAAGAGCTAGTTCCAGGACAGGCTCCAAAGCTACAGAGAAACCCTGTCTTGAAAAAAAACAAAAAACCAAACAAACAAGCAAACAAAGCTTAAAAAAAAACAAAAAACAAAAAAAAAAGATCCTCAGCTTTTTTTTCTACACTTTATAATGTCATTCTGATGTTATATACTATTGTGTCATTTCTTTAGTTTATGGAAAGTTTTATTTATGGCAGAAAGCTAAATTGTAACTGTTGTGGTTTTAGTTTATAGTAGGTTTATGTAAAACAAAGCTACATTGTAGCCATTGTAATTTGCAAAATTTTGATCGGCTGAGAAGTTTTGGTTTTGAAATTTAGTAAAGCTTTGTTGTTACTTTGCTAGTGGATCACTAGAAAGTGTGCTATTTAATTTTTGGAAAGAACATGAATCTGTCAAAACCTGAAGAAAATTATACGTCCCTGTGAAAGCTCTGTCCCTGTGAAAGCTCTGTACCCGAATGACATTACCTCACTTTCTGTGTCTCCTTAGTCACTATTATAACTTAATTCTTTGAATGGTTTCCACCTAAATATGTCAGAAAAAAACAAGGCATTTACATTTGCTGCGTTACTATTAATAAAATAAAGGAGAACTTGAAGCCCCCCCCCCAAGAAAAATCTCCTTTAATCCTATTGCCCTTGAGGACATATACTTTCTGGTTAGTGATATTTATGACAACTGTCATTTTGTCACCAAGCTAGAAAACTGAAGCAAAGTCAGTAACAACTATTTGAGCATTTAAGTATTGTTCCTTAAACAATCTTCTCAATTCGAAGCTGGCTTCCTAAACTTAATAGCATGTGTGGTAACTATCCAAGATAAACTTAAATGTGGCATCTCCATTTTCTCTTGTGCTTTCAAGCACACCTGATAGTGTAACAGTAGTGATTACAGTTCTCAGGGGTCATTGTCTTAGCCCTTGGGTTTGCTCTTCTGCCTCAGTGTAGCCTTGAGTAGACTCAAGGGTGAAGGGTGCATCAGGATGGCAGTTCTGCCCTTTCTGCTTCAGAACTGATGAGCTGCCCTCTTGGTTGTGTTCACAGGCATGTTCACCAGATTGATGCTGTTCTCCTGTCTCACCCCGACCCACTCCACCTTGGTGCCCTCCCATTCGCTGTGGGGAAGCTGGGTCTGAACTGTGCCATCTATGCCACCATTCCTGTTTACAAAATGGGGCAGATGTTCATGTACGACCTCTATCAGGTAACTGAAGCAGTTAACGAGAGGCTTTTATGCTCCACTCATGATCATTTTTAACTTTGAATTGTGTTTTTCTTTAGTCTCGCCACAATACAGAAGATTTTACCCTCTTTACATTAGATGATGTGGATGCAGCCTTTGATAAAATACAGCAGCTAAAATTCTCTCAGATTGTGAACTTGAAAGGTAATGTAGTAAGTTGGTAGACTAATGAAGTGGAGGTTCTGTTTTCTTTTTTCTTTTTGTTTTGCGTTTTTTAGTTTTTACAGTGCTGGGATCCAATCCAGAGCCTCAAGCATGCTGGGCAAGGAATTCATCCTTAGCTGCATCCTACCCAGTTTGGAGTAGTGGAGTGAGTTGCCTTCTGAGAGGATTATATTATACAAATTATAGGCATTGTGGTGTGGTAATAAAAATTAGCACTTTCTGTTGGGAGGTGGTGGTGCACACCTTTAATCCCAGCACTTGGGAGGCAGAGGCAGGTAGATCTCTGTATGTTCGAGGCCAGCCTGGTCTACATCGTGAGTTGCAGCATAGCCAGGGCTACACAGAGGAACCCTGTCTTGATTGGGGGGAAAGGGAGGGACTAGCATGTTCTACCTGAAATTTCCATTTGAATTTCAAAATACTTCAGACTAAATACTAGCAATATGTTAACGGCTTGGGTGTCTTCATATTTGGGTAGGAAACAGTGTAAAATGAACAAAGCTAATATGTCTGAATCCTTGTAACTTACAGTTAGGTTCAGGAGACAAAATGACTCAGACCCCTAAATGTAATAACTAAAGCAAATTAAATAGGTAGAAAATGTATTACTTAATAATGATGTCAAGTATCAAATCTGCAAGAGGGAATCATGTTACAGGTTTTCTTAAACATGAACTCTAACATTAAAAACATGGCACAGTAGCTAGTGTGGTGGCTCATGCCTGTAATCACAGTTCTTGGGAAGCCTGAGAGAAGGATCCCGAGTTCAAGGCCCATCTAGGATACATAGCAAGTTCAGGCAGCCTGGGCTGTACATAGATAGTGAAACCCTTTCTAAAAAATAAAAATGAGAAAACCACCCAAGAAAAGTGACAGAGCAGCAGTTGATGCTGATTAAAGCACAAACTGACAACTAGTGGTCTTGTCTTCATAGTTTTGCTTGGGTTTAGCCTTTCTGTAGATAAATTCTTCATTATAATGAGGTTTGAGTTGTTATTCCATCAGTTAGGTTAACAGAGGTGGTAACAGCTTGACAATTACCTGTGCAGTATAAATATCAAAACTTAGTCCTGAGGATGTAATGTAGTGGTGTTTGTCTGGTGTACAAGGGGCCCTGGGCTCAGTCCGTGACGCTACAAATACAGCTTAGAGCTGAGTAATAGTGTGCCGGCTGTGCAGTCTATTCACTAGCCTTGTGTTTGCGAGCACAGATAGATTACCTCTGGGGTACACACAATGAAATGAGAAGAATAATTGTCTCTGTTAAGGGAGTAGAGTAGCTGGAGACATGAGAGGGGGGTTTCTTTTCACTGTAAGCATTTTAACATCTGAATTATATGCCAATGAACATGTTGCTGTTAACATAACTTAGAAATACATCTGTTCTTGGGATTGTGAAAAGTCTGAGTATTGCCATTATTCTGTTATGTAGGCAAAGGCCATGGTTTGTCTATCACACCCCTGCCAGCTGGCCATATGATAGGAGGAACGATATGGAAAATAGTCAAAGATGGAGAAGAGGAAATCGTGTATGCCGTTGACTTCAACCACAAGAGGGAGATGTAGGTATATCTAGATAAGCGCTGAAGGCAGCACCACCACTGTTCCATTTGCTGAAGAAAAAATCAGAAGCAACTTTTTAGTTTCTCATCAGAACTCTACAGCAATTTAAAAATGTCAAGTACTGAGTATTTTCATTGTGGATTGACAGATTCATTATAGGACATAAGGGCTTTAAACTTTTTATATGTCAGTGTCTATCCTATAATGCAGATATTTCCCTGGAGGTGTTGAGAGTGAATTTTTTATACATTAAATTATATTTTATATGATCTTGACTTTTTGATAGAACTTTGTGATTCTTTTCTTTTTTTTTCAAAAAAAAATATTTATTTATTTATTTGTTGTGTATACAATATTCTTTCTGCGTGTGTGCCTGAAAGCCAGAAGAGGGCACATGACCTCATTACAGATGGTTGTGAGCCACCATGTGGTTGCTGGGAATTGAACTCGGGACCTTTGGAAGAGCAGGCAATGCTCTTAACCACTGAGCCATCTCTCCAGCCCTCTTGTGATTCTTTTCTTTGGGGGCTGTATCATCTAATTTAATGATACTTGATGACAGATTTCCTTTAAAGGGGAATATAATGGTTATAATTTTAAATTATTCATTTGATATTCAGAAAAATACTGTAAATTTTGTGTGTGTGTTCACTGTCCTACAGGCTTCCTTTGCTACAACAGTACATTAAATCCATGGCTATTTTGTGTTAGATTACAGTCATCTTAAGGACTAACAGATTGAATTTAGACTTGTAATCATGGGCGGATGAGAAGGTTGAAAATGTAATGAGTAAATGGTGAATGAATTCAACCACTTTAGAAAGTACAACAATAAACTTTAGGCACATTTAGAGTTAACTGAAAGAGGAAACAGTGTTGCTGCGCCCTGCCCACACACAGGTGATGTGCTTACGAAAGAAGACTGCTGAATTTGATTATATACAGATTTAAAACAGTAACCTACACTATAAAACCATAAAATACTGTAGTAATTAGCCAAAGATTTACATACATGTAAGATTAGGAATTACTCAAGATATGAAAAATACGCTAATTGCAAAATAGGCAAGCATTGGTCAAAAGGAGGATGTTGAAATAGTATGTACTTATTAGATATGTTTACATTATTTTAAAATGCTGATAACCTTCTAGAAAAAATTGAACTTGTTGGTCTTTGTGGTTGAGACTTTCTGGAAAACCATTTGAGACTAATTGTATATACATTTCAAGGAATGTGTCCTAACAAAATAGAAAAAAATACAGTTAGGTATGGTTGCACACCTTTGTAGTCCCAGTACTTGAGAGATGGAGGTAGGAGGGTTGGAACTTCAGAAATATCTCTTTCAAATATAAAGTGATGAAAAAGTGACTTAAACAGGTAAATAAGTAGTCAGATACTTATTTTATTAACTTTATTTTATTTTACTTTATTTTATTGTACTTACCTGTACAATATAGTACAGGTAAAAAAGTTTTTATGATTACAAGCTAGATGCCTTGATACATGCCTGTAATCCTAGCTAGGGCTGAGGTAACAGGATTGTGATATCACCTGGGCTGCATATAGCCCATTTCTCTAAAATCAAATGCCAGGCAGAAGGTTTTACAATTCTAAAAGTTGGGTTTAGAAAGAAAAATATTAATGTCATGGGGAAAATCTAGAAGAAAGAAATGAATATATAGGAATATCTATAAGGTATCTATGTTCTAAATGCATATATGGATACACAAAAAAAATTTGTGTGTTTAGAGGGGTATGTCCAGTATATCATATCATTTGTCTTTAAGTGATCCTCTAGAATATTTTTACTTTCCTCAAACTTTTCTGAATTTATGAGATTTTTTTTTTTTAAATCAAATACATGGTGCTGGACAGATGGCTCAGTGGTTGAGAGCTCTTCCAGAGGACCCAGGTTCAATTTCCAGCACCCATGTGGCAGCTCACAACTGTCTGTAACTCCAGTACCAGGGGACCCAACAGCCATGGCAAAACACCAGTGCATATAAAATCAAGCATGCATATGTTTATAGTCGGGGGTGCTTAGGAAAGTAGTACTTTTGTAATAGGTTAGCTATCAATGTTCATTTGAAATGACAGGCATTCTTCATCTTTAAACTTTGTTATAGCCACTTAAATGGATGTTCCCTGGAAATGCTAAGCAGACCCTCTCTACTTATCACAGATTCATTTAATGCTACGTATGTGCAGCCTAGAAGGAAACAGAGAGACGAGCAGCTCCTGAGTACGTATGTCTAGTATTCTGTTGGGATAGCTGTTCAAGTGTGTAGATAGCAATTCCTGATTATTCTGTCTAGCTATGTTGGAAGAGATTGGCTAACTCTAATAATTAATTTTCTAATTATCTCTTTTAAGTTTATACAGTGTATATATGTATATGTGTCTGCTTGCCACAGAGTGCATATAGAGGTCAGAGGACAACTTGTGGAAGTGAGGTGTCTCTCCCACCATCTAGGTCTTCAGGTTCAAGGCTTGGCAACAAGCACTTTAACCCACTGAGCTGTTTTGCTGGGCCCATAACTCCTGTGGTGTTGGTTTGGTTTGGTCTGGTCTGGTCTGGTTTTGAGAGATGTTAGTATGACCATGTCAAGATGCTCTCTCTCTAAACGTTGGCTTCCTCGACCACTCAGCACACGGATAGCTCTCCGTGGCAATCACTGGTCTCTTATAATGTACATATATATATATATATATATATATATATATATATATATATATATATATATAGCTCCAAAGAACAGTGGAAGTGAACCCAAGAGAGGATGAGCGTGCACAAGGTCTGCTGGCGGGTGCTGTGTGTTTTATTCCCATAGAGTTAGCTTGACTTTGCTGAGGTGCTTCTGAGTCGTCACCTCCTGCTTCTGCTTTGACTCATTCTGCTGTGCTTCGTGTTATTTTTTATAAGCCATATGTGATGGCAACAGGAAAACTGTTCCGCTTTTAAACATGGGAGCAAGCACTCTCATCTGTCTACTTACCAATTCACTAACTTTATGAAGCTCCTCAGTTTGTGTGTGTGTGTGTGTGTGTGTGTGTGTGTGTGTGTGTGTGTGTGTGTTTGCTAGGTAGAATTTGCTTTTACCCAGCACTTCAAGCTGACTTTGAGAACAAGGACATCTATTTCTAAGGATGCTTTTCTTCTTGGAAGGAAACATGTTCTGTGTTTTATTTTACGTACATGCATACAAAACATGTATTGTGTGTTTTATTCTTAGAAAGATACATTTAATCAAGTCAAAAGTAATTGTGTTGATGTGAACAAGTACTTTTTATATGTGTCCTAGTAACTTTATAAATAATCTTTATAAACGACACTGGAGAATTGTGTTTAATTTTGTTACAAAGCACTTGTTTTATAGGGATCTTCTGTTCTTGTTTAAGCAAATGTCCTGGAAACTCTTCGGGGTGATGGAAACGTGCTTATAGCGGTGGACACGGCAGGCAGAGTTCTGGAGCTTGCTCAACTTCTTGATCAGATTTGGAGAACTAAAGATGCAGGGTTGGGTGTTTATTCACTGGCACTCCTGAATAATGTCAGTTATAATGTGGTGGAGTTTTCTAAATCACAGGTTTGTTCTCTTGTGACATTGAATAAAGAGGTTAAGTGTAGTGTCTTAATTGCCCGTCAGATATTATTTTTCTACAATTGATAATAATAGCAGCTGAATGTTAACTGTTTACTGCCCTGTGTTCTTCACAAACATTATTTCATTTAAGCCTAAAGTTTGTATTTTTATCTTCATTTTACAGGTTGATGAAGTTGCTTGTTTTCTAACTCTTGGTTTTCTGATCTGTAAAATGGGGGTAAAAATAAAATATCAGTGCTAGAACTTATCTTTTTTGTTTGTTTGTTTGTTTTATTTATTTATTTTTCTGAGGCAGAATTTCTCTGTATCTTTGGAGCCTGTTCTAGAACTCACTCTGTAGACCAGGCTAGCCTCGAACTCACAGAGATCCTCTTGCCTCTGCTTCCCGAGTGCTGGGATTAAAGGTGTGCACCACTACCACCCAGCCTCCTCATTCTTAAAATGAATTCTTTTCCCTCCAAACATTGATACCTGGGTTCCAATATTGATTTAGAACACCATTCTCTTCTCAGAAAGATTTAAACCGACATAAGTGAAACACTGCAAATTGTTATTATTTTTCAAGACAGAGTTTCTCAGTGTATCCCTGGCCTTGGAACTTGCTCTCTAGACCAGTCTGGCCTCAAAGTCAGATCCACCTGCTTCTGCCTCCCAAGTGTAGTGATTAAAGGCATGCACCACCACACTCAACAAAATTGTTTTTTTTTCTTTTTGTTTGTTTCTTCGTTTAAGGATTAAAAACTGGAGTAGGAGAATCTAATGGGGAAAAACCTATTAGCTACTTGTCTAAATAGCACAGATTTAATCAACTAGTTGGGGGAAAGACTTAAAATTTGATTATTGTTAAATATCTCACATCTATGGCATTTTCTAATTATTGTCATTTTCCTCCTTGTTTTAGGTAGAATGGATGAGTGATAAATTAATGAGATGTTTTGAAGACAAAAGAAATAACCCATTTCAGTTTCGCCATCTCTCTCTGTGCCATGGTCTTTCTGACTTGGCTCGAGTTCCAAGCCCCAAAGTTGTACTTGCCAGCCAGCCTGACCTTGAGTGTGGATTCTCAAGGGACCTCTTTATTCAGTGGTGTCAGGACCCGAAAAACTCGATCATTCTAACTTATAGAACAACTCCTGGGACTTTAGCACGTTTCTTAATTGATAATCCTTCTGAGAAAGTTACAGAAATAGAGGTGAGCACTTATATTCAAGCTTTATGTTTATTATATTTATTTGGCACTGGCTCCAATTAATGTTGCGTGTGTGTGTGTGTGTGTGTGTGTGTGTGTGTGTGTGTGTGTGTATAAGTGTGAGTGAAGCATGGGCAATACGCTTGTGCCAGATCCCCGAAGTTCTCCCTCCCTCAGCAGCCATCGTAGCTCTTCTGCTAGAGGTGGGCCTGTCCATGCTGGATTTTTGACTGGCTTGATCGTATGCAGGTGACCACAGCTGCATTGAGGTCATCAGTGCAACACACATTATATCCAGAAGACAACATTTCACAGCATTCCTCCCTATCCTCCAGCTCAAATTCTTTCCATCTCCTTTTCTGCCTAGTTCCCTGAGCCTTGGAGGTGTGGGGCACTTGGTCTAGGTCTCCCATCTGGGGATCAGCACTCACAGTCTCAGTTGCCCAGCAAAGAGACTTCATTGACTGCTCCCCTTTGCAAAAAGCTTCTCTCACCACGGTTAAGAGCTGCATTAATCTGTGGGTACAAACATAAATATGTGGAAGGCGGTCTGTCAACATGACCATTTAGCAGAGCAACAGTAGGCTCCCCACAGTGGCCAGTGACCTCCCTAGTCAGGGCCTTTTGACCACTTTAACATTGCCAGTTATGAATTCCCTTCTGTAGAACAGGCCAAATCCAGTCAGTTGGTTAGACTTATAACAGTCATGCCACTATTGCGCTATTTCACCAGTGGCCACATACAAGTAGATATTCTTTACCTGTTTTTGTACTGTGGGTGGGTGTACTTACTCTATATCATAGCCTTCAACCTGTTTTTCTTTCCTTTGCAATCCATAATGTGAGTCATGATGATTTCCTAACCTTTCTCATTTTAGGCATTTATTAATCTTCCTGTGACCCTTTTTTCCCATGCTGCAACCAAGGACTTTCCTTGATCATTCTAGGCAGGCATTGTGCCATGAGCCACACTTCCAGCCCCATTACTGACTTTTGACCTTGATTCTTTCAGGTCAGAGGACAACTTTATGGAGTCATTTATCTCCTTCCACTGTGTGGGTCCTGGGGATTAAAATTAGGTCTTCAGGCTTGGCAGCAAGCATCTACACACTTTAGCTGTCTTTATAAAGAAAACACACATACACGTTTTAATTTTTAGTTTGTATGTTCACATATACATGTGCCCTATGCAATCAAAGCCTTATTCTCTGTTTTGCTTTTTTCTGTTTTGTTTGTTTGTTTGTTTCTGAGAGCCGTGTAACTCTGACTGGCTTAGGTCTCACAGAGATCCACTTACCTCTATCTCCTGAGAGCTGGGATTAGAGGTGTGTGCCTTCACACCCAGACTCTCCATTTCTTGAAGGACACTTTATTTCCTAATGGCCCTTTGTGCACTCTGCCTGGGCTGCTTCCCTGTCTACTTTAGGTATCTGAGTCCGACCTTCCAACTGCCTTTCTCTGACTCCAGAGTCAGCAGCTTGTCAGTCTCATTGGTCTTTGAGTTCATGAACCTCCCCTTGTCCCATGTGTTGTCCTATTAGCTTGAAGACAGTGTCCCATGAGTAGACACCGTGGAGGCACTGTTAGCAAGCCTGCCTTTCCTCTTGTCTGGCCACACCTTTGCCCTAGTGTGTGCCTGCATTCCAGCATCTTTATGCCCTGTGAGTTAAACAGGAATAGTGAACATGTTGAGTTGTCCCCTCAGAAGGACACCAACAGTAGCATGCAGAATCAACAGGATGTTCATTTTCTCATCTCCAGTAAGCCAACCTTTGTCTTTTTTCTCTTCTAGCATCCCACAACTAACCTAGCCCATGACCTACTCAGTTATATAACAGAAAAAGAGAAGGGGTCAGTCAGGAATTCTTGTCCTACACTAAATACACTAACCCGCCTCTGCACTCTCATCCTCAAGACAGCTAGCAGAACAGCCAAGATGTGGAAAGATTTTGCTTAATAACCAAGCCATCAAATCTGTCAGTTTCCCACAACCAGTATTGACAGAAGTCTATAGCCATCATTTCAAGTGGGTTGACTCATAACTGCAGGACAGTGCACAGTTTTAGATGGCCATTTTGTATTTTGTCCTCATAGCAGCATTTGAAGGAATATTTACTTTGTGAAAAGTCATACGGTATCCTTGTCTCACATAATAAGTCGTTTAAGAAAAGCATCATTATCAGCAACTAAAGTCGGATAAATACTCACTAACTACAGCATTGCTGATGGAAGAGTCCAAGCAAGCATATCAAAATAAAACACTGTCTTGGGTTATTTAATAGCTTAGAAATATCAAGTTAAAATAACTCAGAAGTACTTAAAATGGTTTCATGAGAGATGAAATATTGAATTTGAAAATTTTAATTACTGGAAACTCAATTAGAGTTGATATGCCATTGAGGAATTAAAAGGACATTAAAAGTTTGGAAAAAAAGAAAAAGAAAATGACATTCCAAAGCATCCTCATGATATCAGAAGCAATGGGAACAACGTGAAAAGCTTTAGTGTAAAAGGCTACTTAGTGTGCTCAGGTTCTGTCCCCACTCACCACCTCCTCCCTCCGCTCCTTCACTTTGTTTTGCCTTTATGTGGTCACATCCGCCTGCCTCTGCTTCCTGAGTGCTAGAACTTAAGGGTGTGCGCCTCCACACCAGGCAAGCACCCATTTTTCTGACCTAGGCACATTCCACACACTCTCCCTGACAATTCTTCTGTCTATAGGGAAGTGGCTGTTTCTGTATCGTTGTTGTCTGTTTAAAAGGCCCTACTATGAATCTAAAAGAACTATTTGGTTAGCTACAACTTTGTATTCTTTTTCTTAGTGTTCATTACCACATGTTCCTTGTTAGTTGTCTTCTTTTTGCTACCAAACTGAATAAAGTTCCAGCAGAAGAGGAACCTTCCTAGTGGCCAGGGTTGTGCAGCTACACTCGTGGTCCTCAGTGAATATACTGGTCACTGTCATGATGACGTAAGAACGAGGTCATACAGGCCAGCCACTGCCACATTAGCTTCTTCGTGTGGATGCAGCGCCCCAGGAGATTATTTAAAAAACAACAGCAGAAAAAAGGTGAACAAAGAACAAACTGGAGGTTTATATATCATTTGGAGTGGTACTGTGAACGTGGAGAAGAAATGCATCTTAGAGTTGGTTGTTCCAGAAACTGTTTATAAATATAGCAGTTAATTTCAGAGCACAGAAATGGAATATAGGCTGGGCAGTGGTAGTGCACGCCTTTAATCCCAGCGCTCAGGAGGCAGAGGCAGGTGGATCTCTGAGTTCGAGGCCAGCCTGGTCTACAAGAGCTAGTTCCAGGGCAGGCTCCAAAGCTACAGAGAAACCCTGTATCGAAAAACCATAAAAGAGAGAGAGAGAGAGAGAGAGAGAGAGAGAGAGAGAGAGAGAGAGAGAGAGAGAGAAGAACTGGAATATAGAACTGGGACAAAATATTTAATTATTTATTTTTTTGAGGCAGAGTCTTGCTATGTAGTAAAGCCTAGCCTAAGACTCACTTCTCCCTCCTGAGGCTCCTGGGTTCTGAGATCCAGGCTTGAGCCACTACATTACCCTAAGAACATTTTTATAAGAGGTACATGTTAAATCCGGGAATTAAATACTTAATTAAAATGGATTTTTGCGCAAGGTATCTAAGTTGCTAACAGTTTTTTATTTTAAAACACGTTTTGAGTAAGCTGATAGCCAGATGTGAGATGCCACATTTGTGAGTGTTTATCACTTGATTTTGGTTTAACTTTTATTTTGAAATAGTTTCAAATTTAGCCAAAAGTTGGAAAAATAGTGTGAATACTCCAACGCCCTAGTTGTTGAGGTTTTAGCTGGATTTGCTGTATTGCATCATGTATCTACACAGACACAGAATCACACACACATTTTTTTTCTAAACCATTTGAAAGAAATTGCAGTTATTCCAGCATTACCTTGGATAGTACCACAGTGTGTATTATGTGGAAACAAGAACCATAGAAAACAGGAGATAAACGCTGGTACCATGCTACTATTTAATCTGCTGACCCTGCCAACTCTAACTGGTTGGCACAACAGTGCTCTTTTTAATTACCTGTTCCAATTTTGTCTGTGATTCACCTGGGAGTACATGTTGCATTGAGTTGTTATGACTTAACATTTTAAAATTATTAATAATTTTTAGGTTAGCATGCAGCGCAAAGCGGTGAGTTGTACTATGGCATTTTGATGTACAAATGCACCAGTACACTTTGTCCTCCTTGATCCTTCCCCCCTCCCCGCCGGCTCCCATCTTCCCCCAAATAGTTCCTCTTTCTCCTCTTACCTAATGTGCTCCGTTGCTGTCTCTATTTCTTTCACATTTCTTCTTCCTTTCTTCATGATCCCTTCTAATTTCATGACCTCCCCATGTACCAATACATACGTACACACAATTTAAAATCTCGGGTGTTTACATTAAAATATGTTTTCATTATTTCATGTATGTGGATGCTTTTTCTGCTAGTATGTCTATACCATATGCAAGCCTGATGCCCATGGAGGCAAGAAGAGGGTGTTGCATTTCCTGGAACTGCAATTACAGACAGTTGTAAGCTACTGTGTGGGTTCCAAGAACTAAACCCAGATCATCTGGAAGAGGAGTCAGTTCTCAGCCACCTCTCTAACCCCTGGGGTTCTTTGATTATAATTTTAATTTACTATTTATGTGTGAGTTGTATATACATTGTACACACGTGGAAGGCAGAGGACAGCTTCCTGGAGTTGATCCCTCCTTCCGCAGTGGATTCTTGGGCTTAGAATGTTGGTCCGGAGGCCTTCTTGGCAAGTACTGCTCCCCACTGAACCATCTCATCAGCCCCAAGGGGTCTCTAGTTTTTAAGGTACTCTGATGATGAAAGAATGAAAACTAGGGGCTAGAGAGATGACTCAGTGGTTGGGAGCGCTGGCTGCTCTTTCAGAGGATCCTGGTTCAATTCCCAGCAACCACATGACATCTCACAACTGTCTGTAACTCCAGTTCCAGGGAACCCAACACCCATGGCAAAACACCAATGCACATAAAATTAAAAAAAAAAAAAGAATACTTGTGTTTTAAAAAAAAAAGAATAAAAACTACTAATTTGGTTGTTCCACATTGATGAATTTGCCAATTTTTTATTTTTTTAAACATTACTGCTATATACTTTTTTAACATCTCTGTTTCAGAAGAATAAATTCCTAGAAATAGGAAGAACTACATCAAAAGACAAGGACATTTTTATTTATAGTTTTTTTATTTTTAGTTGTTAGCAAATTGTCTTCTAACAGTTTGCTAGTATTTGCTAACAGCAGGTGTTTCTTCTACAGGTAATTTCCAGTCTTGCAAATTAAACAGATTTTATTAACTGTTCTGTGTTACCTGTGTCAACAACTGTTCTTATTTTTTTTAATTTCCTTTAAATATGTTGTCCTTTTTGATGTGTTATCTCTTTCTTGAATTGGGGAGTTCTTAGGAAAACAGATTCTGACTGTCATATTACAGCCAATATTTTCACCTTTTCTTTTAGTTCCGTGAGATTTAAAATAGGAAAGATGTTTTATTTTCTCCATGTTGGATAATTATTCACTCTTTCCTTATGACTTACAGCTTTAGGGCTTTATGTGGCTTTTCTACTTCAAATTATAAAAATACTTAACTGATTCCTTCCCCTAGTTGACTCTGGTATATTTTAACCAGTTCGATTAAGTTCCTCTTCTCTAATAGTTCAGTTTTAGTACTAATCTAATTAAGATATGTAAGTCTGTGTCATGGAAACATGATTAATGTCAGATGAGAACTTAAAGATCACTTTAGAGAAGCGATGTGTCTCACACCCGCTACCCAGCTCTCCTGACACTGCCTTTTCTTTTGTCTGTTTTTCATTAGCTCAGGAAACGTGTGAAGCTTGAAGGGAAAGAACTTGAAGAATATGTGGAAAAAGAGAAACTAAAGAAAGAAGCTGCTAAGAAACTTGAGCAGTCGAAAGAGTGAGTGGCTCACATAAAGAGTAACTCATAAGGTTAAGTCTGCATCTAGTGTACAAGGAACACATTGTAAGATTCAAACTGAGATTTCCTTAGGACCCTATGACTTTTATTAAACTTTTTGAATGGCAAAAATAACATCCTTTTAGTGCTAAATAATACCAATTCATTAAAGAAATTAATATTATGTTTTTACAAAACATTGATCCACTATAGCTGATTATTATGATTTGGGTTAATGCTGGTGAGTAATTCATTCATAGTTTTATAAATATTAAGCCAAACTGACTTAGGAACATTATGACCCCACTGTGTTCCTAAACCTAGGGCAGACATTGACTCCAGCGACGAGAGTGACGTGGAGGAAGATATCGACCAGCCTTCGGCTCATAAGACAAAGCACGACCTCATGATGAAAGGGGAAGGCAGTCGCAAAGGCAGCTTCTTCAAACAGGCCAAAAAATCCTACCCTATGTTTCCTGCCCCAGAAGAAAGAATTAAATGGGATGAGTACGGAGAGATCATCAAGTATGTGAGCAGAACAGACTCTTGACTCAGTGACTTTGGTCTTTGGTCACCATGTGCTTTGCTCCTGAGTGCCTTGACTTGAAAGATACAGGAGGCTTCTAATTTGAAGCCTAAAAATAGAAACATTGAGGGGCATCTAGAGAGTCAGTAGTGAAAGGAAAGTCTCTTTTTGTTGCTCAGTTGCATGAAGGGTGATTTAGGCATCCTTTACCCCAATTAAGAGGTAAGGGACTTGCTATGGAGAAAAAGAACTTTGGTTAGTGATTGTATTTATTTGGGAAATGACTTCTGATGCTTTTGACTATAAAAAGGGAATATGAGATAAAGGATGGAACCATAAAAATACTGAAATCACTTGCTCAAACTGCAGTTTTGAAAACACTGCTAATCTGAGTAAAAGATTCCGAGAGTTCCCTCTCCCTCTGCTTCCCCAGAAACAGGCAGGTGCCTCAGCCGAATGCACCATGTCTGATGCTTCTTCTCGTGTTTTCCCTTCCTTGTCTCTCTGACCATTGATCCCGCTTTGGAGCCAGGATTATAAGCATGTAATTTATACTTGCCTAGTACTTCCATAATGCTGTTGAGCAGGTTGTAGACTTAGATCATCCTTGGGCTTACTTAAGAAAGTTCCATTGTCTATATAGTTCTCTAAAAAAAAAAAAAAAAAAAAAGAGAGAGAAAACATGGCAATGTAAACAATGCTGGTGTTTGTTTAGTTTCATCTGGTAAGTGACCAGTCTGCTTCTTAGCTGCTTACTGTTGTGTGTACATGCATGTGCGTGTGCACACCTCATATACATGTCCATGTGGAGACCAGAGGACAACTTGGAAGAGTCAGTTCTTTCATTCTACTGTAGGTTCTGAAGAGCAAACTCAGGTTATCAATTTGGGCAGCAGCTTCCTTAATCCACTGAGCCATCTCACTGCCCTGGGTACTTCTTGACTTTGCTGAGAAAGTGGATACAAATTAAATGAAGTTGTGGGAGGTTTTTGTTGTTTTTGCTTAGGGTTTTTCAGGGGTACAGGGGTAGGGCTTTAGTAATCAAACCCAGGCCCTGTACATGCTAAGCAGTTACTATCATTGAGTTACACTCCGGCCTGTGAGATTTGTTTTTACGGTCTCTAGCCTGGATTCATGCTAAATGTGCTTTAAGTTGTTGTTACTATTATTGTTATTCTGTGGTTTACAGTTGGAGATGTTAACTATGGGAATAAGAAGCTGTAACAACCTGGTTGTTAGAGAACAGAGCCTGGGTTCTCAGAGACAAGTGAGAATGAACTAGAAAGTTAGAAGGCTGTTCACAGGGTGCTAGAGAATTGTAAAAACAGGTGTCTTGCTCTTTTCAGTAATACAGGGAGAACTATGTTTTGGGTCACACATACATACATTCACACTAATAATTATAAAAAGAATGTAGGGCCATCGAGTAGTGGTGGCACACACCTTTAGCCTCAATACTCAGAAGGCTTTTGAGTTCGAGGCCAGCCTGATCTACAAAGCTAGTTCTAGGACAGCCAGGACTTCAAAAGAAACCCTGTCTCAAAACACACACACACACACACACACACACACACACACACCAAAAAAAAAAAGAAAGAAAGAAAGAAGTGCAGGCCCAGATTTCGAGAGTGCTTGTGCTTGCTACGGCCATTCAGATTGTCTCTTGACAAGTTCAGGGGGGTCTCAGCAGTCTACAGCATGCTTAAAGAGCACTCCTGGGCTGAGGGTGTATAGCTCAGAAATAGCATGCTTGCCTAGCTTGTGCAAGGTGTCCTGGGTTCAGTGCTTAGTACTGCTAGCTAAATAAATAAATAGCACTCCTCAATGGTTATGAAACCATAATACATGTAATCATATGATGATTGATATTGTATATTAATTAGCTTTGAGTTAAATGAATAAGTCTTAAAAATACATGAGGAGTCTTTAAATTATGCCTCATATTAGTCAGTTACATATGTTACATAATGTTAGCATGCCTTCCACATGTCTAATTAGAGACTCTTTGTTTAGACCAGAAGATTTCTTAGTGCCAGAACTTCAGGCTACTGAAGAAGAAAAAAGCAAATTAGAATCTGGTTTGACAAATGGAGATGAGCCCATGGATCAGGACCTGTCTGATGTTCCCACCAAGTGTGTTTCTGCAACAGAGTCTATTGAGATAAAGTAAGTACCTTCATGGGGTTTGGAGATTAGGGTTTAAAATACAGTTTCAAGCCCTTGAGTTATATAACATACATTGTTTCAAAAGTGAGATTTTAGCAGAGCCTCTAGTTAGTTCATACTTTAAAATTCGCTTTTCTGTGAAAAGGCCTGTTAAGTATGGTGGTATTCTCATTGATGATCCTTGAATATCCAAGTAATTGGCTTAGTGGTAGGATGGGGAGGAGCTGAACATTAAATTGTACATTTATATGAAGAGACTTTATTTCCGGCCTTTTTAATAAGTCTGGTAGCAGGTGGGAGAACAGTGCAGCTGAGAAGCTAATTCTTCTGTGTTGCTGCTCATTTCATGAAATGTCCTCCTTGACTTAGACATTCTAATGCTTGGGGGCTGAAAATGTTTCAGGACCAGAAGTAATTAAGAAACTCTTTCCTGCATAATACAGTTAATACTGCCAAGAGGTGATTATTTTAGAATTTGAATCACCAGAGAACAAATGATCTTTTTGTCCAGTGATATCTTTTGTATATATTCTTGGACAGGGCTTTTTGGGATACATACTGTAACATGCATTTCACAATTTCCCCTTCATAAGTTATGTGCATTTCTTTCCTGATGATAAAAGCTTAGTTTTAGAATTAGCTTACCAAGAAAGTGAGCTTGAATAATGATGTCTAATTACAGAGCCAGGGTTACTTACATAGACTACGAAGGACGCTCTGATGGAGACTCCATTAAAAAGATCATCAATCAGATGAAACCACGGCAGTTGATCATTGTCCATGGCCCACCAGAGGCCAGTCAAGATCTGGCTGAGTGCTGCCGTGCATTTGGTGGGAAAGATATTAAAGTATACATGCCAAAGCTACACGAAACAGTTGATGCCACAAGCGAAACACATATCTACCAGGTAAATATGAAGAAATAGACATTGCTGTTGTACTATGTACTAGCTCACGTACATTAGGAATATGGTGCATGAGGTGGGTGCAGCTCTCTGCCCTAACAGTCCCATAGTTCGGGATGTTTAAACCAATCTAATTCCCTTTACTCTTACTCCTTTGACAGTGTGCGAAGTGCTAGAAGAGGGCTCCTACTCAAGTTTGGAAGTTTGGAAAAGGCTTTCTGGAAGAAATGATAACTAAACGGGCTCTTATTGGATGCTTAGCTAGTTTGTCAGTACAGTCGGGGAAAGAGTCTTCTAGTTAGATAGACAGCGCTGGCCAGAGGACCAATGTGAGGGAATGACAAGTGTTGTCAGAATGACAGGTCCTGGCTGTGTAGCCCATGCTACTCTCAGACTCGATTCTCCTGCCTCATCCTCCAAAGTGCTGCTGGGATTATAGGCATGTACAACTGTACCCAGCCTCAAGAAAAGTGTTTAAAGAACTCAACAGATGCCACAGTTGTTCTCCTAATTGAGAGAAATAGACAGATACAGAAAATGGCTAGTTAGAAGAGATAGTCTTATCTGGTTGTGGCAGATAGTGACTGTTGAAGGTAGGTGTGATGGCTCTATCCGGAAGAAGTTAGAACTTTCCAGGCAGAAAGTTTTTCTGGATTAGTAAGAGAAAGAAACATGGAGGTGTGAAATTACATGGCACATTCCAGAAAGCACAGACGCCAGCACTCTAAGGCAGCAGATATAGATGTTCCAGTCTTAATTTCAATGATTACACTAGAAATACTAGAGGTAACACCGCAGTGTTAGTATCTGGGTGGGATGGGGACTCCACATCATTCTGTTGTGCAGTCAGATTGAGAACCTTGTTTGGAAAGTGGCCAAGGATCCCCAGGCTCTTACAGATAATTATGTCACTGTGAAGGTTGACATCTGAGGAGAGGCGTTTTCAGATGTTTATCATATTCCCAGAAAATGGCAAAGACTGTGTTTGATTTGTTAACATAAACCCTGTGGGTTTTGTTCCTCCCCTCTCTTTGCGTCTCCAGGTCAGATTAAAGGACTCGCTTGTCAGCTCCCTTCAGTTTTGTAAAGCCAAAGATGCCGAATTAGCTTGGATAGATGGTGTCTTAGACATGAGAGTTTCCAAAGTGGACACAGGAGTTATTCTGGAAGAAGGAGAGCTCAAGGACGATGGAGAAGACTCCGAAATGCAAGTGGATGCCCCTTCAGATTCCAGTGCCATGGCCCAGCAGAAGGCCATGAAGAGTCTGTTTGGAGATGACGACAAGGAATTGGGTGAAGAGACTGAGATCATCCCCACCCTGGAGCCTTTGCCGCCTCATGAGGTGAGAAGCCTCTGCTTTCTCTGTCTCTCTGCTTAGTGGTCTGGGAATTGATGGGGCCTCACACATGCTAGCCATGTGCTCTGCCATTGAGATACATCCCCAGTCCAACTGTCTCCATTTGTCCGCCTGCTAGTTCCCCATTGTGGTTTTAGCTGCTTAAATATTGTGTGGGGGCCAATTTGGAGTTCTTACAAAGCATTACCCAGGTCATGTGTCTCAGTCTTTGCAGCCAGAGGATGATAATTTAGAGGAAACCTTTTCCAAATCTTGTTTTTAATTATTAAACATTTTAACTAGAATATATATTATTATGTTTTATTATTTATTTTTAAACAGATTATTTTCGTCAGTTCTCTCTTTCTCTTCTCCTTCATACCCTGGCCCTCCTTTCTGCTTTCATTTCATGTGTGCCATATTACCCTCCTAGCTGCTAATGCAGTTGTTTGTGATTTGTGTTTTCAGTGTGGATTTTGAAATACAGAGTCTGATTCTGAGGCCCTCCAGTGATGAGATGGGAGTTCTCTAACAATGCCATTTTTCTGTCTTGTCAGTTCCATTCAAATCAGTTTGGTTTCGATGCAGTTAAACGTCTGCCACTGAGTGCAACTTTAATGCTCGCCTAGGAGTTACATGTTCTCAAGAGGGACCTAGTTAATTAGAAAAGCTCCTAGGCAATAAAACAGCAATATTAATACTGTAAGAGTCCTACAGACTTGTCAAGTGACGTCTTTAGTGCACCATGGAGTTGAAAGAGAGAGACGGTCCCTTCTGCTGGCTTTTGATCTAGCACTACTCTTGAATTTGGGAGGAGAAGGAAAAAGATTTTCTCTGTACTAAAGCTATAGTGCTCTTCAAAGCACTTTTAGAGTAGGCAAAAACACTTGCCTTTCTGATTCTCAGCCTGAAGCATCCATTGCAGTCACTCTGAGGAGGAGGGAATGTGGAAGTGGGATTAGGAAAGACTTAGACTCTGAACTAAGCAGGGGACTGGGGACCTGGAAATGAGGTTTCAGTGCAGTTCTGCCTCTTGACACTCTAGTTGACCCTTCCAGCAAGTGGGTAGGTGAAAAGCGTAATATTACCTCGAGTCTCTGTTATTAGGAGGCATGACTAATAAAATTGTGAAACATCAGAAAATGTGAAGGGCTTTATAATGGTAAGTGACAAAAAGTAGAACCAGAGTGACAAACTTGGAATGTAACTTACAGTCTTGACGTGATCTGTCAAAGGACTTGAGGGAATAATAAAAATGCCTTAGAGATCGTGCTGTGTCCCACTTTATCCGGTACACTCTGTGCCTACTGTTTTACTGAAGCTAATCTTTCCCCTTTGACTTTGTTCAAGGTTCCTGGACATCAGTCCGTTTTTATGAATGAACCAAGACTATCTGACTTCAAGCAAGTTCTTTTGCGGGAGGGGATTCAAGCAGAATTTGTAGGGGGCGTACTTGTCTGCAACAATCAAGTAGCAGTCCGCAGAGTAAGTTTATTTTTTGTGAGGGCTGCATTGAACATGTATGTGCTTCTGAAACACATTAATTCTATAGTTCTTATAATTTCATAAAACTGAAAACCAGCCATTTATATTCATAATGATGGCCTTAAAGGCTTATAGCAATGATTCAGATACATGGTACATAATTTTATAAGTAAATTTTTATAATCTGAGTCCTGACATTTATGTGTCTATAAAAACTCATTACTACAGTACTGTACTTATATTCCAGAGTCAGGGCAACCCATTTCCTGACCAGTCATAAAGTGGTCCATGTTATAGATGTTGCTTATTGTTTCTGAATGCTGATGAATGGAAGCTATACTAAAGAACTTTTAAACTGTTTTTCTAGACAGAAACTGGACGCATCGGGTTAGAAGGCTGCCTTTGTCAAGACTTTTATAGGATACGAGACCTTTTATATGAACAGTATGCCATTGTGTAAAGGACATGATGTCAGGAAGTGTCTGCTTGACCTTTCTCAGGAGGAAAAAATTCTCATCTGAGGCTAAACTTTCACTGTCTTGTTTTGTAACATACAAAAAGAATCTGCCAGAAAACGTGAGCATGTATTAGATTTTGAAAAATATAAATCAAGAGCCTGGGGTGTAGCTCAGTGGTAGAGCTCTTGCCTAGCATGTGCAAGGCCCTGGGTTTGATTCCCAGTACTGAATAAAAAAAAGAAAGAAAGAAAATGTAAATAAAACCCATTTTGTAAATTCTCTGCCTTGCGGAATGCTAGAGGCGTAACGAAGAGACAGGCTCAGAACTGAAGGTGTTGATTTCCTCTGCAGATCCCTTGGTCCAAAGGGTTCATTACTTGAAAAAAAAAAAAACAAACAAACAGTGCAACTTAGCGGAGCAGTTCATGGCCTTACAGAAACTGGTATGGATGCTTTCATGCAGGCAGTTTCTTATGTTTCCTGGAATGAAAAGGGAGAATTACATAGAAAAGATGTGCTATAAAAGATACAAACACAAACAGGAAACTGGCAATACATTTTAAAAAGAATGTGCTGTGCTGCTCCTCCTTTTTGAATTCTGATGTGCAGTTGCCTCCACATGGAGTCTCTGCCCTCCACCTTCATCGTAGTGTGAGGCTGCACACATGTTTAGTTTCGAATAAATGTTTATTTCTCCCATTTCTTGTGTATGAAGTTTTTTTGTTGTTCAATTTGAATTTATAGCCTCATCATTTGAATAAATGTCATCTAAAAGAAAGCCTTGAAGCTGAGTATGGTATGTATGCCTGTAATCCCAACAGCACTCAGGAAGCTGGTGTAGGAGGATTGTGAATTAGAGGCCAGCCTGAGCTTACATATTGAGACCCTGTCTCAAAACCAGCAAAAAGAAGGCCTGGTGTGTTCCCAGTTCTGCATATATTTTGTTTAGATACATTTAAACTGTTGACCAAGCAGCTGTGTTTGAAATTATCCAATGCTCTTTTTAAAGAGCAAATGTTGACCCTCACATTTTTATAAGGTAACAGTGTAATTTAATTAAAGGGTATAAATGTTTTCCTTTCTTAGCTTGTTTTCTAAGTTTATGTAAATAGCGGTTGGATTTTATGCTATTACTACAGAAATAGTACTTAACTGGGGTAATTGCCACTCTTGATGTAGTACAAAGAATCCTGCTTAAGAGTAAAAACTGAAAATATGCAACTCCAGTTACTTGAACAATGAACCATGTTGTCCCATTGTAGCCTGTTGCTTTATTTCTTAGAAGGCAGCGTAATCAAGGCAGTCCTTGATGCTTGCTGAAGCTTTAAATCCTCCTCTCTGCACAGTAGCATTTAGAGAAGTCTCAATCTTGTTTAACCCAGCGGTCCACTGTCAGATTAGAATCTGCCAGTTATTCAGTTTCATGTGCTGACAGAGCCTTCTGTTGTGGGTTACAGCACTGAAGCAAGTTTTGTAGCCTTTCATACTGAAAACGAGATGTACACAGTAGTGTTGCAGAGATAGGTAAAGATTGTGCCTTTTTTTAGCAGTCTTGAAACATTCCTGGTTTTCCCGTTCTGATATAGAGGAAGCCTATATTCTGTTTCTGTCCCGGGGGAAGATAACCTGCAGTTATTACATGGTATAAAGTTGCTGGCTATACCTATTACATGGTAATATCTATATCTAAAATTACTTCTTGCCTAGCCTTTCTGCTGTCCTATGAACAGGAATTAAATTTTAAAGCAGTACTTGAACATGGCTGTTCTGCATAATGCCTTTAGAGAACAGCACTTCTGCCTTGTCTAAATGACATTATCCTAAGGTTCCCGAAATGGAGACCTTCATCACAGTCTCAGCTACGTAAGAAAAACATGACTTTTAAAGACAATGGTGAGATAGATCATGAGTGCAGAGAAGCTTTGAGAAGCGAGAACAAGTCCAGCATTTAGCTATCAGCTGATAACCACAAACAGCTTTGTTAGAGAGAAATTTTGTCTGGGCCGATGGCATGTGCCTGTAGTTGCATTGCTTCATTCAGACTTGGGTGAGGGCCAGCTTGGACAACATAAGACCCTGCTCAGAAGAAGAGGGCCTGCTGATATAGCTCAGTGGAAGAACACTTGCCTAGCATGTGTGAGGCCCAGGGCTGGAGGGTGGGGGTTGCTTGTTGCATTTGTTGCAGTGCAATTATCCATGTCAAGTATTGTTGTAGTTATTTCTATATTTTTGTGACTCAGTAGTTGACCTGAAACAATAGCGAAGAAAACAGTTTTATAAGGTGACTTGTTCACCTATTTTTTGTGTTTTTGCAGTTTACATATCATAAAATACTAACTCTTAAATTATACAATTCACTGATTTTGCTATATCCAGAATGTCCAACCACTACTATGTAATTCCAGAATACTTTTTTTTATCATTCCAGAAAGAAACCCAGTAACCATTTGCACCTCATTTCTCCCCAGTCAATCATCAATCTGTCTCTGCTGAAATTTCATAAGAAAGAATCATGCGACATGTGGCCGTTTGTGTCTGCCTTCATTTCACTTAACCCTTGTTTTTCAAGGTTCATTAATGTAGTAATGTATTAGCATCATTTTTGTTTGCTTTGAGACATAGTCTTACATTGTATAGCTCATGCTAGTTTCAAACTCATAATCCTCCTGCCTCTAGAATGCTGGCATTATAGGTGTACACTTTCAATATCCATTTTACGGTTATATGCTGCTCTTGTTTGGCTGTCATATTCATCAGTTGATGTACGTTGAGTGGTTCCTAGTTTTTGGCTGCTATATAAAGTGTTGCATTGAACACTCTTGTATAAGATTTTTAAAAATATAAACATTTGTATTTTAAATTTTCTTGTGTGTATGCTTAAGAATTGGCTTGCTGGACCATATAAGGAACTCTGGGTAACCATATAAGGAACTCTGGACTGTCTTTTGAAGTAGCTGTGCCATTTTGTGTTCTCACTGGCTTATGTGTAAAGGTTCTGTTTTGGTCACATGTATTCTTGACTACATCTTCTATTCTTACCATCCCTAGCCTGTGAGGAGGTATTGCCTGGAGGTTTTGCTTTGTATTTCGTTAATAAACAATGATGTTGAACATGCTGTGTTTCTTGTGCTTATTGGATGTTTATATGTTTTTGGAGTAATGTCTCCAACTCCTTTGTCCATTTGTAAATTGTCTTTTTCATTGTTAGAAGCTTTGTGTGTTGTCTAGATTCTTCTATATATAAGTGGTGAATATTTCTGTGCTTGTCTTCACTTTATTGGTCATGTGATTTGAAACAAAATTTATAATTTTGAGGTCCATTTTTTTCTTCTTTTCAATTACCTGTATTATTGGTGTCATTCTTAAAAAGCAATCTCTTATTTTGAATGTTTTAATTTATTTCTGATGGGAGCAGGTGGACAATTGCCGTAATGTGTGGAGGTCAGAGGACAACTCACAGGGATCTGTTCTCTTCTTCCTGGGATCAAACTAAGGTGGGCAGGCTTGGTGATTAGTACTTACCTGCTAAGCCATCTTGCTTTTATAAACCATCCTTAAGAAGCATCACCCAAAGTTGCAAAGATAGTCTTATTTTTTTATAATAGAGTTCCATCTATTGCAGGTAGGTTTTTGTTTTGTCTTTGTTCACTTTTTTAGCCATTGTTGAATTATGAGGTAAGCATCTAATTTCATTTTCTGCACGTGGATGTCCAGTTGGCCTGATGTCACTTGTTGAATTTCTTATCAAATTATTTTGCCTTGTTGGAAATGAGTTGACAAAATCCCAGTTTGTGTCTGCTCGCCTGGGTCTGTTTCGTTGTTCACTGTATTTTGCACCAGTGTTCACACCGTCTGGGCAACTTTGTGTTTGTAAGCTGTGAGGTCCAGACATTTGAATCCCCTAATCTGTTTCCTTCTTGTTTTCTCTCTCACAGGCTGGGCGTTTTTGAAGAGTGCAGGCCAATTACTTTGTAGAGTGAACCTCACTATGTATAGGTTTGGGGGCTATTTATTAGTGATTAGATTCAGAAAAGCCATTCTCTATATGATGTCAGGAGGTACATGGGTCAGTTTCCCCCATTACTAGTCATGCTAAAGTTTAACAATTGGGCATGCTGTCTTCAAAGTTTTTCATTGGTTGGTTTTTGGTTTTTCTAGACAGGGTTTCTCTGTGTAGCCCTGGCTGTCCTGGAACTCCCTCTATAAACCAGGCTGGCCAGATCTCGAACTCAGAGATCTTCCTGACTCTGCCTCCTGAGTGCTGGAATTAAAGGTGTGCATTACCAGCAGTTTGCATGCCTTCCCCACCACGTGGTGTTTTGATATCCTAAGTGAAATGAACCCCACAGGTACTTACTAAGGACGAATAAGTATTGGAGTGGGGGACAACTTTGAGACTGGTAATCTTTTTCAAACTTTATACTCTAGTTTTAGCTTCCGTTAATGATTCTTACTTGAATCGCTTATTGCCAAACAGCATTTTGTCACTCTACCATTGTGTTCACAGTTGATTGACATTCCATCTGTCAGGTGCTTTCATCATCCCATTTGTTCCTATCAGTAGGCAACACTGTTCCCTACTTTGTATCTGCAGGGCTCCTGGGTGCTTTCAGGCAAGCTCTAGTGTCCTGACATGATCTTCATGCTCCTTGGAATACTTTGTTGCATTTCTGGTACCACAGGGTGCCATCCTGAATGCTCCAGTCCTGGGATCAACCATTTCCCCACAGACATCTCCGTTACTTTAGAGAAGAATGATTTTAGGGTTGAGGGTGATGCTGGGCTGAGCTCATTGCCACCTGTGCTGTCACTGCTGCTGTAGCCTTTCAGTGGACAAATTGGAAAATTTATGTGTGGATGGCTACCTATTTCTTCACCCATCAGTACCTATTAAAATCTACAAGTTCTGGGTTCTAATCTCCTTCACAGAGTTTATTCCAGCCTTCCTAACTTCTTAATGTTTAACGCCTCGCCCTCCATACCCATCCATATGGGCTGGTCCTTTGCTACAAGCTCCTGTCCATCACTACTCAAGGACAGGTTCCCTCACTTTACTCGACACCCACCAGCACCTAGCAGTGAGCCCCACAGGGGACGTCTTCACGCTGGCACCTTAAAGTCAGCCCAGTTCACCCAGTGCTTGGATTGGTAAAACAACATACTGGCTCTGAAGGGTTCTACTCTGGCACTGTACTCTTTGGACTTTGTTTTGGATGGGTTTTGTTTGTTTTGTTTTTAAAGATTTATTTTATCTCCTGTGTATGAGTGTTTTGTCTTTATGTTTGTCTGTGCACCGTGTGGGTATTTGGTGCCCACAGAGGTCAGAAGAGGACATCAGGTCCCCTGGAACCAGAATTACAGCCGTAGTGTGGGTGCTAGGTATCAAACCTGGGTCCTCTGGAAGAGCAGCCAGTGCTCTTAACCACTGGGCCCTGTCTTCACCCCCTGTTGTGGCTGTTTTGTTAACTGTTTTCCTCATAACTCTCTACTCTGTCAGTAAGCCTTAAATTGACTGTCCAGGCAAGCAAAGATGAAATAGTGATTACTAAGGAGGGGTCTTGGTGGAGGAATGGATGAAAAGGAAGGAGCTGTAGTGATCTCGGTCTCGTTTTCTAAGCTAGAAAACATTAGCAGGTCTGAAGCAGCGTGCTAGCATGATTTTATAACTGTCCTTGCCAAAGAACTTTGACTGTCAGTTCATTTGGATCATCCACCCCCTTAACAAGTTTTAGGAGTGTCAGGACCAAGTGCACTATATTGAACGCTGTTCTTTTATAAAACATTCATTTTTCAGTCTTAACAGTTTGGAGTGGGTGGAATAATATGCCCCTGGACAAATGCTTCCGTAGGAAGCTCAGGATGGAGCCCAGTTACATAACTGATGTGGGCAACCTATTAGGACTTGCTCTTACCTGTGGGGAAAATGGGTTCTATGACCATAATTATTTTCATTTTACAGACTTGGCTCGCTTAATGGGAATATTTTTTTCCTTATTTTGGAAAAGAAACAAACGTGAACCCCAAGCCCCTAACCTCTAGTAATTATCGCTGAGTCTTGTTTGTACCCTATGCTGTGCTAAGTGCTTTACATACATTGCCTCAGTCTTCACAGTTGTGGACAGTGTGGGCAACTTGCAGTCCCCATTGCTGAATGAGGAAACTGAGGCTTAAAATCTGCCATTGATCGCCCTCCAGTTCTTAGACATGATAAGCATTTCAGTATATGATGGTCTTTAAAAATTAATTATGTGTGTCATCGTGCACATGTGGAAGTCAGAGAACAATTTGTTGGAGTTGTTTTTCACCTTCTACCATGTGGGTCTCAGGAACTGAGCTCAAGCCTCTGAGACACCTTAATGCCCCCAATAGTGTTTAATAGTTTTTTTTTTTTTATTTTGCTTTGTATGAGACAGAGTCTCCATATAGAGCCCTGGTTGGCCTGGGTCTGGGTAGGTAGACCAGGTTGTCCTCAAACTCACAGAAAAATCCTGGGATTAAAGGTGTGTGCTACCATGTCCAGCCCAGTGAATAATTTTCATGTGCTATCAGAATTCTTCAGATATGAGCTGAAGAAACTATCCCTGGCCACACCAGGAACCAAGGGACCTTATCGAGACAATAATCTCAGTTGTCTCCGAGAAAGGCAACAGGTCTAACAGTCTTTGATGGTACTAGTAAAAGAATGGTTTGGCCCTTCCCTCGATGACATACTTTCATGGCGAATGTGGTGTTCTTAGCAAAATTAGGTACAGATAGGGAGACTTCTGTCCCGCGCTACCGTCTCGCCCGCAAGAACGACGCGGGACACTTAGGATCCTTCTGCAGAAAAGCTTTAATGCGTCTTGAGAGGGAGAGCATAAGCTTACATGGCGGAGACCCAGAATGAGGGGAACCCAGCCCTTATAAAGGAAACAGTCCTCGCTTCTGACGTGTCACTCTTGGATTGGTCCGCTGCCCATTATCCCAGATGATGCCTCGGAAGTAGGCAGGGACACAGCAGTAGTAAGTTACCAAGCACATGCGCTGGGATTAAAGGCGTGTGCTACAACACCTTGAACTCACAGAGATCTGCCTGTCTCTGCCTCCCAGGCATTGGGACCAAAGGCGTGTACTACCACACCTTGAGGTCACAGAGGTCAATCTGCCTCCGCCTCCCAGGCATCAGGACCAAAGGCGTGTACCACCACACCTTGAGGTCACAGAGGTCAATCTCTACCTTTGTCCCTTGAAGCAATGGAGAATGTGGTTGCGGCCCTCCACAGACTTCTCCATGAGGATTTAAGTAGCTGTTATCAAAAGGTAGAAGAACATGTTGGGAGGTATAGCCGGAAGTTTTTCTGTATTCTGCCCAATCCCGCAGCGACTTATAAGATAATCACTCAGAGGCTTGATATTAATTATTAATTATAATTATTTGGCTGATGGTTCAGGTTTATTTCTGGCTAGCTCTTACATTTAAATTAACCTATTTCCAATCATCTATGTATCACCACATGGTTTCATGGCATTACCTGTTCTCTTGTACATCTTGCTGCTCCAGTGGCTACTGGTGTCTCTCTTGACCCCACCCTTCTTCACCTGTATCTCTGCTTAGATTTCCCGCCTAGCTATATTCTGCCCTGCCATAGGCCAAAGCATATTTATTCATCAACCAATAAAGGCACCACATATTTACAGTGTACAGAAGGGCATCCCACATCAGAGAAGCAAGATAGATATCTATCTACTCCATAAGCATAGGGCTTGAGAGTGAAGGCTCAAGAGTCAAGGGTTTCAAATACCATGGCCATCATTTTGTGACGCTTCAAGTCAGTGAGGATGGGGGTTGCACCATTCCCAGGATCAGTGGTATGAACTACCCAAAGCCCTTGGTGTGTGCACAGGCAGCATGCCAGCACATGTTCACGATTAAATGCCACACTCACAGGCATTGCCTCCTGGCACTGCATTATGACTCTAAGGCTAGGTGTCATCTCCATTTTCAAATTTAAAAGAACTTGCTCTGAGGGGGTCTAAATAGCTTTTCAAAGTCACAGAGCTGATTACTGGTGAGCTAGAGCTTTTAACATGCCACTTTGTCTACAAAAAGGCACTCTTAGATTTATCCTTTCAGCTGCTAGACAAGAACCTTCTAAAATAACTTCCAATTGTATCACTCACAACGTCTCCTTAACAACAGGGGAATTCCTACCATGTGGCCTAATGCAGGTCTAACACATACAACGCAGCAAGCTTTCCAGTTTGATCAGTGAGATAATGCATTCATCTTAGAGTTACTGAATCTTGTCTCTGCTGCTAGTTGTATTCTGTTCCACAGACTAAGAGAAAATAGCCCTCTGTTGTTCAAAACAGAAAATCCATGGGCTGCATGAGAATTCTAAAGCGTGTTTATCCAGGAATGTGGTCTCTAGCAGCTTCTCATAAACTCTTTATGGGTGAGTGAGGGATGTGCTGGTTTGGAGTCAATCTGTGGGCTTCTGGTCCTTCCTGTACTGCCTCCAAAGACTGCCGCTTGCTGGATCTGTGCTCATCTGACTGTGCAGGCTATGGCTTCATCTCCCTTCTCTTGACATTTTTTATAAATCCTGGCTGAAGAGATTGACGACAAGTTACAAATCTTGGCAAATGACCTGCCACGGGAAGAAATAGCCCTTGTGCGTACGAGATGCCCCAATCTTGACAAGTTTGGGCAATGGGCTAAATCTAAGAAAATGAAATGTCACCCCGTCTTTCTAAACCAGTGGCACAAGTATGTAATGTAGTGTTAAAGCTTAGGATTATGGATTTAAAACAAGAAGCATTTCTTGAGACTAAAAGTTGAGTATAAAGATGACTGCCAAAATATGGATGAGTGGGCTGTATTGCTGACAGACCAAAGGACTCTGTAATTACTAATAGATTTTACAATAAATCTGGGCTGATCCTGTTTCATTTTACTGGTAAACCTCCATTTAGAGCTCTCTATTCCGTACACTTACCCCTCCTAACCTTTTATTCACACCAGAAAAAATTGAAAAGACTTGTTATAGAAAAGTTTAGGTACAATAAAACATGAGTAGAAGAGTCCTATATTACATATAGTATTTTTTATCAGTTTGGCCAATATCTAACTTTTTTAAAAATGAAATATTACTACACATACACATATATGTATGTATTGTGCCCTTAGGGGGAATTTTCCTATCTTTATAAGCAAATACTTTATCAAATGCCTATAACTTTATTTATTAATGTCTTCCTAATCACTGGATAAGGTTTCCAAATTTTTTCTTTGTAACTGGAAATGCAGATATTTATCAAGTCAGGCAGCATGGTAAAATACACACAAGCAGACAAGTTCAAATAGCTCAAGTACAACTCTTTCAGAACATTAGTTCAGATGTAGGTCAGAGGAGAGTTGCCAACATACTGAAAGGTCTGGAAACTACATCAAATAGGAACTAAAGATTATTAGGTTAGATGTACATTAGAACTCATTTGGGAGACACACCATCCTCCAATGATACAAGCTAAGAATCAGCAGGCCTCCAGAAAGTTGACGGTCAGGTAAGCTTCACCCCCACAGCAGTATTCACCATTTCTGTATTCCATGTGCAGTAGACCGGGGAAAATAATAGTCTTCATCATTTAACAGCAAAACGAGAGGCCTGTAGATCAATGATACAGAGCTTACCTTGCACCAGCAGTGGTGGCACACACCTTTAATCCCAACACTTGGGAGGCAGAGGCAGGCAGATCTCTGTGAATTCGAGGCTTGCCTGGTCTACAGAGTTAGTTTCAGGACAGCCAGGGCTACACAAAGAAACCCTGTCTCAAAAACAAAACAAAACAAAACAAAACAAAAACAAACAGACAACAAAAACTTACTTTACATTTGAAGGTCATCAGTTTGATCCCCAACACAACATTAAAAAAAATAAAAACTGGGGCTGGGGTGATGACTCAGCAGTTAAGAGCACTGACTGCTCTTCCAGAGGACCTGGGCTCAATTCCCAACACCCACATGGTGGCTCACAACTGTCTGTAACTCCCATTCTAGGGGATCAAAACATCAATCATCTGAAAAAAACAAAACAAAACAAAACAAAAACCTCTGAAGTTTGACAGCTCTAAGCCTGAGGCTGTGGATGGGTCAAATTCTAGAGCCACCTAACAGTCCTTCACCGCCCCTTGGAGCCCAAGAATGCAGAGGTTATGTACTTGCTATCCACAGGCCTCCCCCGGGGTGGTTAATATTCTGGAGGGTTTGAGAGCACAAACAGGTTCTCTGTATATACAGACCTCAGTGTTGGGCTTGCTCCTTATGCTTTTAAGCAAGTGGACAGAAACTGAAAACAAGCTGGTGTGGCTCTTCTGATTATCTGACAAAGAAATCCCACAGGGCTGGAGAGTCTCGGTTCAGTGGTTAAGAGCATTGGCTGCTCTTCCAGAGAACCTGGGTTCAAATCCCAAGAATTAACAAATGGGGTTATATGGCATTTAAAAGTTTCTGCATGCAAAGGAAACGATCACCAGAGAGAAGAGGCAGAGTAATGGATGGGGGAGAAATCTTTGCTAACTACACACCAGACTGAGAATGGATATCTGGGTATATGAAGAACCATAAAACTAGAACAGCAAAGAAACAAAGCAATCGCTGTATGAGTTAATGGAGCGAGCATACAATTCTCAAAAGAAGTAAAAAGTGACCAAAAAGTACGTGAAAATTGTTCAGTATTCTTAGCCTGCTGGTTGTCTTGTTGCTCTAACAAAATATCTGACAAACAAGGAAGGGCTAATTTTGGCTAATGGTTTGAGGGGGACACAGTCCATCGTGGCAGAAAGATAGAAAGAAGTCAGGGCAGTAAACATTTCTGTTATCTGGTCACATTACATCTATAGTCAGAAGACTGAATGGTTTGATCTCAGATCACTCTTTTAATTCAATCTGGGACCCCAGACCATTAGAATAGGTGGGTTTTCCCACCTCTGTGAACATAATTCAGATAACTCCTCACAGGCACAGAGGAGAACTGGGAAATGCTGTCTTCTGGAAGTGACATAGCTGTTATGTTCATTAATTCACAGCCCTTGTGGTTACCTGCACAAGACAAAGCCAGGCAATACCCCTGCATGGACAAGTAAGGGGCTCATGAGGCCCCACCCCAACCCGAGGGACAGTTGGCAGTTGATAGCTGCTGGGAGAGAGAGAGTTGTTTTTCTTGGGAAGTTCGGCCCCTGGTAGGCTGCCCCAACTCCAGTGAATTGCCTCACAGCCGTGTGTATGTGGGATGCACTAATTGGTCTTGGAATAAATAAAAATATATTTAAAACAAACAAAATAAACATTAAAATGGGTGTCCGAGACTGCTAGACCTAACCTCATGTGGCAGTAGGAGCTGAGCATGGTGGCGCATGAAGAAGCTAAGGCAGGAGAATTAAGAGATCAAAGCCAACCTGGGCTGCATAGCAAAAGCTTTTTATCTCAGATATATATATATATAAATATATATATATGAATATATGATAGATGATAGACAGATGATAGAGAAATAGATAGATGATTGATAGATAGACAGACAGATAGATAGATAGATAGATAGATAGATAGATAGATAGATAGATAGATAGATAGAGATAAAAGCACTGGTCTTGTGCTCAGCAGTAGAGTATTTACCCAGTAGGTGTAAGACCCATGGATTTCTTTCCCAGCACCACAAAAAGGAAGGAAGGGAGGGAGGGAGAAACAAGGGAAGAAAGAAGGAAAACAGGTTGGCTCAGAAATAGGAACTGAAGGAGGCAGTATTATAGAGTTGGGAAGATAGGGTTCAAATAGCTCAAAAATTCCATTTCCTACCTTCAGAAAAAGAAACCTCCAAGTTCTTCTCTGTTGGATTGAACCCCAGAATCTGTTTATGTCTGGGGCTTTCCTCGTTCCTCAGCTTCTCCACTCACCATAGGAACAGTGGACGCTTTAGTTCAGGCTGGGATTTAATTCACACTCTGTCTCACCTGTTCCAATTGCATTTGCAGCCTTGTACTTGCTCACCTGTCCCTTTGTGGGCACATTTTTCTGATGCTGGCAGATTTAACATTTTGAGATTTCGCCTCTGAAATACAGTAAGGAAAGGACTGATGTCAAACGCAAATCAGAAATCAAGGGAAAACTTACCAGCTCAGAAAGGGCAGAAGCACCGAGTGATTTCTAGGAGGCCTTGTACTAGGACTCACCTCCTCTTCATTCTGATTCCATCTCCCTATAGAGGGTGGGGAGGACCGGGAAGGATGAAGAGGACGAAGCTGAGCAGGGAGGCTAAAGGCTACATTCACCCTCTGGCTGGCACCTGCTAGGCCCTCTAGGTGATATGACCCGGCAACACTGTGGTATATTTAAATCTTCTTTTTAAAAAAGTAATTTAGCTTGGCGGTGGTGACACATGCCTTTAATCCCAGCAAAGCAGGTGGATCTCTGAGTTTGAGGCCAGCCTGGTCTACAGAGCAAATTCCAGGACAGCCAGGGCAACACAGACAAACCCTGTCGGGAAAAAAAACCAATAATAATAATAATAATATTTAGACGGGTAGACTGAATAGTACCAATCCTAACCTGATAAAATGTTTGTGTTATAATAAAATATCAATGAAAGGCCAGGCATGATGGCGCACAGCTTTAATCCCAGCACTTGGGAGACAGAGACAGGGAGAACTCTGAGGTCAAGGCTAACCTGGTACACATAGTGAGTTTCAGGACAGCCAAAACTGAGTAGCAAGACTGTCTCAAAAACAAAATCAATCCCACAAACAAAATGTCAGTAATATGCAGAAAAGGATGTAAGATCACTTAGAAAGCTTCATACGCAGCCAGGTGGTGGTGGCACACGCCTTTAATCCCAGCCCTTGAAGGCAGAGGCAGGCGGATCTCTGTGAGTTCGAAGCCAGCCTGGTCTACAAGAGGTAGTTCCAGGACAGGCTCCAAAGCTACAGAGAAACTCCGCCTCGAAAAGCCAAAAGAAAAAAAAAACTTATATGCAAATGACCAAGGGAAGATTCTAGCTTCCACCCATACTGAAGATGCATTGTTGAAGAAAGCCGCTTGTTGGTTCCTGGCTACTCAGTCCCAAAATAAACATACAGAAACTGTATTATTCAAATCACTGCTTGGCCCATTAGCTCTAGCTTCTTATTGGCTAACTCTTATATCTTATATCTTAATTTAACCCATCTCTATTAATCTGTGTATCACCACGAGATCGTGGCCTACCAGCAAAGTTTCAGTGTGTCTGTCTCCAGCAGAGGCTCCATGGCTTCTCTCTGACTCTGCCCTTCTTTCTCCAAGCATTCAGTCCAGTCCTCTCTGCTTAGCTCTGTTCCCCTATAGCTCCTCTATAGGCCCAAAGCAGTTCCTTTATACATTAATGGTAATCACAGCATAGAGAGGGGAATCCCACATCAATGCATGCAGTTTATAACAATCACTACCTTTTGCTTTTGTCCCAGTGAATAAGTACTTTCAGGAAACATGGATGTGACATGAAAATCCCGATCTTCCTTACTCCCCATGCTGATGTACAATGGGTAGAAGAGGTGGTAGAGGAGGTCATGGGGAGAGCCTGGCTACCCTCAGCCTGCATTGTCGTTCTTCATCACCTACCCTGTCAAAAGTGGCCCCTCTTTGAGAACATCACAATGTCATTTCATCTGTGCCTCCTCCATTTCTGATTGAGATCCCTGCCCTTTAAGAGGACTGGATGAGCTCAGACACTAATATGGTTTCAGGAAGATGCCTGAAGATCGTGCCCACTCATTTGACTCATTTGACAGTAGCTGTGTGCTTGCCCTCGCAAGCGTGATGAGGGACAACAGGCGAGTGTGTACGCAGGGTGGATTAACCGAAGATCTGGAATGTTTGAATAGCTCTGGGCCTCTCGGATCCTCGGTGTATTTGCTTGTCAAGTGGAGATGGGGTTGGGGTTAAACCAGATAATCAATAAGACCCCTGTTTACATTCTGATTCTGTCACCCATGCCGCATACACTGGGTTGCTAAGGAGCTGCCATGCTTTAAATGCAACACACTGGGGAGCAAGTAACGAATGTAAGACCCGACAGATGAATGCCTTTCTGGGTCCCCGCTGTTGCCACCCTCCACTCAGCCCTCCCTCACCTCTTTGCCATGAGCTCCCAGTAGGTATAAAACAAAACCTGCATTAATGCAGCTCACTCTTCAGCTAAGGGGAAACCGTGCACAGAATTTCAGCACTTGCAAATTGCGTTCCTATGTGGGATCAATTTACTATCTGCCTCCCACAGACCCGAACTAGGGACACTCTTTGTTGTACAAATGGCCATCCCCTGTGAGTAATTTCAGATTGAAACTACATTTTCTTTATAATAAATCAGTTTTATTTGTACTTTTCAATGGTGGTAAAACTGAGGATTTCGACTTAACGTCTAATCATTAGGAAAGGGTAATTAGGTGGCGGCGTCCTTAAAAACTTAGCAGCTATAGAGTTTTAGAATCTCATACAGGGCTTTGAAAAACATTGAGTTCCCCTCTAAAAAGTGTGTGTATGCGTGCATGTGTGTGTGTCAAGGTTTGCATGTGGTTGGTTGGCAACTTTTGGGATAGGTTTTCTCCTGTAGAGTTCCCATCGATGGAACTCCAGTTGTCAGACTTGGTGGCAGGTGCCTTTACCCTCCAAGCCTTCTTGCCTGCCCCAATTTCCTTTTAAACTCTGACCTGCAAAACAACCTAAGCAAACGAGAGTCTCCTTGGAGTAAGAGGAGCTCTATAAAGAGCAGCGGAAGTAATCCATCTTTAATGCTCTGACTTATCTAACTCCCTTTTCTCAGCCCAAAGACACAAACATTTGAGGAGAGGGAAATCCATGACTTCATCTGTAGCTATCTATCTCCAGAAAGAATGTGGCAATGCCGAAGAGGAAGTTTTTACAGTAAGGGGATAGGCTAGGAAGAACATTATCAGAAGAGATTATTTAAAAAGCATATTCTGGACTAAAGAGATGGCTCAGTCAATTTCCAGCACCTAAATCAGCACCTAAATGGCAGCTCACAACCTTCTCTAACTCCAGGGCGTTTGAAGCCCTTCCTGGCCTCTGTAGCCAACAGTCATGTAGGTAGAGCACAGACATATATTCAAGCAAAATACCCATACACATAAAAATAAATCTTTTTTTAAAGCATATTCTGATAAGCTAGTGGAGGAATGGGTAATGGACCTGACCATAGATCAGGAAAAAAAAACAAAAAACAAAAACAAAGTAGAGAACATATTTTACAAAACAATGAACATATTCTACAAAACAATCAGATAACACACTGATTAACAACCCAGAACAGATCTATGTCCTGCACAATGCTTATGGAATTGCTCCCCTTTGAACAATCTATGATGAGAAAAGTTCATAGGAATAAGTGACACCTGTTGTCTTTCGTGCTTTCTTGCCTGTGTTAACCCTCAGGGAACCCCCAGAGTGGGCCTGCTAAGCAGACATAGCAATTTATCAGAAACTGACTCTGGGGAGCATCCTGGGTACTCTAGAGGAGGAAGCCATGAGGTGTAGTCCTAGCTTTGGGTGATTGCGTGCTAAGGCCATGAACACCAGGCTGGGGATGTAGCACAGTGGTAGAGCCCTTGTCTTGCTTGCCTAGCATGGTTAAAGCCCTAGGTTCGATCCGCTGCACTGAAGAACAGAAAATGACAGAGGAAGGGAGAACATGGCCAGTGCAATCTCCTCAATAGATCAGAGAAAAGCAGAGGGGTGCCTGAGCTAACATGGGGGCGGGGGAGGCACAGTGGCGAGAAAGCATGCCTTCTACAGAATAGCTAGTGCAGGGTAGGGCCAGACTGGGAGGAAGGGACAGGAGATGAAGGAACAGCAGGTGGGCCCTGAGATTTTTCTATGCCTCATGGAAAATCTAAAAGAACAGGAGAGGGTTTGCACAGTGGCTCACTTGTACTTGACACTATCTAGATAAATGGGTATTCTGCAGAGACAGTGGAAGCTCAGCTCGGGATGGAGACAAGAAAGGTTTCTCACAGCAGGTTTGAGGGCTGGAGTGGGGCAGAGGCACCGAGTTAAGGTGTGAAAGGGGGTTTCTCTCCATCAGTGTGAAAGTGAACTCCAAGATGTGTAGTCACACTTGGCTGTGAGCCCCAAGGACAAAAACCCCTTCTGCTTCACTTGCCCAAGAAGACCATGGATGTATATGGACTCATTCCCACGATTTTTACCTCCTCAACATTCATCTCCCCCTCTGCTAGTAAGAAGTGTAGGTTTTGCTCTAAGAAACCTGTCTCTTCCCTACTCTAAAGAGGAAGAACCACACTTTCAGCTCCAGGGCTGAGCATGTGACTGAAGAGTCATTCAAAATGATTGGTGTAACCTTACTCAGTCCGGAGCCACAAGACTTCAGTCCCAGACCAGAGTTTTGTGTGGGTATGCTGGAGACTGACTCCAAGACCTTGTAAGTGGCTTTCAAGGTTGACACTCACCCACTGAATTACGTCTCCATACCCAGACCTTATGGGAAAGAACACTCCACTTCCCATTAGGCTACTGATTTGGTGGGATCTAGCCCCGGGGAAAGGGTCACCTTGACCTCTTCCTGGGGGAACAGTCTGCTCCAGAAAGAGATCAACACAGAAGAAAGCTACAAGGGAGGGAGTGGAGAGAAAGCTCCCAAACTGTGCTGTCACTAGCGCACCTGGGGAATTAGCTACAAACACCAGTAGGTTCTTGACCCAAGGCTCTTGCTTGTTCATCTCAGCTAGTGTGAGCTAGATTTTCTAGAATTTGCAGAGCAAGAGTTCTGTCTAAAGAAAGCCCACTGCATAGAAATCAGCAGTAGTGATCATCCCCCATTTTATTTTCTTTGTCTTTTCGAGACAGGGTTTCTCTGATAACAGTCCTAGCTTTTCTAGAACTTGCACTGTAGACCATGCTGGACTTGAACTCACAGAAATCTACCTGTCTCTGCCTCCCGAGTGCTGGTATTAAAGGCATGTGCCACCACTGCCTGGCTACCCCACCACTGCCTGGCTTATCCCCCAAATTTGAAAGCTCAGTTCCTCACATCTACAGACTGGAGCTAATACCAACCCTGCTCATCCCACAGGGCTGCCAAGGAATGAAGGGATCGCACAGGACAGACAGACGAGTCTTTCAAAATTATTAAACCACCCCATAACCGAGCCAGGAAATAACCAGCTAGCGGCAGTTCTCACAAATCAAGATTCTTGACAATTCCAAATGGGAATGTTTCAAGCCATGAAACCAAGTTGCTTTAAACTTTTCTTCCTGTCATGAAGAGAAGCAATAAGTAGAGGACTGGGGTGAAGGCTCAGTGGATAAGAACGCTTGCTGTGGAAGCATAAGGAAGGACCCAAGTTCAAATCCTCAGTCCCCACATAAAAAGCCAGACGTGGCGGTACCCCTGTAATCCCTGTGCTGTAGGACGTGATGGCTGCTAGCCGAGCTCCAGGCTCAATGAGAGAGTCTGTCTCAGGGAAACAAGGTGCAGAGGGATAGAGCAGACACTGGTGTCATCTACATGGGGGATGTACACACTGTCACACATGCAGGCATCATACACACTATACCAGAGGGGATGGGGGGTGGGGAGAGAGAGAGAGAGCAGAGAAAGTTGAGTTTAGATTTCTCAAGATTTTGTAAACATAGAAAAAAACATCAAATTCCTGGACACAGACAGGACGTAGATGGATTTGAATTTTCCAATGCTTGGCCCATTGAACCTTAGGAGATAGAATGTTGGTGACTGAAGACAGAGATAGGCAGGCAATAGTTGCTCAGCTCAAGGATCCTTGTGACTTCTTGTGTTTGGCTCACTTGCCTGTCCCTCACTCCTTCTTCCTCTCTAATCAGGATGAAAGATATCCTAAATAGCCAGGGCTCTTATCTCACTGCAAGGAACATTTTTTTCTTTAGAAAAAAAAATAGACAAGGGTAATTAAACTCACCCCCCCACACACACACACATAGCAATATGTTCAGTCTTCTGCTGATCTTGCAAAGAGAAGAAATTCCCAACCTCCTGCTTCTAATGATAGTAAGATCATCAAGGGGCACATCTGAACCTTTGAAACCCTGAAGATTCTGTCAACTCCTCAGTCGCCACTCAATAGAAAGGTATCAAGATAGTGACTTGGTAAAAGGAGTGTCTCCAGTGACCAAGTTGGAAAGGTTCTGATGGAGCCCCAACTGTCCATCAAACACAGGCTTCCTTCAGACTAAGAGGGACACTGAGGCTTATTAACTCTGTCACTGTTTCATGTGGCTCAGTCATGCTGCAGCTCTAAATAGGAAACAATTTTCCATTTTGTCCTCAAGAACATTTTACATTTAGTGTGTGTGTGTGTGTGTGTGTGTGTGTGTGTGTGTGTGTTTTGCCTGCATGTATGCATGTCCATTACATACATGACTGGTGCTTGAGGAGGTCAGTATCCACAAGTGCCAGATGCCCTGAGAATAGTGGGAACAGAACTAGGGTCCTCTCCTAGAATAGAAAGTTCTCTTAACCTCCGAGCATCTCTCCAGCCCCCTTAAAAAGATTTTAAATAATGCCAAACAAAAGTCAACATTTTTAGCCAACCTGAAAATACATATATGTATATATATGTGAAAATAAATAAAATAGTTAAGTGTTTCTATGATTATTTATTTATATTTATTTTGACTTTTTAAGACAGGATCTTACTATAGTCCAGGGTGGTCACAAATTCTTTGCAATCTTTTGCAATCTTTTGTCTTAGCCTCGAGAGTGCTGGATGGCATTACATGAAATACCTCCATGCCTGACTCTAAGATTTCAACTTTTAATATAAAAAAGTCATGTCTAAGCCAGATGTAGTGGTGCACACCTTTAATCCCAGCACTGAGGAGCAGAGGCAAGAAAATCTCTATGAGTTTGAAGCCAGCCTGACCTACATAGTGAGTTCCAGGACAGCCTGAACTACACAGTGAAACCCTGTCTCTGGGGTGTGTGTGTGGGGGGGGGGGTTTATATATCTAAAAATTGCATAGCATAATATATCTCCAAGTGTGCTCTCCAATACCCTGATTCAGAGAGCAATGTGCAGTTTGATTCAGACTCTGTTGACTATTCATGGATGCCAACATTGCTGTCCTCATTCCTGGAAATCCTTTAACAGTTTAAGGCTGGGGACCTCCAGGGTTCTAATAATGTAAGTCAGGCAGTGCAGATCTCAGGCCTTATTTCTGTGGATGATAAGGTGGGGCCTCAGGTAAGCAGTAACTGTTTCAGTTAAGTGTCAAGGTGCTGTAGAGGACTGCCCTCTGAGCCAGACTGCCACCACCTTCATTTTTGCTGGGTCACACTATATGATCACCACAGCTGGGACTGTTGACTATTTACCTCCCCTCATAGAAGGAGCAGGTGGGGGAGGGTCATGGGACCCTCACCTGAGTATCCAGCCACCCCTCCTAACCAGCTGCATGCAATTCATGTGTTCTTGGGGGAGGAGCTTAGAGGATATACAGGTGGGAAGGATGGGGATGGGGCTCTATCTACGCAGCCATGGGAAAGTCATTATCCTTGCTAGATGCAGACCTTCCAGTGTGGGTGCTTTAAGGTCACCTATTCTCCTGCCAGTAACATCTCACCCACTGCTCGGTAAGTATGTCCAACACACTCTGGTTCTCTGGGTGAATTTTGGTGGAATCTTACCTCGCTTTGTCTCTGGAACCTTAGGAGGAGGTGTAGATGCTGTTTGCATCCTTCCCACCTAGGGAAAGAATTTTAGCAACACATGGTACGCATTGGTCTTGGAGCCATTTTGACCACCACTGTGCAATGCTGGGAGCTGTTGGCCCATTGGTTCTGAAGTGAGGTAATAATGTTGTTTGGGTATGGTGGCACTTGTCTGCAGACCCAACTATTCAGAAGGCTGAGGCAGTAGAGTCATCAGAACTCTGGGATTTGACACAAATCTAGGCGACACAGAACATATATGCCTCAAAAAGTGGTGGGAGGGCCAGGCGGTGGTGCATCTGTGTGAGCTCGAGGACAGCCTGGTCTATAAGAGCTAGTTCTAAGACAGGCTCCAAAGCTACAGAGAAGCCCTGTCTCGAAAAAAAAAAAATGGTGGGAGGGAGGTGGCTGGGGATCTATCTCAGTTGGCGGACTGCTTGCCTGGAATGCAGCTCAACTCCAGCACTGAATAAGCTGAACATGGCATCGCACCCTTGTAATCCCAGCATTTGTTAGCATTTGTTAGGATCAGACGTTCAAGGTCATTTGTGAGTATATGTTGAGTTTGGAGACATCTGGAACTACATGAGATTTTATCTCAAAAGCGTTTTAAATAATCAAGGATAGCTTTGACCATTTCTGTGCCTCAGTTTCTTTATCTGTAAATTGGGGTTTATACCACTATCTACTTTGTATTATTGCAGGGTGGAATGAAGTTGTCATTATAAACCAAGATGATCAGTTTCTTTCTCGCTCTTTTTTTTTTTCCTTTTCTTGTTTTTTCCAGATAGGGTTTCTCTGTAGCTTTGAAACCTGTCCTGGAACTAGTTCTTGTAGATGAGGCTGACTTCAAACTCACAGCGATCTGCCTGCCTCTGCCTCCCGAGTGCTGGGATTAAAGGTGTGTGTCACCACCACCTGGCATAAGGAACATGTTGCTCGTATGTAGCCAAGGAAACAGCCTTCTGAGTGAGCTGAAGATCAGTTTCTAATGAATAAGTATTCAATAAACATTAACTTCATGCTACTTAAAGTATGTTTGAGTAGTTTTGGTCTTATTAATTTTATGTGGATTATATAATTAATCTTTAGTTATACCATTTCTATATCCTTGGGAGAAAACAGTGCTACTGCTTCATTCATTCATTCATTCATTCACCCATTGAGTCAATCACTCAGTCGTGAAGACTCCCTCTTCTGTAATCCCAGTGTATTCCCATATGCTCTCTCTCTCTCTCTGTGTGTGTGTGTGTGTGTGTGTGTGTGTGTGTGTGTGTGCATATATGTATGTATGTGTGTGTATGTATGTATGTGGGTACAGGGATTGTGGGTACAGGCTGTAGCTCACTGGTCAGCCAGCCAAGACAAATCATGAGCTCCAGGTTCAGTGAGAGATCCTTCCTAAAAAAAAAAAAAAAAAAAAGTACTCAGTAGTTAAGAACAATGGCTGCTCATCCCAGGTTCAGGTTCAATTCAGTTTAGTTTCCAGCTCCCACAAGGCAGCTCACAATCCCCTGCAACTCCAGTTCCAGGGAATCTGATGCCTCTTCTGACCTCTTTGGGCTCCTGCAAGCATGTGGTTTATGTACATACATATGTACATACACTCAGGAACACAGACACACACATAAAAATAAATAAATAATATTTAAAATAAAATTTAAAAATAAGGTAGACTGTCAATTACAGTGGAAAACACCCAACACTGCCCTCTGCCCTCTATACACTTAATGTATATACATAAACCCTGGACACATGGACACACACACATATACAGAGACAGAGACAAAAGTACAATTAGATCTCTTCCTTTGCTGCTGCTGGAGCTGCTGCTTCCAATCCAGTGGAATCCCATATGGGTCCTTTCTCTTCGATCACCTCCCTTCGGATTTGGACAGCGCCTTTACAAGCATGTGGTTGCTTGTGGATCTTTTGTTCCAGCCTTCTAGCTTTTCAGTTGGGAAAACACAGGCCTGGGAAGGGAAGGAGACTCGTTCAGGTCCTAGAGAGAGAGAGAGAGAGACAAAACAGAAAATGCCCTGACCTCCCAGGTCCCCTTGCACCCAGCTACTTGTGGGTGACCTGCAGAAATGACCAACACTAGGCTTTAGCCAGAAACTCACACTCTCAGGGAAGGGAAGAAAGGCAGAGGAATCTACCCGACTACTTTAAGGCTCAAAGGAGCCCCTCAGCTGGCCCGAAAACTCCTCCCACTGACACTACCTCTTCCTCCTCCCCTCTCTGTCCTTCCAAAACATGGAGAGCAGCTGCACGCCTCCTCAGCAGAAGGTGGCACCTATTCCTGGCAGGTGGAGCTGCTGAGCCCTAGCTGGAAGGTTGCTCTAATCCCTGCTCTCTCCCACACTAATTCCCTGCAAATAATCTCCCAGGCTGGCCTTAGCCTACTTCCAAGGCTAGAAGGTACAGGAGGTAAGCCAGTGGCTTAATGACCTGCAGGAGACAAAGACCCATATCACTCCACAGGCACAAACCGGATGATGGGCTGGGAGCTGAGATTCAGCGAGACTGTCAAGGTCCGGGGCTACTCAGCTTCAGGGACTTGAATTCTGCCATTGCACCACAAAGCTCACCGGGGAAAATGGGAAGCCCTCTGCGTGGTGAATTATGAATGAGCTTGCTCCTGCCTCTCTCAGCACCCTTCTGCCTTCCTGGAATGTAACTGTGGCGAACTGACTTTGCTGCAGTCCCGAGGGGAATGTCAGTGTGTCTTCCTTGAAATGACTTGTGGGTCGGTCTGCTCGTCTCCATCGCCGAAGGGTTATTTGGAAACAGGAGCAGCAGTGTGGGGCTCTGCCTAGCTCCCACACATGCTCACGGTACAGGCCAGTGCGTGGGTGGCTGGCTGCTTCAGGTTTCCGCATGGCTCCCAGATTCCCGCTCCCCAACCCTGTAATGAAAGCTGACTCAATTCGTTCAAGGCTTGGGGCTCCGTGTTTATCCTAGAGACCCCAGGCTATCACCTGCTGTGTTCTGAGTGCTGTCCCAAGAGTCTCACAAATAATAGCTCCCCTAATAAGCCTGACCAGTGTCTAGTCGTAGCTCCAGTTCCTTCATTTCTAGATGGGTAAACTGAGGCAGGGAGGAATGTGGTCACCAAGATCACACAGCAGGTAGGTGGAACTATGATTTAAAGTCATATTAGCATTTAAAGCATATGCTCCAAAGCACCCTACTGTATAGTCACTGTTGAATGCATGCACCTTCAGAAGAGACTAGGATAGAAATGGCATGACCCCCAAAATGCCAGCTGTAATAACAACACCAGAAGTGAAGGGCAGAACAGGGTGTGGTACTCAAAGCCAAGTACAATTGGATTCTAAAATGGGAGACAGGGACATTTATTAATTAATATTCAATTAACATCAGTCATATGCGTGTTTAGCTTTATTATTTGCTGACGTGCCTACTGTCTACAGACAGACAATAAAATATAAGTTTGATGAGCATAGGAATGTTGAGCCAGGCCTAATGGCCTGGGCCTGTGAGCTCTACTACTCTGAGGACTGAAGCAGGAGGATCCCGAATTCAAGGCACGCTTTTACGATAGTGTGAGTTCAGGGCCAACCAAGGCAACTAAGTGAGACCTTGCCTCACAATAGGATGTGGGAGGAGGCTGAGGATATAGCTCAGTGGTAAAACACTGGTCTGGCATTTCAGAACTCCCAGGTTCAAGCCTCAGCACTGAAGCAAGGAGCTCTGTACAGTCTCTGCATCTCCAGCACTGACAGTAACATCTGGTCTGCAGTAGGTACTCAATATTTGTTTGAACTGGTATGCTAAAGGTGGACATGCATTCGTTGTGAATTCTCTAATTGAGAGGTGGGTCTGCCTCTCCTCACGTTGCGTGGAGGCTTACCTCGGTGGCTCACTTGCCTCGGTGGCCCACTTGCTTTGATGGCTCGCTCAGCCAACACAACCCAGCAGAAGCACACTGCTCTAGGACCTCTGAACCTGTTGTAAGGAGTGCTTAGGGTTCGACCTGGAGTTCTTGGAATGCTCACTCCCGGATGGCTCCTTTTGAACTCTTCTTCCTCTTTCAAGCATTCCAAGCGCCCAGAAGAGACTGTGCGCAGACGGTCAGCAGCTAGAACCAAGCCCGAGTTGACTGTCCCTGCCAAGGACTGGCCACAGCAGAGCCTGGTGTGGGCACCCAATTTAGATGAGAATTCAGACCATCGCAACTACAAATATTTGCTTGTAATAGCATGACAGATCCCAAGTGAGAGCCACCCAGTGGGGCCTGCTCACTACAAAGAGTCATGGAAAATGGAGTGGAATTTTATATATGTGGATGAAGAGAGGAAGTGAGCACATGCCTGTGATAGAACAGCATGTATATTTCGGGCTCATTCATGTGAAATCATGTTTATATGATTATGTATAAAGAGACCCCTAGAAGATGGCCACCAAATAGTTAATGGTAATTAGTCTCAAGATGAAGACATTCAGGGCACCTTTAACTGTCTTCATGTTTTAAAGATTCATTCAGGTTGCTTAGAGTGTGTCTAAGTTATTTATATAATTAAATATAATCATCAAGGTTATTGAAAGTGAGATGAAAGAAAAATAATCAACTCAGAGTTTTTCTATGACACAGTGGACAGCCTTGAAGATTGCCATGACTGTTCTTGTGAATATCGCCCTTGTGCAAGGGTCATGTCAGTCCCTGGACTAGTGGTTCTCAATCTGTGGGTTGTGACCCCTTTGGGGGTCAAATGACCCTTTCCCAGGGGTCGCATATCAGATATCCTGCATATCAGATGTCTACTTACGATTCATAACAGTAGCAAAACTGCAGCTGTGAAGTAGCAATGCAATAATTTTATGGTTGGGGGTCACCACAACGTGAGGAACTGTATTAAAGGGTCGCAGCATCAGCAAGGCTGAGAAGCACAGGTCTAAACCATTCCACTTTTAATATATGAGCTGCTCAAGAAAGCACATGCCTAGTCTTTGAGGGGTAGTAAAATTAGGAGGATTTAAAATTTCCATCCCTAACCTTCTTTTTAGACCCTGGGTCAGATGAAATTGAAGAACTTGCCCAGCCTTACAAGACTGCTAAATCAGTCTTTTATTGAACTTTTATTTGAAACAGAAACCATCTTTGGTTGATTTAAGCATAAAGGAAATGTATTAAAAGGTCAATGAGCATCTATTTATGACAAGAACTCTCAGCAAACTAGGAATAGCAGGGACCTCCTCACCCTAATACAGAATTCCTGCAAAATCTATAGCTCCTGTTATACTTAATGTCACAGACTGGATGCTTCTTCCCAAACTGGAAAAGGTAAAGACGTCGGCTCTCACCACTCCTACTTAACATGTAGCCAGTGTAAAGAGTTGAGAGAAAGAGAGAAGAGGCAGAAGGATAAAGAAGACCTTAAAACAGCCAACACTATGTCTACACAGGAGAGCTCAAAGAATTTCTAGTCCCTCTTAGATCTAGCATGCGAGTTTCGGAGAATATAAGACACCAGCTCAATGCGCTAAAATGTACACTTGTCATTGCATCCCTACATGTTAGCAATGAACAGGGGACACTGAAAGAAATCCAAATGATGCCATTTACAGCAGTATAAAAACCACAAGATACTTGGATATAAAGAATGTGCAAGCTTTGGAAGCTGAAAACTGCAAAATATTGACGAGAGAAATCCCAGAAATCTTAGATGAGATACTGTGCTCATGGACTGGAAATAATGAAACCTATAACATGCCAGTACCTCCCCACCCCAATCTCCACTATCCTATTGATCTCCAGGGTCAATGCGATTCTAATCATTGAATCTAATACTAGCAGGCTTCTGTTGAGAATTAAAAAGGTGATTTTAATATTTTTATAAAAGAGCAAAGTGCCTAAATGGGCCCGAATGGTATTGATAAAAAACAAAATTATAGGACTTATAATAATAAGTCTGATTTTAGGGCTTATTGTAGATAGAACTGCAGTGATCAACACAGTGTGGTGTTGACAGGACAGACATGGGTCAGCACAACAGAGAACAAACAGTCTGGAAAAATGCACAGCAAGTGGTTTGTGATGCCAGTGCCAAGGTAGTTCATAGAGGGAGGCTGGTGTTTCAGCAAAGGACAAGGGAACTATTCGCTATTTCTTTGCAAAATGCAAGGAACTTCGTGCCATGTGCCAAAGCTATCTTGGAACACTTAACTCCAAGAAACTAAAATTTTGAAACAGGAGAAAATCTTTGCTATTTGGGGCTAGATAAATATTTCTAGGTGCACAAGAAACATGAGTCACAAAAGAAAAAAAAAGATAAAACGAAATCGCACACAAATTAGAACCTCTACATTGAAAGACACTTATGAAAACAAAAAAAATCAAGCCACAGACTGGAAGAAAAAAATTGTAAAACATAGCTGATAAAGGACTGGTACTGGAATACATAAAGACCTCTAAATAAAATTCAGTAATAAAAAAGATCCTGCAGGGGTTTAAAAGAGAAATGTCACCCCTCCCCATGAGTTCGTGTGTCTGAACACTTGGTCCCCAGCCAGGTGCCACTTGCTGTGCCCTCTGGGCCCCCTGAGTGTGAATACCATGTGACCAGGCAGCTTCCAGCTCCTACCGCCATGCCTTCTCTGTCTGGTGTCACATCTGCCCCACCATGATAGACTCCATCTTTCTAGAACCAGTAATCCACAATAAACCTTTTCTCTTTATCTTGCTTATAGTGGGATGATTTATCACAGCAACAGAAGCGAAATGAATAAAAATATCAATACAAAATCAGCAAAAGATGTGAACGGAAACTTTGCCAAAGGATGTGTAGGGAGCAATAACAGCTGCAATCCACAGTTAGAAAACACGCCTTGAGTCTACAATTACAATTAAGCAAATGCAACTCAAGACTATAAAGAAAATGGTGCTGAAGGTTAAGGCAGAAAGATTGCTTGAGTCCAGAAGTTCAAGGACAGCCAGGAGCAGAGTGACATCCTAGCTCAAATAAAATTTCTTAATTAAAAAAAAAAAGCTATAACGAAGTACCACAATGAGCTAATGGAGTGTTCGACTTTTTCTATCTGATGCTATCCAATGCTGGTAAGGATGCTGAGCAGCTGGGACTCTGGCTGGTGCTGGCAGAAATGGGGTGATCTGGCCATGTTGGAGAGCAGTTGAGCAAATTTTCTACATAGATATGTAGTCCCACCTCTCTGTGTCTAACAAGGCGAAGTGTGTGCACCAGGCTCCTATGCTCCTCGTATGCAGTCCTTTTATTAAATTCCTGTGCTTCCTTTGGGGTGTTTTCTGTGTTCCTGCTGGGCACATCTGTAACAGATATCTTCTCAGGAGATTTACCACAAAAGAAAATGTTTCCGTTCTAGAGGCTGAGACGGATTGCAAAGTCCGCTAAGTCAGTGGGTGTGAAGGGTGTCTTAGCTCTTATCTTTCCAACCAAGGCCAAGAGCTTAATTACCACTTAGCAGGGGGCTATGGACTCTTCATAGGCTCTGAATCAATTAAAAGCCAGGGGCACATTATTGTACATACTTTAGCTGGATCTGCTGGCCTGTCCACCTGAGATGAGAGTCCACCTGGGCCCTGTAGCACATGGGTAGCCCATGAGAGCAGACAGGCTACCCCAAAATAGAGGAGGAGCAGGAGGCAAGCCCCCCTGCTGTCCCCAGTCTCAGAGGCTAGAGTTTCCAGAAGCCTCAGTGCCCTGAAGGAGCAAGAAAGAGGAGACAGAAGCTGGGAAGAGCAAAGGGAGGATGAGGAGAGGCCAATTCGAGGGTTGGAAACCAAACCCCTTTTCCCCCTTGTGTTCTCAAGGTATCTCAGGCCTCATTCACTGCTTCCTGTCCTGGGCTCTCATCTGCTGACCCCACCATCTCCTCAGCACCCTTTCTTCCCACTCCAGAAACATCTGGATTTCTCTGCCCTCCTCTCTCCAACCCTTGACATGGCTGCTGAATGCTCAGAGGACCTAGGTCCTCATCCACTGTACACCTACACACCAGTAAAGCAGCACCCCTAGGCTGCTGGCTCCACACAGGTGTTCCCAACCGAGGAAGAAATTCGGGAGGATGCTTGGGAAAGGACATGTGGGAGACAGAAAATATGGAAAGGAGCAGGGAGAGGGGTGGAGGGAGACAGGTGCACCCAGACAACCAAATCAGAGATGCCCTAAATGAATCAGAGAAATCAGAAAGTGGACTGCAGAGTGGTTCAGCCGTTAAGACCTCTGGCTGATCTTCCAGAGAACCATGGTTCGATTCCCAGAACCCACTTGGCAGTCTGAAACTGTATGTCACTCCAGTTCCAGGGGATCTGATGCCTTCTTCTGACCTTCTTGGGCATCAGACATGTGAGTGGCTCACAGACATACATGCAGATAAAGCACTCACACACGTAAAATAAATAGTAAGTTTTAAGGAAGGTGGAGTGAATCTGTGAGCAGCTACCTCTGCTTTTCCCATCACTGCAGGTCAACCGCCAGGGCCATCACCTGGTTCGCCATGAACTTCTGGGACTGTTAACTCTGACCTGTCTAGAACCGACAAGGACTTCTGATAGACCACCCCCAGCACCTCTTGGCTTCAGCCACTGTAAGCTACAAGCTCTTCTTTCCCCTGAGTTTCCAGGAGCTATTGTTTTGTCCTGGTGCAGGGGACACACTCTAATTGCTACCTAGCCCTGGCTGCTGGTTGTAGAAATTTATCTCAGGATTTGGTTTTGCTCTTCTTGGTTCACATCCGTAGTGGTACCAAAATCTCTTTGGACTTTCAAGATGTCTTTAGACTCTTGGTATAACAGCCACCAACCTTTCCTCCGTCTTTCTTCTCCTCCCACAAAGAGATCGAAACGACCAGGTACTTACTTCTTCCCCTCCCAAGCCCATTGGCGACAAAACTGGGGGACAGGTGCTCTTACCCAGCTCTGTGGGACTGTTAAGGAGGGCACTTTTTAGTGTCTCCTGGGTGAGGTTTTCCTCTCTAAGATCACATGTTGAGCAAGTAGCTATCCTCTTTTCCTGTTTATGTTGCTCTGCACATGTGTGGCGTCGGACTTGTGGCAACCATCTGTGACGGCAGGGACAAGCACAGGAGCAAGGCTTTACACCGACGAGTGCGCAGACCTAGAAGCCCACAGGTTACTAAATGAAAACCCCAGTGTCGAGGGTAGGATGGCTTCTTGTGCATTGTTGCTCAGGGAGGCCCTCGAGGCCTCTGACACAGTACAAGCCACTGCCCTTATTCTTTTATTCTTCATTGTTTACTGGAAGTTGGTGATAAGACCACGTTTTTGAAGATACCATGAGTTTTGGTTGTGGAACAAAGAGAGGTCAAACAGGAACTGAGGTAAGAGCTCCTCCCACGGGCTAACTTTTGCAATGCCTTAAGGGTGTGTGTAGGGAGCCAAAGGAGAAAAAAGCCATTAAGGGTCTCATGAAGCTGTTGACTCTGTGTACTGTGATATCAACACTCCTGGAGCCAAGCATGCTCAGAAGTGTGTCCGCCATCTTTCATTCTTGAACTATGACCTGGAAATGAGCATGCTTAGGAACATGCTGGCCCCATAAGAATATATGTAAATATACACGTATGTCTTTCTTGGAATAAAACCCCCACACTTCTGTTAGGAATATTTTCCTAACGCGAGCTCTCTGCTGACATAAAATCCCAATCAAGCCAAATCAAAACAAGCCAAATTAAAGAATATCCAGGTTTAATGGGAGTTCTGGGCTCTCAGGTGGCCCAGAGGGGGAACCGGGAGTTCCTCTTTTGGGAGTTCATTTAAATACTCTGTGGGAGTGGTTCTGACTCCCCCCCCCCAGGGAGGGGTCAGGACCTGGACTGCTGGGATTTGGAGTCCAGACTAATATAACTCTCAGGCCTGGGGCCTACGCTCCCAACTTAACAACTTCTTTTTATTTGCGGAGTGTTTTGCCTTTTGTTACTGTTTGTTTTGTTTGTTTGAGACAGGGTCACACTATATAGCTAAGTCTGGCTTGAGCCTTGGACCTCCTGTCTCCACCTCTTAATATTGGGATTACAGGTGTGTGCCACTGTGGCCTGTGCGGGCATTCTTTGGAAATAACTCCCTTGCTCTCCTTAGGCACTGCAGCTAATAGATCTTTCTCCACTCTTTTATCTCTTGGCTGTGCTATTTTTGGCTTTGTGCTCACAGAGATGCAAGCCCATTATGCGCAGTTTCAAAACTTCTGCTCTAAAAAAAAAGGATGGATTCTGAGCAGTGGTGTTACTTCCGACACTCTCCCCCCTCCCTGGAGCCAGCAATGCAGTCCACTGGAGACAGACACTGTCAGCATCGTCAGGCTGTCCATGCTGCCATGCTAGGATGTTGGGGGGTGGAACCTGAGTGAAATCAGCTCCCCCTTTTCCTGGCCCTCTAGTCTAGCTGTCTCCATTCTTACGCTGTACATTCTGATCAGCAGCAATATAATTATAGATTAGAGATAATTCCTATAAAGGGGATAAGCAGGGTGATACACTAGGAAATATTTGGGGTATCTGGTAGTAAGATGAGGGGGCATTTCAGACAGGAAGATAGCTAATGAAGGCTTGGCCGTCAAGGGGTCACCTTTGGAATGAGACACGACATGAGAAAGGGTTATGTGATGGTGTGAAGACCCCAAAAAGGTTTTCTGAAGCAGAGAAAGCTGCCAGTGCAAAGGCCCTGTGGCAGGCAGGAGCTGGGACACGAGAGACACTAAGCAAAGGCAGTGGGGACAGAGGTACCCTGAGTGGTTGCAAGAATGGAGGAAGCTCAGGTTGGACAGGAGAAGTCAGAGTCTGTCAGGCCACGTAGACTGTGAGAGAGGCTCTGCCTATGATTCTGACTGAGAAGTAACTGTTATGTGTTGTTGGACAGAATCCTGCTACGTAAGCTAGCCTGGCCTCAGACTGGAGCCACCTGCCTTAGCCTCCAAATATGGGCTTGCAGGTTATACCACCATGTCCAGATCACTGGAAGATTCTAAACAAAGACACAACATAATCCAGCTTGCTTTTAAACTTTTTAAATTGTTTTGATGCTGAGTCTCATATATTGAACTTTATCTCCAGTTCCCAACTCACATTTCTAATAATTCTTTACTCTATGTAGAAACTGGCGCACACCATCCTTCCTTTCTTTTTTTTCTCCCTCCCTCCCCCCTCCCATGTAAGTTTGGGGGTACACATGCATGTGTATGCGCATGTGTACATGCATGTGTGTGAATGTCCATGTGGAAGTTAGAGATCCACAGTGATCATCTCCCTCAGCCATGCTCCACCTTGATTGTTGAGACAGGGTTTCTCACTGAATCTAGAGCTCACTGACTCAGCTACACTGACTGCCAGCAAGCCCAAGGATGCACCTATTGTTGACCCCAGGCCTGGGATTATAGGCACCTCACTGTATCAGACTTTAAGAAAATCTTGGGCAATCTAACTCAAATCCTTATGCTTTTGTGACAAGCACTTGACCAACTAAGCCATCTCAGCAGTATCTGTGTAAGCCTGATGCTGACTGTATTCCCCAATTCCCAGCATTCCAGGGGACTCCCAGTGCCATGGTTTGTACTGTTCTTCAAGAGCCTTACCCACTGCATCCTTCACTATGGGGTGATCTGCATTCTGGTGGCATGGGCAGCATACACCCTGCTTTGAGGAGGAGCAGGCGAGGGTTACTTGCCTCTACCCAGTTTGAAGTCCCTCTTTTTGTAGTTCCCCCCATCCACATTTCCTCTTTTTTCTTCAGTTGTGACCAAAAAGAACATGATATGTTTCTTCACCAAACCTTCAGGATAGTTTGCATCACCCTTCCTTAGCATCTGTCACCTGGGACCTGGCACAGGTAAAGCGGTAGCTCTGCTGTCCAGGAAAGCACCAGGAATACCCACTGCCCGCTGAGTTCCCAGCTCTGTGGAGAAACTGCAGACAAGCCCTGGATCCCACTGTTTGCACTCCTATTGGGAATGATTTTGCCTTTGGGTTTCAGCAGTAAAAATCTCTATCTATCTCTGATAGTATAGTCCCTTGGCTTTTCTAAAACAGAAGGAGCAACATGCCTGTCAAAATAAGGTTATTTTGCATGTACAACTCTTTTTCTTTCCTCCTTCCTTCCTTCCTTCCTTCCTTCCTTCCTTCCTTCCTTCCTTCCTCCCTCCCTCCCTCCCTCCCTCCCTCCCTCCCTTCCTTCCTTTCTTTCTCTGTTGTTGCTTACCTTCTTGCCTTCCTTCTGGTTGCCTTTCACACACCCTGAGGATGTGTCAAGAGACTCTGGTCAGTTCTGTACTCACTACACTTGACAGAGGAAGTCTCTGCCTTGTAGACATGTTTTGTCACAGTTCAAGAACGTGAGCTTTGAAAGGGAGACATGCCCAGCCCCAGAGCCCAGGCAGTCAGTGTGAGGTGTTTATGTGAAGGTAGGCTGCTGCCGGCTGGTACTGCGCAGAAAGATGCGGCTTCGATGAAGGCTGATTAGACAGCAGGGCAGAAATTGGCTCGCAGTTGTCAGAGGTTCCTGCAGAAGTGCTGAGTATGTAAACCCATCATCGCTTACAAACGAGGCTCTGGCTTCAAAGAGCTCAGTCTCAAAGGGCAGCCGGGAAGCTGGGAGGCGGCGCTCGCCTGTGATCATGCCACACTAAAAGGGTGCACTCACACCCTCTGTCACTCCAGTCACAGAAGATAACAAATCACTGAGGCCTGGCCCTGCTTAGAGCCTGGAAGACTGGCCTTGCGTGGAGTTCAAAAGATAAAGGGTTTGGGCAGTGGAAAGCCAGAGAGAGAAACCAGAGGACACGGAATGAGGACAAAGAGCAGCGCTTGACACACACACACAATTAATATTTGTTGCATGAACAAGCACAGAAAGATAAATGGATGGTTATCATGCCAACATTCTAAGGACTGGTGGTCTGTGGACGTGCAGCAGAGTGAGACCCCTGCCCTGTACAGTGGCCATTCTAGAGGCAGGGAAAAGTGGACGATCAAGAACATGCAGACATCTGATGGCTTCCCTGAAGGAAAGAAGCTGCCAGGGAGAAAGGGCTGCAGAAGCACAGGGCAAATGGGTCTGGAATTCTACACAGGGCAGCCAGGGCAGGCCTTCCATGACAGGTCAAAGAAACAGAAGCAAAATAAAAGGCCAGGCATGGTGGTGCACACTTATGATCGCAACCCCTAAGAAGCAAAGACAGGAGGATCACTGCAGCTTGCTGGTTGACCAGGCTGGCCCACTCAGTGAGTAGAAGGGGAGAGAGGATAAAGGAAGGATGGGAAGGAAAGCAAGAGAGAGACCCTGTGTCAAAAAATAAAAAAAAGTGAGTAGTAATATCTGAGCGATCATGTAGCCTGCACACCACACACACACAGACACACACACACACACACACACACACACACACGCACACACAAAGGAAAGGACAACTCTATGTGACAGAGATGCCCTGGGTGACACTAAGCTGTGGGCTGGGCTCTGGACAGTGAGTCGTCTCTCCTGAAATGGAGAGAGATAATTGAGAGGACCCAAGTGAGAGCATGCTATTCATCAGGCCTGGAGCTTGGCCTCCCTTTGACACGACTGATTTGTTTATCCTGTGTGTCTTTGGTCTGGATCCCAGTTAATGCCCCTGCTGAAAACTTGGATGAAGATTTCTAGTGAGGAAAACAGGTCGTCTCGGGGGACAGAGAAGGACTCTGTGACAGAACCCTTGTCCTCCCTTTATTGAAATGAAGCTGCCCCAGTTACGAGGAAGACTGTTCGTGTCAGGGTTTCCCAGACAGCTGGCTTAGTTAGCAAGGGCAGTGCAGCATGGGTAGCTCACCGCTCTTCTGGATAGTCCTTGGAGGTGGCAATGTTGACTGACATTTGTGACAAGGGGGTTCTAGATAGGGCCAGGCCTTCTGCCCCGTGGGCCTGACAGCTGACTTTATGAGCTCGGCAAGAATCTAGGCCCAAGTGAGAAGACAGTTTCCTGCCTCTGCAGTCCTCACCCACATCTGCTTTGCTGAACTTCTTCTGACAACGCGGCTGTGATATGAAGAAGAAACTGGGGGAGGGTGGTTGTTGGTTTAGTCTAGGAAACAAAGGCTCTATGAGCACAGTATCTGATAGAGAGAAGGTACTAAGTATATTCTAGAAAGTTCCCGACCCAGGCAGGGGCATAGTTTGGCTTTGTACATGAGCATAGTCTGGATTAATGTCAGAATGGGTGGTTAGCGAGAAGGGTTTTCCCCACCCATTTCTCTTTGGTGATTGCTATCCTGGGTCAGAGCTCTGCCAAGGGAGCAGGTCCTATATGCCCACACACCCTCACCCTGTGCAGTGGATAAGGGGTAAGGTCTGCCGCCTTCCCAAGACCACAGGTCTTCTGGCTGGCATCAGTTGCTTTCCCTTGAGAATTTGAACTAGTCTCCTGCATGGGGCTGACAGATTGTATTGCGGTCCCACATGTAGCTACTCTGCATCACATACACACGTAGCTTTGTGGCACATCTGTCAGCTCTGTACACAAGGACTTTTGCCTAATGCTAGAGGTGTATTCCACCCATGCCCAAGGCCAGCCAGAAGCACCAGTGAATGAGTGATCCCAGAGCAGCCCTTAGTGTGCCAGAGATAAATGGACCGAGCTGCCTTGACCCTCAGCTGAAACAGAAGCTTTCTAGGATTTTCTAACAGGACCCAGTTTAGTTGCCCAGAACAGCTATTCATTTGGTAAATCCCCATTTACTGACGTCTTTTTCCTGCCTCACTTAACTCCCTTAGAGGTGTCTTTGGGACTATCTCTCCCAAACAGACAACTCTTCTGAAGTTCTTTTTTTCAGAATTTGCATCTTTGACAACCCAAACTAAGATGGGATTGACTCTAGGAGTTGGTGTAGGTATGAGCTCGGAGACTCTCGAGTCAGATGTTAGTGCGGTACCAAACCAAGAGAGTCAATCCAAGAGTGGAGTTACTGAGAGTCAAGGGGTAGATGTCACAAGACACCCAAGAAACATCTCTGTCCCTGTCCACCCTCCAGCTGCTTCCTTCTGATAGTAACTCTTCCCAGGCCACTTATAACCTGCCAGACACTCCCTAGCTGGTAGATCTGTGCAATAGTGAAGATTTAGCCAACAAAAACTCCAAGATGCCCAGTTAAACTCAGGATATGCTCACACTAAAAATAACTGTTCGTCTGAATTCCAAATGTGTTGGTTTCTAATTTTATCTGGCAAGCCTGTGGCCAGTAAGTCAAATGTTCATCCCATTTTGAAGAAAGGAAGCAAAGTAAAGGAGGAGTCTATCCAGGTCCACACAGCTGCTCAGTAGAGGGCTGGATTGGAAAAGTCTCAGTCTAGAACCTCCTCTTCTGTAGCCTTGATGGGGTCTTTGCCATTCAGCAGTGATCTGAGCGTATAGGAGTCATGTTAGTGTGTTGGAAAGGGAGGCTGTGCATTGGCCAGATAGAAGAGTGGGTGTGCTTGGCCACAGTGCTGTCAGGCATTGACAGCGTCTTGTCCCAGGCTTTGCAAAGGAGTGGCCTGGTGCGCATGTCCCACGATGAAGCAGGCAGAAAGCATTTTGATTGGTGTTTGATTCTTGCCTGGGAAATATCTAATAATAGTGAGATGTCTTTGAGAACTCCTTTGGTGTATTGTGGGGACCAGATCTTGTCCTGGCAAAGGGCGTGTAAGTGTCCCTGTGGGTCAGTTGTGGTAAGCCACCATCTGCCCTGATTTTCCCCTAATAGTTCTTAGTAAGGCTCCAAGTCTCATCTGATTTAACCTTTGTGTGTCTGTGGCATAGGGAGAGGGCTTGAGATAGAGTCACACTATATCTCTACCAGGCTGGGCCTGAACTTATGTGGAATCCAGACTAGATTTGAATTCACAACAATCCTCCTGCCTCAGCTTTGTTAGTTCTGGAATGTCAGGTGTGCCATCACTCCCAGCATGAGTCAGCATTCATCTTATTATACGATATTATCTCTAATTAGTCAGACTGGATGGTTTAGTAGTACTCCCTTGGGTGCTTCTAGCTTTCATGGTCTCACCCAGTTGTAACATGTATCTTGGCTGTTTCTGTTGCTGTAACAGAATGCTTGAGACATGGTAATTTTTAAAGAGGGGAAGTTTATTTGAATCACTCTTCTGGAGGTTGGGAAGTCCAAGAGTATGGTGCCAGCATTTACTTGTCATCTGCCCAGGACCTTCTATGTCATAACCTGATGGAGGTACCACATAGTGACACATAGTGAGTATGCTGAAGTGGGTCCCTCCTCCTATAGTCACTAGTGTCCCCATGGGGACTCGATTCTCATTACCTTGGCTAGATAATACTAATGACCTCTCAAAGATCCCACGCTCAAATACCGTTAATAAATGAATTTGGGGATTAAATTTTTAGTTCATGAAGTTTAAAGGAACATATTGAAACTATAGCAGCATGAGAACACTTTAAAATTTTTGTTTGTTTGTTTTGTTTTTCAAGACAGGGCTTCTCTGTAGCTTTGGAGCCTGCCCTAGAACTAGCTCTTGTAGACCAGGCTGGCCTTGAACTCACAGAGATCCACCTGCCTCTGCCTCCTGAGTGCTGGAATTAAAGGCATGTGCCACCACTGCACAGCAAGAACACTTGAATTTTTAAAAAAATGTATTCTATGTATATGTATGTAGGTGTTTTGCCTACATGTATGCCCAAGTACTACGCACATGACTGATAACCATTGTGGCCTAAAGAGGGAGTCAGATCCCCTGGTGACTGGAGTTACAGGTGCTGTGAGCCCCCATGTTGGTGCTGGGAACCAAACATGGTTCTCTGGAAGAGCAGCACATGTTCTTGACAGCTGAGCCATCTCCAACCCATGAGAACACTTTAATCTGTGGTCCAGTTTAGATAGTTACTAGCAGTAGCCCTCATTCTCTGTGGCACAAATTAGTCAACACCCCCTTTTCAGGAAAGTATGCAACTTCTATAGCACATGTGACCGGGGGAAGCTAACTGTTGTAGCTTTGACTGGTGTGCAGAAAAAATATTTGATTTGATGCACTGGGCCTTATGGGCACGTGAGCTTGTAGTCTCTGTGGTGGCTCATGAGATCTTGGAGTCACTAGGCTGCCAATGGATGGTATTAGTAGGAAATATGGGGCATCAAAGATTAGGAGTCATATTAAGGTGTTGGAAAGAGAAGCTGTGCACTGGGCAGACAGCAGAGAGAATGTTCTTGGCTGCATTGTTACAGCTGTCAGTCACTGAGAGCATCTCCCTTCCCAGTCTTTGCCCTGCTTAGTGATGCTTTCACGTCATGCAGAAAGACCATCTGTCAGCATCCAAAGGACACTGAAATCTGAAGTAAGCTGACGGTGACTGTGGACTCGACACAAGATATAGCGTTTGTAAGCATCCAAGTCACTGGCTACAGAAAAACAAGAAGACATAAATCTGATGACAAATATCCATGTGTGCTAAAATATCAAAACTGCTGGCTTTTGGACAGGATGCCCAAGGAGAAAGGTTTAACACCAGCAGCTACTGAAAGGATATTTATATAACTGTCTGTGTAGTGGGGATCTTGATTCATCTGAAAAGACTGTTCTTTAAAATTAATCTTGCTTATTTGAGGAACAAATGAACTGAATAGACACATCTTCAAAGAAGATATTTTGTGGTCAATAAGCACTGAGAAGATCTTTATCATCACCCACTAGTAAGGAGGTGCCAATTAAAGGTGACAGGAGCAAACACATCATGCTCAAGAGGATGACTGGCATCCAAGTTCAGACCACTAACAAGAAATGCAGAGCTGAAGTCCCAGTGCTTGAGAGAGGCAGCAGCAGGGTCAGGTGTTCAAGGTCAGACTGGGATCCATGAGACCTTGTCTCAAAATCAACAAATAAAACAACAAAATAATTGTTTTAAAGAAGGGTGGAAATGGTCTGCCGGTTCCTCGGAATCCTCTAAGAAAGTTAAAAGTACAGCAAAGAGTGAGTATCTGCCCCAGCAGCTCTGCCTTTGGGCAAATGCCCCACAGAGTGGGGTTAGGGACTAAAGTATATGTGGTCTACTTCTGAGCTCAGCAGCATTGTTCACAAAAGAGAGGGAGCCGTCCATGTGCCAAGAGTGGACAGATGGATACACAAAATGTGTTCCCGATACTCCCTAGAGTATTACTCACCCTTTAAAAGGGAGAAACTCCAGTCCTCACTGCAGAATAGTGAGCCCTGAAGACACTAACTCAGCAGGGAAGCAGCAACTCTGACATGATGTGTGAAGCATTGTGGAGTAGAGGAATCCACAAGGCAAGTGTAGCAGTGGTTACCGGAAGCTGGGGTGCGGTGGGAAGTAGAAGGAGTTACTATTTCCAGTTAGGATAGCACCTTGATTACTTTTCTGTTGCTGAAGATAAAATGCCCTGACAAAGGCAACTTGAGGAAGAAAAGATACTATCTTGTCTTGTAGTTCCAGGGAGAGACAGTCCATCCCTGTCAGGGAGAGACAGTCCATCGCCGTGGAGAAGGCACTGTAGCAGGGGCAAGAGGCCAGCCAGTCACATTACATCCACGCTCAGAAAGCAGAGAGTGAGCAAGAAGTGGGGCTGGGCTATTACGCTTCAAGGCCTGTAGCCAGTGACCCACTTCCTCCAGTGAGGCTTCACCCCTAAAAGGATCAACAACCTTCCCAAACAAGGTCACCAGCTGGGGATCAAGTGTTCACACACGTGAGTCTAGGGAGACATTGTACATTTAAACCACAACAGATGGGGCCAGCAAGATGGCTCAGCAGGTAAAGGCACTTGAAACCACACCCGATCACCTGAAGTTCAGTTCCTGGGACCCACATGGTGGAAGGAGAGATCCAGCTCCCACAAGTTGTCCTCTGACCTTTATATGTGTTATGCACACATGTAATTCAATATAGTTAAAACCCAATACAATAGACAATAAAAAGAACTCAGGGGAAAAAAATCTCCAGAGAGAACGATGAGATGGAACAGGAATCTGAATTTACCGAACTTGGGTCATCTCAAAGCAGAATGTATGCAGTGCTTTTTACAGTGCTGTGGGTGGAACCCAAGGCCATGAGCATGGTTGGCAAGCACCATACCACTGAGATTATCCCCATCCCCATCCAATTATTATGTGTTGATTACAAATAATAAAAACAGATTAATAAAGGCTAAGTGAGAAATTTTGTAGTATGTATATTTACCCTACATAAAAATTCTCTTGCTCACTTTTTTTTTTTACTCCGAGCTTTTCTGCACATGTGCAATGAGAAGTGATCACTGCTAATGTGTGAGCCCCACCAGCAGCACAGCCTCACAGACAGACAGACAGACAGACAGACAGATGATGCCAACTGGAGGGCAATGCTATCTGCTGTGCCAAGCGAAGGGTCAGGTAGCTCTAAAGAGAGTTTGCTTTTTCTCCAGCGATTCATGGATTCAAAACAAGGTATTAGGAAGCTCATCCTGCCAAATAAGAGGCATCCAAAGGAATGTAAACATGACCACAGATTTAGTTAAAACACCTGGCATTCGAGATAAAATTGGCTTTGTGGTCTCAAATATCCATTTTGGTGGAAGGCAGTTTCATAATAAAACAAATGATGGTTTTGCTAAATTTAACTGTCGAGTAGCAATGACCCTGGAATTGGTTGTGATGGACTTGTAATTTCTAATTCATTCAGAACAGCTGTGATAATCTAACCAACTGAAATTAAAGCTGCAGTTGTTAAATGAGACAAATATTTTTATATATACCCAGAGTAACTGTGATAAAGCCGAAGTCATATTAAACCAGCAGCAGCAACAACAAAAATCTGGCACAGGGCATGTTTGCTTGCTTTTGCTAAAAGCCATTAATCAGAGTTTAAAAATGCTTAAGCTTTGGCAGAAATATATAATTGAGGAGGTTCCAGGAGCCCCTGTGAACACCCAAGCTTGGGCATGGATGCTCACATGCCTTGAACAAAATGGCAGAGTAGTTGCTTGTGACCTATGCACGTCTTTCAGTGTGCTTTCCTTTGCCTCTAGAAGGCTTACAGCACGCTAGCATGGGTGTTTCACTCACAGTCTGTGGAGCTCCTATGTTCTAGGATGCAGCCCTAGAAATGCACTATGAATGCAGCCCAACATGAAATCACAAACATACTTAAAACACTGTGAGATTTTTCTGGGCACGGTGGTACAATACCTTTAAACACAGCACTTGGTAGGCCGAGGCTGGTAGATTTCTGCGAGATCGAGGCCAGCCTGGTGTACATAGTAAGATCTGTCTCAAAAAACCAACAAAACAAAACAAACATTAGAATTTTTTATTTTTTGGCTGTGTGTGTGTGTGTGTGTGTGTGTGTGTGTGTGTGTGTGAATTGACTGCATAGTTCTCAAACTTTGTAGGTGACAACACCATGTCATGATATCATTCAAACATATACACTCTCACAAGCCAAGGGCTATAGGATTTAACTTATGGCCCAAAGCAGTTTTTCATCCCTTATAGTGAAGAAAAGCAAAAAGGATGGATATCCCTGATCTAAAATGGCATAAATTCTATACCAATAGTTGTTCTAATCACCTGTTGTAAAATAGGAACAAAGAAAAGCATCTATACATGTTTGGTAAAGACACAGTTCTTCTCTGAAATATTTTTGATTCATAGTTGGCTCAATCTTTGAATGTGAAACCTATACCTATGGTGGGCTACCTGTGCATGTGTATGCGCCTGTGCATGTGTGTGCGCCTGTGCATGTGTGGGCTGCCTGTGCATGTGATAGACTGCCTGTGCGTGTGTGTGCTGCCTGTGCATGTGTGTGCTGCCTGTGCACGTGTGTGCTGCCTGTGCATGTGTGTGCTGCCTGTGCATGTGGCGGGCTGCCTGTGCATGTGGCGGGCTGCCTGTGCATGTGATGGGCTGCCTGTGCATATATGGGCTGTCTGTGCATGTGGTGGGCTACCTCTGCCTATGTGGGCTGCCTGTGCATGTATGGGCTGCCTGTGCGTGTGTGGGCTGCCTGTGCATGTATGGGCTGCCTGTGCATGTGATAGACTGCCTGTGCATGTGTGGGCTGCCTATGCATATATGGGCTGCCTGTGCATGTGATGGGCTGCCTATGCATATATGGGCTGTCTGTGCATGTGGTGGGCTACCTCTGCCTATGTGGGCTGCCTGTGCATCTATGGGCTGCCTGTGCATGTGTGGGCTGCCTGTGTATGTGATGGACTGCCTGTGCATGTGGTAGGCTACCTATACATGTGTGGGCTGCCTGTGCATGTGGTGGGCTACCTCTGCCTATGTGGACTGCCTGTGCATGTGTGGGCTGCCTGTGCATGTGGTGGGCTGCCTATGCATGTGTGGGCTGCCTGTGCATATGTGGGCTGCCTGTGCATATATGGGCTGCCTGTGCATGTGTGGGCTGCCTGTGCTTGTGTGGGCTGCCTATGCATGTGTGGGCTGCCTGTGCATGTGTGGGCTGCCTGTGCTTGTGTGGGCTCCTATGCATGTGGCAGGCTACTTATGCATGTGTGGGCTGTTGATGCATGTGTGGGCTGCCTGTGCATGTATGGGCTACCTATACATGTGTGGGCTGCCTATGCATGTGTGGACTGCCTGTGCATATATGGGCTGCCTGTGCATGTGTGGGCTGCCTATACATGTGTGGGCTGCCTGTGCATGTGTGGGCTGCCTATGCATGTGTGGGCTGCCTGTGCATGTGTGGGCTGCCTATGCATGTGTGGGCTGCCTCTGCATGTGTGGGCTGCTTATGCATATGGTGGTCTACCTGTGCCTTGTGAATCAGCCCAAGTCTGGCAATCATACCAGACTTTTGATTTTCTTCCAAGAGTCTCCTCTATATTTTGATCAAAAATTCTTTGGAAATACTTAATCAAAATATTAAGTGTGTGGAACACTAATGAAGCTTTAAAAATAACTGCTGATAAATTTGCAGTGATTGAAATCAAAGTGTACAGGACAAGGGGTTAGGGGTCAGGTACTGTGATAGAGTGCCTGTCCATCAGGCACAGGGCTTTGGGTGTAATTCTCAGCATGGGGCAAAGCATGGAGGTGCATCCCTGAGGAGAACAGGAAGGAGCTGAGCGGAGCTCAAGACAAGCACATCTGTGGCTCTGCTGCACTCTGCTCTACACAACCCTAACTTGATGCAGAATAGCTGAGTATTTTGGTACTGTGAATAATTGTATAAATTCATATTCTTTTCCAGAGTGGGACAGAATTGAGAAAGCTAACACTGTAAGAGTGACAAAATATTCAAAATAATAAAATATTTTAGTTGATGATTTAAAAAAATCTTGTAACAGTATTTATCAAAAAGAGGTGCTCTAAAAGCAGATAAAAGACAATTTCAGTGAAAATACTTGGGTTAAAATAGTTACACTTTTTAAATATAAAATAGGCTAAAAGTGAGATCATTTTCCTTGAAGTTCACTTGAAATCTTGATACCTGTAAAACATGTTTTCCGAACTGGCTATGGTTGTACATCTCTATAATTCTGGCACACAAGAGGCTGAGGCAGGAGAATCACTATGGCTATCAGGCCTACCTGAGCTACAGGGTGAGTTGTTGTCTCAAAGGGAATCCTTTATCAATTAAAAAAAAAAAAACATGATCTGTAGAGAAGAGTATTTGGAAAATGTCAACAATTTTCAAATTTATTATCAATTCAATGCAAATTTGAAGACAATTTCAGTCTACTTTATAAAATTCTAAAAACAATGAGGCCAAAACCATTCTTTAGAAGCGTAATTGTGAGTGAGTATTGAAATCAGATACATATGCATATATATGCATGTACCAGTAATTAATAAAAACGAGGCCATAAATTTGAAAGACAGCAATAAGAGGAATAGGGAAGGGTCTGGGGGAAGGAAAGGGAGGGGAAAATGATGTATTTACATTATAATTTCAAAACATAAAACGATGCAACGGAAACCCTAAAACTAAGGCTAAGAGTGAAGAGGATGCCTGTGCTGATCTCTGACTTCTGCATAGCCACGCACTTGAGCACCCGTGTGCACAGCCACACAAATGTGTACACATGCACATCAAAGCTCCTAATCGATTTTTAGCCTAGAACTCCCCATGATTTTGTTCAAACACGGAGCACCAAAGCCCTAGAGGCTTCTCCCAGCTCAGAAATAACACCAAGCAAGACTCACCCAAAAGTCTAAGGACACCGATTTGTATAGACATGCTTCCTGGGGCTGGAGCGATGACTGAACAGTTAAGAGTACTTGCTGGTCTTGCAAAGGATCGGGGCTATTTCCCAGCACCCATGTCAGGTGGATCATAACCTCCTGTAAGTCCAGCTCGGGAGGATCTGTTGCCTCTGACCCCCACAGGCACATGCACATATGTGCACATACTCCCTAAATTCACAAAATTAGACATAAAGTAAATAATTTTTTAAAAGAATATTTTCCTCCCAAGGATCACAAAAGTTCTGCCCAGGCTGCCTGCACCACCATTCTGGGCTCCTCTATGTTGGATGACAGATAGTTGAACCCAGGATTTAATAGGTGTTTGTTTCCCAAATGGTTCTGGCCAGTGCCAGTGTGCGGAGGCGAGGATCCCTTTGCCACTTGAGGAAAGGAAAGAGGGACTCTCTTTCGCTCTGTCAGCACACAGACACATTGAATTTCATGGCTGAGTGACACATTAGACTTGGCCTAGTGCCCCATTTAAATTTCCCTCTGTTATAGGAAAACACATATAATATAATATTACCATTTTAACCACGTGTAAGTGTATAATTCAATGGTATTTGCAGTATATGACACTCCCGATCCACCTCCAGAACGTTTTCAACCTGTCAGACTAAAACTGTCTGACAGACTGAAACATGAGCCCTCAGTCCCTCCTTGCCAAAGCCTAGTAATGACTGTTTAACTCTTTGCTTGAGTAACCTCCTGCCAATTTGTTCTTTGGTCTTCTTTCCGAGTACCAACTAGGCTGGACACTGCTTAGCTTCCAGGATCAGACACATTCAGGGGGGTTACAGCATCGACTATTTGTTCTTCTGTGACTGGATTATCTTGAACAATGTCTTCACATGGCTTGTACCAGAACCTGTCTTCTTGGTTTGTGAGCACCCCGTGTCTCTTGTGAGCTGTGTTTCTGTAAACATGGTGTGTAGTATCTGCTCATGTCCATTCTTCTGGACGTGTACACAGAAGTGAAATTTCTGAATTATATCTTATTTTGGGGAGCCTGCTAAACCGTTTTATATTTTATATTCTCACCAGCATTGTGGAAAGGTTCCAGTTTCTTCCCACCACCTCCTATACTAGTGTTTTGTTTTCTGATAATGACCATTTCCGTGGGTATAAAATGGTATCTCACTGCAGCTTTGATTCCCATTTCCCTCTTTATGTTGGTGTTGGCTCTTTGAGTATTTTGTTTGAAGAAATCCCTATTGAAGTCCTTTGCTCATTTTTAGTTGTTGTTGGAACAATACCTCTTTTTACATAGGAGAAAAATTGATCTCCTTTTTACATAGGAGAAAAATGGGCTACGTGGAGAATAAAAGCCCAGGCATGGTGGCACACACCTTTAATCCTGGAGGCAGAGACAGGCAGAACTCTGTGGGTTTAAGGGTAGCCCAGTCAACTTAATGAGTTCGAGACCAGTCAGGGCTACATAATGAGACCCTGTTTCAGGGGGGTGCTATGTGGGGACTTAGGACATAGCTCAGTGGCTTGTTCAGGGCCTTAGTTTCATCTCAGAACCACAAAAAGTGCAAGAACACACACACACACACACACACGCCATATACTTTGGGCCCGGAGGCTGAGACAGGTACATCACCACATCCTGGGAAAATTAGTGAGACACTGTCTCAAAATAAAAAGTTAAATATGGGCTGAGAATATAGCTCAGTAGTAGAGCACCAGTCTATCAAACACAAGGCCCTAGATCTGATCCCCAGCAACAGAGATGCAGACACACAGACCACACACACACACACACACACACACACACACACACACACAGAGCCCTGTGAATTGAATTCAGGAGGACTATAAATCTAAGATGTCCTGACCTCTCATGAGGGCTCTTTTGTCTGTTGTTTGACTTCAATCTGTACAGAGGGAGAGCCCGACATCTGGACGGTTCAGCACATCATAGGCTTGTCTTGCTTTTTCCTGCCCAATAATCACAGCCTGCTTCTCAATCTCGAGTTGTGCATCCAGTCGTTGCTCTTCCAAGTGGAAGAGTACTAATCAGTGTATGGAGATAGAGCTTTTAATGAGATAATTAAGGCTAGTTGATACTATACAGAGCTGGTTTCATTTCTCAGACTCTTCTAGAAGCTCCTTATTTCTCTATTCTTCCTGTCCTTACATGGCTCATCCACCCAGTCTGTCTCACTGCATATGGATAACCCATTGGCTCTCATTTTGCATGTTGAGGACTCTAATCCAATAGGGCCACTGTCCCCATTAGAGGAGACGGACACCAGGAGTGTATACACCACGGACCACAGGAGAACACAGCGAGAGATACCATCTGTTAGCCAGAAAGAGCCTCCACTAGACTCACACCCTGCTGAGCCCTCACTGTGGACCTCCAGCTTCCAGAATGGAGCTGGTTGGTGACCTGCTTATCACCCAGCTCTGCTGAAGAGGACGCCTGGATTCCAGAGGGATCTCCCAGGGCAGGAGGATGGGCACATTCACAAAGCAGGATCCTCTCTAGACTGGGGTCATGTTAGATCTTCCTGGAATCTTATAGGCATAATCTGGCAACCAAGTAATCCTCTCCTGGCAGAGCGCAACTTCCTGCTGTGGAAAACAGAGCTTAACAATGGCGGCTGAAGTATCTCCCAAGGCTTCCTGGATATCAAGTGGCTTTCTTAGAGAAGGGATGATTTCAAAGCCACAGGCACATACCTATTGGATTTCTTCAAAGCTTGTATGGTTTTACCACGACCAGTTCTCTTCTCACAACCTTTAACTTGGATTTCTTTTCCCTTGGCTGCTTCTTTATTACTATTATTATTATCGTGTGCTTTTATTTTATGTCTATAATGATAGGGGAGTTCAGCCAATCACATTCTGCTTTTGGGGCGTGCCGCCCTCAGGCTAAAGCCTGCCTATAAACCTAGCAAGCGCACTCGTTATCTCTCTTTTTTCGTCTGGCTCCTGCGACCGGACGGATCGTTTGGATTCTGGTGTAAGCTGTTGTAAGTCTTACTTCTGTATATTTTGTATCAAGATAGTCTGGGGACTTTTCATTACCAATCGCCCTGCGGCTTCACTATGAGTGCTTTGTCTGTGTGTATGAGGCATACCACTGGTGCCCACGGAAGCCACAAGAGGGTGTTAGATCCCCTGGAGCTGTAGTTGCAGATAGTTTTTGGCCGTCATGCAGGTGCTGGGAAGTCAACCCTGGTCCTCTACAAGAGTAGTAAGTACTCTTAACTGCAGAGTCATATGTCCTGCCCAGAAGATTGGCTCTAAGGATGTGCCTAGGGCAGAGGCAGGACGCAAGGGGGCAAAGGCAAAGACTAAGAAAACATTTCAATCCAGTCCTAGCATTGAGTTTGGTACCATCAGGATTGCCTTGCACAACACAGCCCCCGTGTCCACAAAGTCATCAACTTCTTCTTTCCTTTCTGCCTTGCCCCTCCCCTTTACTCTTTTGACCTCCCTGCCATCCTTCCTGTTGCTGACTCGCTCACACCTCTCCCAGCTATATTCTGGGTAACCTTGTGTTTCTTCATGTCTTTGCTTGCTGATGACAGGACTTCACAGTAGGAGACCAGGACTGGCTGAGACTCTCTGGGTTCTCTTAACACCAGAACTGAGTGGGATGAGAGCCCTAGACGGAAGGCTAAGGAAGGGGTAAGGCTGGACTTTATGCTTAAGAATGAAGATGTTAAGCCTGGTACTCACTCTACTCCATCATTTTCTTTAGTGTGCCTCTGGAACTTCCTAATACACTGGCTCTACTGGGCCAGATCCAGGTGTGGGTCCTGGATCCTGCATTTCTAGAAGCTCCCAAGAAGTATAGTAGCTGCTGAAGGTGCATGTACTGTAAGTATCAAGGCCCCAAGTCATTACCTAACTGTGCTGGGACTTTAGGGCCCTTGAAGGCAGGAGTGCTTCTCAGTATCATGATCTCTAGGAACACAACCCCTGGGAGGTGAGAAGCCCTGGCCTCCTTTCTGCGCCGCCTGTATTTTATCCGATGTGGGTCTGCACACAGCTTGTGCATCACTGTGTGTTAGAACCTCTCAGAGGGCAGAACACAGTAGCTGCCGCTCCCAGCCTGTGACTCAGACTGCTTCTCGGCCATTTTCCAGCTGATGCTAATGCTGCACAGGAGGAGTGCTGTCCCAGAGTGTCTGAAACCCAGGTACCACGTAGGCTCTACATGAGAGGATCACACGGACATGGGTGCGACACGTATGATGCTGGCCCTGTCTATAGTGCACAGTGTGATCTGGGCACATCCCTCCGTTTTCTGAGATCCTATTTCCAGGCTTCAGAACCACGATGACGCGCTCACTCTGTGGAGCTACTGAACAGATGGCAGCAAATGTTGGCAGGTACCTCACAAATGCTTGTCCCCACCCTGACTATCCAGCCCACACCAGAGAGTTGTCAGTAGTGTCAAATTAATTAAAAAAACTGCTTTTAGGGGCTGGGGTGTAGCTCAGAGTTTGAGCATAGGACAAGCGAGGTACTGGGTAATATTCTCAGCACCCCATGACCCTCACCCCATGGTTATTTTAGTTGTTTGATTTACCCAGTTCACGGAATAGAGTGTAGGAACTGAATGAATTGATTTTGTCTTGTTCAGGGGCACTGTTTAGGAAGGTGGAATCTAGACAGGGATGGCTCCTCAGCTCCTCAGGAGCCCACATGGCTTGTAGATCTTCAAATACTGCTTCTCATGCAGTAGGGCTGGGATGAGAATTTGAATGTTTGCATCTCTCACAAGCTCCCAGGTGGCTTTTGGACTGGGGATCATCTTCAAGTATCAAGATTTTTACAATGGGGCTGAGCAGGTGGCTCGGTGGCTAAGAGCACTTGCTGCTCTTGCAGAGGACCCCAGTTCAGTTTCTATCACTTACATGTCATCTCATGACCACCTGTAACCCCAGTGCCAGGATACCACCCCCTCTCTGGCTTTCACTGATACCAGGAATGCATGTAGTAATACATATCCATCCATGTAGGGAAACGCTCAAACACATCAAATTTTTAAAAATCTTAAAAAGAAATTAGGAGGATATTAGCACAAAAAGTCCACAGTCCTGTCCCATCCTGTGACTTCCTGGGTGACTTTTCAGAAAACAGGGAATTGAAAGCTCCTCTTGGTGTCAGCCGAGTCTTTCACTCCGAGTATACATTGACATCTAGACCCTCGTCATCACTGGGCTGGCCTCACCTGCTTCAAGGGGCTTTGAGTGAGGGAGGAAGAGGTTGTTTCGGTCAGGGCTGTGTAATGCTGCGAGAGCCATTCTAATTGATGTAATTCTCGTAAAATAATCTGCTGATCTGTAAAATGGGGAAAATATTATCTGTCCTTGTGATGAGTCACCGCGGATCTGGATGACCCACTGCATCCAAAAGCACTTTGGAAATTGCAAATTTGTAAATATGAGGATTATCTTTTTAAAAAAAGAGAAAGGCAAGCTCACAGAAAAGCTTTCTGTGCCAACTTTCGAAAAACGGACTTTGCTAGGGGGATCATGGGATGGATGCAGACAGCCACGAAAACAACCAAATACTTTTGGAGGTGCTCCTGACTTAATCCAACAATAAATTGGAATTTTAAAATTTTGACCACCTCCAAGAAGAAGCTGGGAGTGTACACCCTCTAACGGTTCCACTTAAATTTCTAACTGTTAGTTATATTGTTAATTGTTAGTTAAATTGTTAACTGTGCCACATCAACAACAGCTGGCCACACACACCTACACGCAGAGCAGAAATTCCACGAGAATAGGATTGCAAACGCAGGGTGCCCCCTGGAGCTGAAGGACCAACAGCGACATAGCTTGAGTTCCAGCACTAGTCTGGAAGCCCACTGACTTCATCCTGTAGCTAGATCCAGTCGTAAGAACGCAACTGTACAGAAATGCAAAGACCGTGAGTGCTCCCAGAGCGTCTCAAGGTCAGTTTTCATCCGAAGCCTCCAGCTGTGCTCTGGAAGGATTTTACATCCTTTCCATCTCAAAGAAGAAGAAGCTGAGGCCGAGAGAGGTTAAGGGTCAAGACTATAAATGGGAGTGATTGTGGTGGGTCTGCTGATTCCAAAGCGGATGTGCTTTATGGTCTTCTGGAAGAAGCTTCAAGGAGGAGTTCATCTCATCTGGTGCACTGTGGGTTCTGTACCTTCTTCTACACTAAGGAAAGGGGGAATGGCCCTTCAGTTTTGTTCAAGCTAGCTTTGATTTGAAAGTGTCTCTTCCTGCTGTTTTCAGCTAAAATCGGCAAAAATTCTGTCTGTCTGTCTGTCTGTCTGTCTGTCTGTCTCTCTCTCTCTCTCTGTGTGTGTCTGTCTCTGTCTGTCTCTGTCTCTCTGTCTCTGTGTCTGTCTCTCTGTCTCTGTGTCTCTCTCTGTGTGTCCATCTCTGTCTCTCTCTCCCTGTGTGTCTCTGTCTCTCTCTGTCCTCCTCTCTCTCTCTCTCTCTCTCTCTCTCTCTCTCTCTCTCTCGTATGTGTATGCATGGGTGTGGTGGGTATGTTCTGGCCCATGTAGTTGTGTGTAAAGAGAGTGATTCCAGGTGTCTGCAATCACTCTCTGCTTCTTTTTTTAAGTCAAATTCTCTCAGTTAACCCAGAGCTACACAGAGAAGAACATGACCTTGGCCCAGGCAGCCATGTTAACACACTGGAGACTTTATCTTTTTGTATTCAACTAGCCCGGGGATGAATAGGCGGATTAATTCTACCTGTAAGATGCAACTCTGGTTTGCTAAAGGACTCTGAATAAATGGCCTTGTCTCTTGGGGAAAGCGGAGAAACCAGATTTGTCCTCTCCCCTTGCCTTCCTGTCTACCTATCTCCATTTTTCTCTCTCCTTTGCCTGGGGTGCTGGTAGCCATTACCCCAGAGGTCCAGTCTGCACTGAAGTAAAAGAGATCAGGCAAGACCCTAGCCTTCTGTTACATCCTTGAGCTTGGGGTGGGGTAGAGGAAAGAATAACGACCTTTATATTTAGGCTCCCGACATCAAGACAATCCTGTGGACCAAGTCTCAGCTTGTTTCTGTTTCAGTATGGAGGCATTAGACACCCCCAAAACCCTATTAACTTGGGTTAAATGGAGGGGAGGGCCTGAAATGCAGCTTCAGTCCTAGGAACACAATTTTATTCTATTGTCAAGTGCATTGTAACTGGACCAAGCTCGGCCAAGAGGTCCTGCTGGGATATTCAGGGGAGATGCAATTAACATATTGTTGCTATGCCAACACTAATAATTTCTTTTGGGACTTGTTTTCTTCATATAGGCATTGTGGCTAAGTCAATGTTGTAAAGGAGGTAACTGGTATTGGAAGGGAAGGCTAACCTCTTTCAGGGAACAGTCTGTTTTCAAGGATTTGACTAGTGGCCCTTGGCAGGACAGCAGAATGCTAATTATGCATTTATTAAAGAGGGCTCCACAACACCAACCCAGCACTGCCCAAATGCCCACAGTTTTAAGTCTGAGGAACCCTGAGTGCTGCTCCCACTGTGATATCTGCCCTGGAAGGTGACATTGCCAAAGGCTGAATACAGGGATCAGTCATTTTCAAAGGCACTGAGTGTACCCTGAGCATGCTAGGGAATTTCTCATTCTGGGGAGAATGACTGAGTTTGGGCTTCTTTAGCAACTACAGGTTGCCATGGGTTTTATCACTCCCAAATTAGACTTATTCTTTAGTCTTGACTCTTCTTCACTTCTCCTAAGTGACTTCTTAGATTGTTACCAGAAACCTTGGAGACGGCAGCAAAACGGGCTGTTTCATTAGCAGAGACAAGTGGGCTCGTTGTTTACAAAGCCGCTGTATAATTTCCATGTGCATTTATGTACAGGTGGGGAGAAGACCCCTTTACCCAAGTAGGAAATAGCTGAGGTGGATTCCTCAGCTGTCCCATGTGTTAGAAGTCTTTCCCTGAACTCTGTGGGGTCCAGGCTTCTCTCTTTCTTCCTTCATCACTACAACCGGAACACCTGCTTCGTGTCAAACATGGAGTAGCATGGCTGTGAAGATGAATGCAATGTAGAACATCGAGTCTACTCTACAACGTTGAGTTGGGGCTCTGAGTCTGATGAGGCACATACCACATGTAACATGAGGGCCGGCTTGTTGGGGTTTCTGTCCCTCCTGGTACCCCAACAGCCGGCAAGCAACAAAGAAAAATCACACACAGGACTCCATAAGGTTATAAACTGATTGGCCCATTAGGTCAGGCTTCTTGTTAACTCTTATAACATATATTACCCCATTATCCTTATCTATGTTAGCCACATGGGCTCAGTACCTTTCTCAGTGTGACAGCTTACATGTGCCTCTTCGGTGGTCTGCGCAGGAATGGCAGAGGAACCTCCCTGCTTCCAGAATTCTCCTGTTCTCATTGCATCACCTCTACTTCCTGTCTGGTTTTCCCACCTATACTGCCGGCCTGGCCAATCAGCGTTTTATTAAAATATGATTGACAGAATACAGACAATTCTCCCACATCAACCACATATGTATATCCACACACGGCTCTAGTATGTGACATGTACAGGAGAACACAGAGTCAGTGTCTTCTAGCTAAAAGTTGAAGGTCAAGGTGGGTGGTCTGTGCCCAGCAGGGAAGAACAGACCAAAGGCTTGATGGCCTTGCACTGTGAAAGATGAGCAGCCAGGACCAGAGAAGGCCTGTAGCTTATAGTGCGATGATCTTGAGAATGAGTTCTGCAAGTGGTTTAGCCGGGTGTGAGCGCATCAGCACCATGGGTACATGATCCTGTGTAAATTTATTTTCTTGTGTGTAAGCGGCAGAGTGATCATATACGCCCGAGAGGGGCAGTGAAGATGAAGCAGCTGAACAGCCCCCGGGCAGGTGGGAAGTTGCTCAGACACTGGTTTCTGTGGGTCTCCCCTCTGTAGAAGACTTGGCTTAGGTTTTCATCTTTTTTAAAACACACACACTTTTTTTTATGAGTGTAGGTGCTTTCCCTGCTTGTGTATCTTTACGCCATGTTTATGCAGTGCTCACGGAGGACAGAAGAGGGGATCGGAACCCCTGGAACCGGAGTTGCAGACAGTTGTGAGCTGCCGTGAGGGTGATGGAAATCAAATCCAGGTCCTCTGGAAGAGCAGTCAGTGTGCTTAACTGCTGAGAAATTTCTCCAGTCTCCAACTTTGTGCCCATTTATAAGTCAGTTCTTGGGTTTCTTCCTCGAGCTACTTGGGTTCTGTTTGGCAAGTCTTTGCCACAAGAACTGTAGGCTATTTTTTAAAGTGTTGTTCAAGGGTTGGGAATAAGGCTTGGTTGGTCAGTAAAGCACTTGCCATACAAACACAGGGACCTGAGTTCAGATCCCCAGCACACATGTAGAAAGCAGGACAAGGTGGCACATGGCTGTAATCTCAGGGCTGGGAAGCAGAAATAGGGAGGTTGCTGGAGCTCACTGGCCGGCTGACTTCATAAAATCGATGAGCCCCAGATTAAGTGAGATACCATGTCTCAAAAATCCTAAGGTGGGGAGCACTGAGGAAGACACCTGACAGTAGCCTTTGGCCTCTATATGCATACACACGTGTGTATACACAACAGAGCACACAAACACAAAGACATGCTCATACCACGAGTGCTAAAAAAATTTAAGGCTCAGTGAGACACTATGAAGGAGTAGAACTATCAGTGTAATCTCATGACGTCAAAAATAAATGTTTCTGACTTTGCCGATATTAAATGCCTTACAGCCAGCCTTTCTTTTCCTGGATCCAGGGCCTGTGTCTGCCTGCCATGGGCTCCACCATTATCTTCACCTCTAACCACTGAGGTACACGTCTCTAGCCCTCCAATCAGACCTTGACCTCCTTCTTTTCCCCTCCTTCCCTCCCTCTTTCCTTCTTTCCCTTCCTTCTTTCCTTCCTTGACAGAATCTTTAAGCGAACCCCATGCTGCTTCACAATTCATACCCCTGCCTCCACCTCCTGAGTGCCGTGACTACAGGCACATTCCTCCATGCCAGGGCCAGAGTTCAAGTTTTCACACTGTCCATCAACGCTATCAGGACTCTGATGACTCTCCTTTCTTGCGTCAAAAGACAAAAGGGATGGAAATTTTGGGGTCACTACATACTGTTATCAGAAGGGAACCATTCTTTCAAAACTGCCAGGAGCATCCCCCAGTGCTCACATGGACAGGCCTGACAATTTGACCCTCTCTGGATGTGGTCAGCTGGAGCAAACTCGTGAAAGGCCATGGTCCAGAGCACTATGCAAGTGAGAAAAGCTAGCCTAAGGCTTAACAAAAGGGTAATTGAGAGCTTTGACGACGGTAACACGTAGTAGTTTCTAAGTTTACAAGTCAGCATATTGAAAGTCGTGGGCAGTTTGTTTCTCTGCATGTGACGGCTGTGGTCACTGGGGATGTGCGTGTGAGCCTCAGCTGTACCCTTCTCTAAAAGACAGACCCTGAGAGGCTGAACTGATCAGGCTTCTGGTCGAGTCAGGACAGTTGGAAAAGAGGTGAGGAGTCAGGAAGACAGTCTCTGTCTTCATTCTGCTTTGCCTCCAGCAGAAGCCATGATGCTGGCCGTTGTCTCCTCCCGGCTTCGTCTCTATGGCTAAAGCTGTCCCCTTTATGTGAGATGACAGGGGCCAGCTTCTCCCCTTAGGTGCTGGGGCAGAGACAAAACCCTGTTAAACAATACTGATCACAGCCAAATGCCATCGTGATGCCAGTTAAGCCTTTGTTAGTCTTGTCTCACAAACACCTTTAGATGCATTTTTATGAATGAATGAAAACTGCCAGGACAGCCTGTCTATTCAACAGACTTCAGTAGGGCCTATGCATCGTTCTGCACTCCAGCTACAAGGGACATGTTGACCACAGCTGCTGAAGACCCCTGCATCAGGAGGCGTTGCTCCGGCCAGATCCACAACAGCATGGGAAGCCTTCACCGGAAGCAGGACAAACCTTGATAGATTCTAAGTGACCTCATTTCCAGCTGCTCCAGGCCTTACCAAGGCGTCTTCCATCAGGTCGGAAGGAGCAAGTACACTCCCTTAGTGACTCAGAAAAGGCATGTGATGGACAGATGCGAGGGCTGGACCAGTACTTGGCTGTGATGGATCTTGGCACAACTGGAAGTGGTGCAAATTTTAAGTACCACATCCACATGCCACCCCATGCTATGCCCCTCTTGGCCCTATAGCGAGACAGCCCCATTTACTTTTGGGGTCACCCAGGAAGACTTTTCTCTGTGGCCCACCCTGGTGTTGCAACTCTTGGCCCCCATAAAAGACTTTCTCCCAGATCTTTTGGTCTCTGCCATGAAATGCTGCTGCCCAGTCTGCTCACAGTGATAACCCGCTTGCCCTCTGCTTACTTCCCCTTTGAATATCTCATGTTCTCACTTTATCAGGTAAAACCTAGAATGGCTTACCAACTTCAGCTCACCCTCCTTTCCACTGGGGGACCTGCTTTGCCTCTGGGGGACACCAACCTAAGATTATTTTCCAAAATAAACAAATTTGGAGTATTTGGATTCACCGACAAGTTGCGAAGATCACATAGAGAGGTTGTTAGGTCATTAGTATCCCTTTCCTGGCTCCTCCTGTGGTCCCTCCTGTGGGTTAGTCACCATCACTGAGAGCCCCACACTGGTTTATTCCCACCACTAAACTCTAGACTTTATTAGGATATCATCCAAATTTTGGAGGAAGTCTGTTTTCTGGGGCAGAGTGAGGGGATGCAGGCCACAGGTCTCCCTAGTGCCCTCTGCCCTATCACAGTTTCTCAGTCCTTGCCTCCGGGGACCTTGGCAGTTTTGAGGAACCACATCAGGTTTCTGTAGACTGTCGCTTGGGTTTGGCTACTGGGGTAGGTTTGGGCAAGTCTCACAGGCCAGGTACTCTTGCTGCTCTGTCAGACCAGGGAAGACGTCACATTTTAAAACTTTCATCCCTCAAGCCATCACCAACAGCCCTTTCTCCCAAAGAGGAACCTGGCGGGAGAGTGGTGAGCATTTGGATTGTCCCAGCAAGAATCGATGACCACAATCCTATGTTCTCTGCTTGTCTAGGAATATGCTCTCTGTGCTTTGGGGTCTGTTAAGATTCTGATTTTCCTTAGCCAGTCGAAGGGATACAACATGATGGAAATGCTAACATCATGGGGAGTGAGGATTACAGGCACATCTCTGCCTATCTCTGCCTTCCTCTCTCCAAACCTTCTACATTTTTTTTGTGGGAATCTTGCTGCATAGCAAATTGACCTTGAGTCTCTTGACCCCACCTCCCAAGACCTGAGATTATATACCAGGTTTGGTGGGGTTTTTTTTGTTTTTGTTTTTGTTTTTTTGAGACAGTGTCTCTATGTAGTCCTGGCTGTTTTGGAACTTGCTATGTAGACCAGGCTGACCTCAAGAGGTATGGCTGCCTCTGCTAGAGTGCTGGGATTAAAAGCATAAGCTACCACTCTTGGTCATGCTCTCTTAAAGAAGCATTTGAACATCCAGAAACCACAGGCGTATCTAGGAATGCAAAAGGTGCACCCAGGCTGGTGGGTGAGATCCACACATTCAGTTAGAGCTACCAAAGTGTAAGAAGCAGACATCAAGTTCTCTGGAAGTCAAGGGTCCTTCTTGAAAGACAAAGGACTCTGATAGGACCATGTTTAGCAAATGCAGCTGAGATTAGGGGATTGGCTGCTCTTTCCTTCCACCCCTCCAAGCACCAGTTCACCCACTCTCTACGAAGCATGCCCTTCCTGCTCCAACACAACCCTTGGCTTTTGACTTTCCAAGATGTCAATTGACCAAGCTCACTGAGTCCCAGAAGCCTACAAATTCTGCAGTCTTCAACTGGCTCGGTTCACTGGGCCCTTAGGTTTAAATGACTGAGTCTTTCTCCAAATCCCTTTATAGGGCAGAGTGGGACAGGGGAGGGGTCTTCAAGCTGGCCTTTGGAGGAGCAGGTTGTGGCTGGGCAGGCTATGAAGCATGTTTCCCGCCAGAAGCAATGGCACATCTGGCCCAGGGGAGAGCTAATTGAAACAAAGGCTTTAAAAAGACACTAGCAACCAAGTCTTTCTGGGTCCCGTGCTATGTCAGCACCTTTTATTGATCAGACTCTTTAGTCCCCATGGTGAGCCTCAAAAGTCAGTGTTCTAAGCACTGACACCCCATTTTATACAGATGAGGAAACTGAGATGGACAAGGGTGACGCCTGTGTCTGAGATGCGGGGAAGGGTTCGCAGCTGCTGGCATAGTCCACTTCTTAAACCTCATGCCCGAGCATCAGATGCTGCAGCTTCCACCAGTGAGGCTGGACATTCCCACCAATTTCTATGGGATGCTTTTCTACCCCCTGTAGTGGGAGACATAGTCCCAAGCGACAGTCAGCTGGATCCCAGGTTCACAGTGTGAGGAGCTGGCGCCCTAGCGTAGAGCTCAGTCACCTCCCCATCCCCATGCTCCTGTCCTCTTTTGAGTTCTTGCTTACTTGAGAAAGTCTTTAGTTTCTTTCACTTTTAATGTAAGATTTTGCTGGATATAAATTTTTGATTGGTGATTTGTTCTCCCTTTTAATACTTCAAGCTCCACTCTTCCTGCTTGCTTGGTGTGCGCAGAGCTGGCAGCTTGTATGCCCGTTTGTGCATAGCGCAGACATTTCACCACCTCTGGCTTCCTCTGATGTTTTCGCTTTGTCCTTACTTTGTTGTATTTTAGATATGTGTGCCTAGCTAGATATGAGGGTGTCTTTGTTTTTCTCATTTATTTCGAGCTTATTCTGCCTAGTAGATTGTCTTAGGGTTGTGGCCATTATTTCTTCAAAAGCTTCTCCATTTTCTTTTTTCCCGTCTTTCTGGCATTTTAATTATGCACTTGCTATGGTTTTTAGTATTATCCCAATGCTTTTTGAAATTGTTTTTTACATTTATTTGCTTGTGTGCATGTGTGTGTGTGTGTGTGCGTGTGTGTGTGTGCATGTGCACACACACTTACTCCAGAGTGTGCACATGGAGGTCAGAGGACAGCTCGCGGGAGTCGGTTCTCTCCTTCCCCCGTGTGGGTTCTGGGTATTGAACTCAGATGCCCTGAGTCACCTTGAAGGATGGGCCCCATAGTTGTTGATGTCCTGGTTTGTCTTAGCCACTCCCTCTCCTCTTTGCATTCCAGTTAGAAGTGATTCTACTAACCTGTCTTCAAGCCGCCTGAGTAGACTATGTCAGTCTCCTGATGAGCCCTTGGAAGGTATTTCCTTCCTCCTTCCCTCCCTCTTTTCTTCCCTCCCTCTTGCCTTCCTTCCTCCCTTCCTGCTCTATTTCTCCCCTCCCACTCTCTTCCCTCCTTCTTTTCTTTGCTTTCTTACCTTTTCTTTTTCCATGCTGGTGATTGAAAACGCTCTACCACTGAGTGCCATCATCCCCAGTCCTGAATGCCAGGCCAGCCTTCATTTCTGTCACGAGGTCTTTAATTTCCAACATTTCCTTTTGGTATTTTATTAAATCTCCATTCCCTTGCTTACTTAGCTGTATGTTCTTATACGCATCATACATGCATAGAAATTATTTTTCTGGAGTTCCCCTGTCTGACATCCCATATCTACCCTGTCAGAATGAGTCTGGTTCTGGTGACTGCCTGTGGGTTCAGAGGTGTTTTCTGATCTTTGGGCAAAACTCTGGCTGGGGACTGGAGGTATCCCATTGAAAATAGTAATGGAAGTAGGCAGGCAGTTAATGGAGGGTTTCTGTTTATCGTCTAACAGTGTTTAATATTTAAGATGGTTGTGCGCTCTAAACCCTTTAGATTCCTCTGCTGTCCTTGTTTCATCTCTGTTTGACTTTGTGTTTCCCCACTTAGCCATCCTGCTTAGAAAAAAAAAATCTGTCCTGTAGATTGCTCAGCTATAATCTGTTGTTCTTGTGTTAGACCCTTGGTGTGGTAGCCCGGCTTCTTATTAGTTTTGTGACTTTGGACATATTCCTTCACTGAGACTCTTTTCTCATCTATAATATAAAACAGAAATAATGTCCCCTTGTAGTACTGGCCTGAGGATTAAATGGAATACTAAATTAAAAATGATGAGCGCCGTGCCCAGGATAGACCACATTCTTGACTGAATCAATGGATCCTTCGGGCTCTGAATCACTAATTGCTACTTGTTGAGCTGGATGCTTGCAGAGCGTTGCTCTGTGTCTTTCAGCTGTGTAGTTAGGATAGAAACTCATCTCCCCTCGTCCTCGTGGCTCCACTGTATGGATGCTGCAATAGGCAAGTCTCTTAAAAATAAATGAAGGTGCCTTCCAGGTAACCCAGATACTTTACGCAGCACCTAATGACATATTTAAAAGCAAGACCTGCCGGAACCAGGGAAAATAATAACCTCCTTAATTGCAGACACATCCAAGATACATTCTCCCATGTAAATAATACGCCCTTCAGAAGCATCCTAATTAGGTATTTACCTCAGCGATTGCAGCGGCTTCACCCTGCTCCCTAGGGTCGTATTAAACATTCGTGTCAGGGTGGTTGGGACTGAAAACAAACTGGCATCAAGAAAATAAACGGTGTCAAAGATTTTTTTCCCCCAGAGAAGATAGAGGGCTGGGTTTCTAGTGGGGGAAAGTGGTGGGAGTCCCACGGATGGGCAACCTACCTGTGTGTGGAGGCAATTTCCTGCCAAGACTCCTGTAGGGCAGGGAGAAATAGCACTGCCTCTCCATGTCCACGTTGCAGAATTAGGATTTGGATCTGCAGGGGGATGGCTCCATCCAATCATGTGCTGGTAGGGAGAAGGGCTCTCACCATGAGGAATCATTGGTTTGGGAGATGTGAAGAGGTCCTTATTCTCTTTGTCCTGGGTCATTGGCAGTCTCTGGAGAGACAGGGGAGCCTTTGATAGCTTTGCCTGCAGCTGAGAAGGGACATGCCCTCAGCCTCACTTCTTTTCTTTCTTCCTTGTGTCTCTCCTGTTGCTCTCCTGTCCCTCCCCTCACCCAGACTTCACTTCCTTTCCCTTTATCCCCTTCTGGCCTTCTGCATGTCTTCCTCTTCAGAACCCCAGGATGCCCAGACCATCATCACTGCCCCCTGACTGGGAGATGGCATACCTGGGGCAGATATCAATGCTTTGAAAGTCTTGACAGTTTGGGGATATCCAGAGAGCTCCTCACGAGGACCAGGCATGTAAACTCAGTTCTTAGAGCCTATTCTGTCACTTGCAGGCACCATCACTGTGCCTCAGGGTCAAAGCCACATGACCTTGCCTTGCAGGCCTGGCTGTCTGTGGATACACAGTAAAGTGCACAGGATTGACTGTCATCAAGGTTATCACCCAGATTCTACACTCGGAGGCATGAGGATACAGGACTAGCTCACAGGGGCAGCAGCAGTCACAGTCGAAATGGGGTCCCGCAGTGTGTGGATCTTGCCTGACTTGGGCTATAGTAGCCCAAAGTCTTGACCTTTCTCTTTGCATCTCCAGCACCTTCTATGGTGCTACTATGAAATGCGACTGACTCAAAGGCTCATGGTCTGGGCCAGTGGTCCCCAGCTGGTGGCTCTGTTTTGGGAGGTTGTAGGACATTCAGGACATGGAGCCTAGTTGGCAGACATAGGGTGGAGGCTCATGGGTTATAGGCCAGAGTTGGTTCTGCCCTGAGCCCACCAACTACCTGGTTGGTGCTGAGATGTGAGCAAACTTCAAGCCGCTCCTGCTGCTGCAGCTAGAGCCTCTCCCACCACCATTTCTTCCCTGCTGTGACAGGATACATCTCCCTCAAACCCAGAGCCCAGAACTCAATCCCCTTTAAGTCACTTCTTATTGAGCATTTGGTCATAGCAACAAGAATAATGTATCTGATGTCCTTCTTGCCTGCCACAGGTGCCTTGGTAGCACGAGAAAGTTGAAAGGACCTATGGCATTGTCTTATTCTGTAGTCCATGACCTGGCATCTATCGACTGGAGCTTTGTATTAGATTGTGGGTGCTGCTATAACAAAACACTGCGGGCTGAGTGTCTTAAACAACAAAAGATGTATTTCCCACGGTTCTGGAGTCCAAAGACTCAAGGTCAGGTTGTTGCAGGACTGGCTTCTTCTGAGACAGAGCCCTTTGACCTATATATGTCTGCCTCCCCATGTTCTTGCATGGTTACCCCATTTTGTGCACCTGTGTCCTATTCTACTCTTCTTATAGGCTTAGCAAGTCTCTGCATGACATCACTAAACTGTAGCCACCTATTTAAAGTCCCTGTCTGAATAATCACATCCTTAGCTACACAGATTTGGAACTTCAGCATAGGAGGTGTGTGTGAGGTGTGTGTGTGAGGGTGGGGTGGGGGGTTCGTGTACGTGCATTCAAGTGTACCTGCATATGTGTAGACTATGCATATGTGCATGCAGGTATGTGTATAAGGTGTGCATATGTGGGAGTGTGCCCACGTGCCCAAGTGTATATGCACATATGTGGAATATGTATACATGCATGCAGGTGTGTGTATGTATGTGTGTGTATTTACTTGCGTGTGCACATGCACATGTGTAAGACAGAGGACAAGTCAGGTGTCTTCTTCAATCTCTGTTTTGTTGCTGAGACAGACTCTCTCACTAATCCTGGAGCCAGTGAGCTTCAGAGGCTGTGTGCTTGTGATTAGCTCCTCCCCGAACACTGGAGTTAGAGATGTACCTCTGTGCCTCACGTCAGGGACCCAAATCCAGTTCCTCACTTTGTGATTTGGCCACCTCTGTAGCCCCTAAACTTCAGTTCTTACAAATGAAGAAAGTAGAGCCCAGAAAGGGTGATCCACCCCTTCTTGCGTGTGGCCACACAGTGGGTCTGGCGAGGCTGGGAATGGTACTCGGGGGATTAGGGTTCTAGCTATGTCTAGGCCTACTCTGCCACCTTTGCTAGGTGTTTTCCATGTTGGGGACCGCTATAAAGTCACTGGCCTCAGTGTGGGTTTGAAAACACCTTCAGATTGCTGAGCCACCTCCTGTGCTCCCCGGATGCCAGCCTTCAGGTTTGGCTTTTCCTTCAACAGCTAACCAATTTTGTCGTCCTTCAGAGCGCAGGTGGGGAGCGCTTCATTGTGCTCACTCCTGACATATTTTGGGGTGTCTCAGGGGGCTGCTTATACATGCTACAAATGGGTCCTGTCACTCACTCCAAGTAGTAGAACGGTCACCCTGTTCTGGTCTGCCAGCGGCTTTGCTAGCATCAGACCTAGACATCCTGTGTCCTGGGAAACCCTCAGTCCCCAAGACAACAGGGACAATTGGTTCATCTCACACATTCCCCCATTGACCTGTTCAGTCTTCTCCCTCTTTCAATACCCCATCATGGCTCTCTAAAGTCCAGCTAAAACCACGACCTCGCCAATGTCTTCAGGACCTCAGGAACTATGTTGGGAAAGGGGACACGTGGCATCTGGTGGGTCTCCATGCTCCTGGCTGGCTGCCCACGACTCTGGCCAGTGGGCTGTCAGTCTCTCTGGGGTTGCACCTGCTGCTGTTGAGCTCATGCAGTGGGTTACCATCCATCTCTCCCGAGCACGCCTCCAGCCTCTTAGGGTGCCCGTAGCTAGTCAGCATCCTCTCCCTGTCCTGAAACCTCTCCGAGGGGTTCGTTGCCTTGAGTACCACCACACAGCTTAGCTTCCAATTCTCACCCTCCCTAACTTGGCTTTCCCTCTGCACAGTGAGAAAATTCATTGACGTGGATTTCTCAAAGCAATTAGCGCATCCTTCTCTCAGGGGGAGACTGCCACAGGCAGCATTGACGCTGCAGTTCATGCTGAAGGTCGGCTTTGCCTCACTGTGAATGATGGCCTGATATGAATGTTATAAAGGCATGCGTGGCAGGCTGTCAGTCACTCCCTCGAGAATGAGGACAGCTTTCAATCAAGCTCTGTCGTGCGCCCACACCGAGCTGGGATGTGCAGGCACAGAGATACACGAGACCACATCCCTGGCACTCCAATTGTTCTCTCTCCGTCAAGGAGACAGGAGGCCCTCAGCACTTCTCAGGGGTCAGGGGTCACAATCTACCAAAGACTGGGTGATCTTAGTGGGGATGTGATCATCCTTGCTGAGGGGTGGGCAGCAGGGAGAGATGGCGTGAAGACATTCTCAAACGATGCCGTGGAACTGGTTGAAAATGCAACTGCCCAGCCCAGCCCGGCCAGCCCAGCCTAGCCAGGCCCAGCCTAGCCCAGCCCAGGATCCTTAGATCAGAACTGCTGGTATGAGATTCAGCAATCTGTTCTGAGAAGTTTCCTGGGAATTTGAAAGTCATCGGGTCATCCCTCAGTGCCCTCTGCAGGTCATTACCACCAATCCTTCACCACAAGCCCTGTGCCAGAGAACCGGCCCTGGTAGCAGGCTGTCTCACTTGTTGAGGGAACCCTCTTATGTCTCTACAACTTTGGAGCAGCAGCTGGGCTGACACGATTGCACAGTCACATTTTCTGCCTCCTCTGTGGAGGAGTGCTAGATTGGGATGCAGACCCTAACCCAGGATTCCTCGTATGCTCAGCCTGTGGTCCATGTGCTACTTAGCCCAGTTCTGTTCATTTCTGTTTCCCCTCACCTCCATCTGTGTTCTGGAGATCGACCTGTTAATTGCTTGAATGAGAAACCCTGACTGGGGGATTTGCTTCTCAGAACCAAAGTCAAAGACTTCTCTAGGAAAGGAAATCTTTTGCTGGTCCCTTGGCGGGACCAATAAAGACCTGCCAATCAGGAAAGCAGAGGACATATATAGGTTGAAGGAATCCAGTGTGTGCAGACCTGAAGGTATGGCCAGCATAGGAAGGTGGGGTTCTGATGGCCTTATAATGGCTGCAGTATGGGTGCCTGGGAAGAGCGTGGGGAGTTGGAATGGAAGTCAGGTGGGAACCAGAGACTGAAAATGTTATGAACCATCATGAGGGTTTGAATGTCACAGACAAAGAGTGGGAGGCCACAGGAGGGGAAGGAGGATGGGCAAGACTAGATTTGCATTTTGGGCAGATGACTGAACTCTAAGGAGAGAGGGTAGAGAGTAGAGAGACAGGAAGCTGAAGCCTCTTGGGAGGAGCATCCAGCAATCCCTAAATGATTCAGGCTGGACCTTGGGAACCACGGGAGGATCAAGAAACATTCTGCTGGTGAGAGACACAGCCTGAGGATGTAGGCAGCAAGGGATGGCAATCACTCAGGCCTAGGTGGCTGGACAGAGCTGGTTGGCAGAACTTAGTCCATGGTAATAACTGTTCCTGAGAGAGAACTGGGCTCAGTTATACATCGCACATGTCCATAGCAGGGTCTGGGAGGGGGTAACAGAAGGCATCCCCTCAGTGTAGAGCTGTCTCTCAGATTTCTGAGGTGCAGAGGGAGAGGGTTGACAGCAGGCGAGGATGAAAGGGAGACAGACCCAGAGCTCGCGTCTGAGGAGCTGGGATGCTGTGCTGCCGTGGGAATCGAGGACAGAGCAGGAGGTGGCGGAGAGCGGTCACTGGAGTCACAGCCAGCAGCTGACAACTGGCTGCTGGTCAGCGTAACAGCATACCCTGTGACCTGGGTGTGGTGATAGCCCACTGGCTGTGGGTTGGATGGAAGCTTAAAAGGTGTATAAAGGTATGAAAGTAATTCCGTGAGGCTTGACCAGGATGGAAAGGAGACAGTCGAACTCTCCCTGGTCCCCCCTGCCCCCCACTACCATCCTGGAGCCTCCTTGAACTGGTAGCATTGTCATTGTCAAGCAGAACAACGGGCCAGCTGGCTGGAGTCTGTGCACCAAATCCAGTCACAACCTCCTAGATACAGGGAGGCTCAAAGGGTAACGTCCACCTAGAACGCCCAGCTTTTAGCATCTAAGCTACCCGCCACACAGAGGGTGATGATGTAGAAATGTGCACACAGGGAGAGGTAGAGGGCACACTCCAGAATTTCTCAGCCTCCCAACTCACCTGGTCTTCGCATCAGCAGAGCAATTTGTATCTCCCTGGACAGATGGTGGCCCAAATTATTTAAACACACAGTTTTCACTTGTGATGCAAATAAACTCCCAGAGGCAGTTGTTACCTGCCTCTCAACCCCCAGGCTTTTAAAAAGCCAGGCTAACCAATCACTTCTGATTCCCTGGCTGCCTATTGGAGCCATCAATCACTGAGAGGCCTCCTGACATTAATGAGAATGTCAGTGATGCTTCTGTAGGGTTCTCCCAGAGACTTCACTTTAAGTAACAAGGTTATTATTTCTGACGTGTTATTAAAGCTACAGTCTTTCCCCTCATTGCTTCAAAGCTCCTGTCCCCTTGGGATCATGTCTCCCAGTCCAGCAATGGGGAGTTGTTTGCTTAAGATTTAGAGAAGACGGTAGAACTAAGCCAAGATGTCTTTACACAGACTGATTAGGGGTTGGGACTAATTGCCAGTGTTTCCATATCTTTTTCCAGTACTGTGCTTACCTCCCTTGATGTTAAACATTTGTCCTTTCCTCAAGATCTGGCTTCTGCCAGGGATCTGATAGATTGCCAGCGCTTACAAGGAATGTCCCCCAAAGTCCAAAGTTTTGGAATTATGGATAATAATGTATAAGAGCAGGGGGCATATCAATGTTCCTCCCCTTTCCCTTTGCTCTGAGTAATGCAGGAACATAATGTCTGCCCACACTGGTGGTGCCCGGCTACCTCAGTTGGTAGAACGTGCAGGAACATAATGTCTGCCCACACTGGTGGTGCCCGGCTACCTCAGTTGGTAGAACGTGAGATGCTTAATCTCAGGGTCGTGGGTTCAAGCCCCATGTTGGGTACCATTTGTTGACAGAAGTTTCTGTCCCACCTGGCCCCACAACTGTTCAGTCCCAAAGAAACATACAGAGGCTTATATTAATTATAAACTGTTTGGTCTATTAGCTCAGGGTTATTATTAACTAGTTCTTACAACTTAAATTCACCCATAATTCTTACCTATGTTTAGCCATGTGGCTTGGTACCTTTTCTCAGTAAGGAATTCTCATCTTGCTTTCTCTGTGTCTGGCTTGCGACTGTGTCTCTGCCTTTCCTCTTCTCAGCATTCTCCTAGTCTGGTTGCCCTGCCTATACTTCATGCCTGGCTACTGGCCAATCGGCATTTTATTAAACAAATACGAGTGACAAATCTTTACAGTGTATGAGAGTATTATCCCACACTGGTGAGGCTGAACTTTTACTCTGCATGCTGAATCTAATGGCACAGTTTCTGAGAACGCTACTTAGAAATAATATTTCACCAGCTTTCTGGTCATTCTTTGTCCTAGAAAAGCTGACATGTGACATTAACCATCATGCCATCCAAGCACAACTACAGCAGGTGTTCAGTGAGCATGGGATGAATGAGTGAATGGCTGTGGCTTAAACTTTGCTTAGCTTATTCCCCACACGAACCTTCATCTCTTTCTCCCTGGCTTGGAAAGTCCCCATATGCTCTGTTTTCTAGGCCCCCACCCTGTCTTTTGAGATTTGACTCATGTATCGTTTCTACCTGTCTCTTGATGTAGTCACTGTTCTGCTGATGTAACATAACACCATGTCCAAGGCAACTTATAAATGAAGCCATGTAATTGGGAACTTGCTTACAGTTTCAGAGGGTGAGTCTATGACCATGATGGCAGGAATCATGGAAGCAGGCAGGTGGGCATGGCGCTGAAGCAGTAGCTGAGACCTTACATCTGATCCACAAAGATGAGGCAACAGAAGGAAAGGGAAGTAGAAGGAAGGAAGGAAGGAAGGAAGGAGGGAGGGAGGGAGGGAAGAGAGAGAGACAGAGAGAGAAAGAGAGAGAGAGAGAGAGAGAGAGAGAGAGAGAAAGGGCTTTTAAAACCTCAAAGCCCTGCCTCCCACCCTACCCACCCCTGGTGACAAGTCCACACTCCTAATCCTTCCCGTACTGTTCCACCAAATTCAGACCAAGCACTAAGATATATGAACCTGTGTGGGCCTGTTGTAAAAGGAGCAGTGGGCTGCTTCCTGCCACCTGGCTCCCAGCTGCCTGGCTAGCTTATACCCCAAAATAACAACACACAAATTGTATTCATTTAAACACTGTCTGGCCCATTAGTTCTAGCCTCTTATTGGCTAACTTTCACATCTTGATTCAACCCATTTCTAATAATCTGTATGTCACCACTAGCTCGTGGCTTACGGGGAAAGATTCAGAATGTCTGACCTGGCAGTTTCATGGTGGGCGGCTCTCTGTCTCTGCTCTCTTCCTCCCAGAATTCAGTTCTGTCTACCCTGCGTACCTATGTTCTGGACCTATCAGGCCAAGCAGTTTCTTTATTCAACCAATGAAAGCAACACATAGAAAGAAGATACTCCTACACCAGGGGCCATTCTCATTCAAACACATTTCTCTTAGATTTTGGAAAAAATGTAGTCCTGCCATTTCTTCTAAGACTTTAAAATATCTTTCCATTGTTACCAACTCATTTTCTGGACTTTTAGTCAAAAACCATAGTGGTTCTTTGGTGCCTGGCACAGAGAAAGACCAATGGTCACATTGAAGCAGAGGAGAGGAATGAACAGGGAGTGACAGCCCTGCAGACTGGTTCCCTTGGAACACAGTCTCAGCATCGCCTGCGACTGAAACCGGCACCAAGTTCATAGGCTGTGCCTCATTGTACTCACCTCCACAGCCCCTGTCTCTGAACTCTTTTTCCCTGACACAAAGCTCTGGTTCCTCAGAAGGTCACAGGAAGCTAGATGTGGCATCGGAGATGGCAGTTTACACCCAAGGTAAACTCTTCTGGGATGCAAGTTTTTGAGAAAGTCTCTCTCTAGTCTGGAACTTGCCAATTAAGCTTTGTTTGCTGTCTGGAAAGTTACAGGGATTCACCTGTGCCTGCCTCCATAATGCTGGGATTATAAGTGTTCTGCTACCATGCTTGTTTTGGTGTGTGTGTGTGTGTGTGTGTGTATGCATAAATGCGTGCATGCATGTGCACGTGTGTTACGGGAGTTGACATGGCTCTAGGAGTTCGACTCAGGCCCTCACGCTTGCCATATAAACATTTAACCAATGCAGCTGTCTCCCCAGGCTAAACTTTGATTTTCCAAACTTTTCATAAAATGATGTCATTTGATAAAGTCCTCACATCAGTCTATTTTTTGTTGCTACTACATAATACCAGAGGTTAGAAATTACACAAAGAAAAGATGTCTACTTAATTTACAAGAGCATGGTGCTGGGTCAGCCTGACTCCTCTGAGTTCCCCGTGGCGGGATCGTATGAGAGAGGGCGAGGGATCATCGGGTGAAACAGAAAGCCAGGCAGCAACCAGGAGCCCTGTGTTAATCCCTTCCTAGAGCAAACTCCCAATGGCCTAATGACCTTCCACCAGGCCACGCCACCTTAATGTCCCACCACCTTTTAACATTTTCACACTCAACCTAAGCTTCCAACTCGCAAACACGTGGGGAACACACTTAGTCCACATCCAAACCACTGTGGTCCTCTATGTAAAACAGATGGGAGAGAAAGTTTTGACTGAAACAGTCCAGAGTTTTTCCTGTCTTTCACCTTGGATGGCTGAAAAGACCTCATAGAGGCCTTTAAAGCAAAGTTCCAAACTGGTCTATAGACTAAACTTCTAAAGCCTTTGTATGTGGCCCTTCTGTGCTGGTCCAGCCTGTCTGTGTTACTCCCCTTTGGTCCTATCTTTCCACTGCATCCCCTTACAGTAAGAACATAAGCTTCACTACAGTGACTCCTACATTGTAGTCATCTTCCAAGACAGTTCTAAAGGCAGGAGGCAAATTCAACTCAGCGTGTGGGGTTGGCACCTTTGCGCATCTTTGCCTTGGAGTCTTAACCACTTGGTAGTAAGCCCGCTTTTCTACCCAGCAGAGCTGTGAGCTCCCAGGAGCAGGAACCATGCCTCTTAGCTTTGCAGGTGGAGCACATTAACAGAACATAGGGAGCCTTCGTGGGATGAATGGGGAGGATCTGAGTGGAGCCATGTGCCGTCCAACTCAAGCAAGCTCTCCTGGCCCACTACATGAGCTCAGCCTCGTCTCTGTTACCGGATAGTGACATTGCTTGTGATGTTCAGATCTGCCCCTGACCTGAGGGAGGAACACTGTGGCAGCAGGACCTGGAACTCAGCAACATCTCATTGTTCCTTCGTATAAATATTTGTGGTGTACTTGCTGTGTGCTCTGGTGATACTTTGTTTGTTTCTGACAAATAAAGCTTGCCTGCAGATCAGAGGGTGAAGCTAAGCCACTGGTTAAACATAGAGGCCAGGCAATGGAGACGCACACCTTTTAAACCCATCACTAGGGAGGTGGAGACCAGAATATAAGGTGGGAGGAGACAGGATCTCGGTGCATTCAGTCTGAGGATTCCTGGAGACAGGATCTTGACCCCTTGGGTCTGAGGATTCGGTAGAAGTAATAAGTCTCTCTAGTGCCTGTCTCCTTTACTTTGCTGATCTTTCAGCATTTACTCCAACATCTGACTCCAGGTTGGTATTAGTAAGACTAATTAGTGTGCCTCGAAAGGACTGGAGATAGAGCCTGATCAAACAACGTGATAACTTGCCCCCAGAGAGTTTACACGCTATGTACACAAAGCAAGACATGTGCTGTGTCAGAGGGCACCATGTGAGCATGCGCGGGATGGGGAAAGGAGAGGAGGACATAGCAGTATTAAGGGGTGGTGGTTTTCAGCAGAAGAAAGAAGTCGATCTTAAGGGGTAATGGAGCATTGACTTGAGGGTCATGTGACAAAGAAATCATGTAAGGCTTGGGGAAGAGGAGCCAGCAAAGATAAAGGCCCTGGTGTGAGCGGGTGCTGGACACATTTGAGGCGTGTTTTACGGTGAGTGTGAATACAGGTGCATGCACATGGGTGTGGAAACAGAGGCCAACATCAGGTGTCTCCTCAGTTACTCTCTACCTTTCCGTTTTGTTTTTCTTTTTTTCATCCTTCCTTCCTTCTTTTTTTTTTTTTTTCAGGATTTCTCACTGAGCCTGGAGCTCACTGATTTGGTCACACTGGCTGGCCAATGAGCTTACAGATCCCCCATTTCTACTCCCCAGTGCTGGGATTACAGGTTCATGACACTGTACCTGGCTTTTTTGTGTGGATTCTGGGCTCTGAGCTTGGGTCAGTGAACACCTTTCCTGACAGAGCCAACTCCCCAGCCCTCAGACTTCACTTTGAATCCATCAGCAAATCTTCTCTGCCACGTCCACAAAATAGTACCTGACTAGTTCCCACTGCCTGCTCCGTCACCTCCCTGGTCCAAACCAATGATTTTTCTTACAGTAAATTTCTAGTTACACAACTGTTGCCGCCACAGTCTAATTTTAGAACATTTCCGTCATGTCTCCTCTAGCCGCTTGACATACGTAGATCATACCACATGTGGTCTTTTGTGTCTGGTTTCTTCCATTCCGCATAATGTTCTGAGGTTATCCATGTTGTGACGTGTATGAGATGATGTCATCTTAATGATGAATCATGTCTGATACCTGTTAGGAATGGCCCTCTCATGAGTCTTCCTGCTTCTTCATGTCTTCCCTGAACTCCCTGAGCTCTGAGCACAGAAGCCAGATAGATTCATTTGAAATCTAACTTAGTACACCCATGATTCCCAGTGTGGAGTAAAGGTCAGATTCCCGGAAGAGGTGTCTTAGCTAGCTCAGACCACCATAACAAGGCACCTATGAGAGGCTTATCTAGCATACCTTTTCCCTCACAGCTCTGGAGGATGCAGGTCTGAGGTGAGGGTGCCAGCCTGTCTGGGTCCTAGTGAGATTTGTCCTGCTGGATTATAGAATGCCTGGCACCTTCCATAGGTGTGGCATGGGATTCCCCTCTGTATGCTGTGAATACCATTAATGAATAAAGAAACTGCTTTGGACCTATAACAAGGTAGAACTTAGTTAGGTGGGGAAAACTAAGCTGAATGCTGGGAGAAAGGAGGTAGAGTCCTAGAGAAGCCATGGAGCCCCGCCAGAGACAGACACTGGAACTTTACCTGGCAAGTCACAGTCACATGGCCATACACAGATTAATAGAAATGGGTTACATTAATATGTTAGCCAATAAGAAGCTAGAGTTAATGGGCCAAGCAGTGTTTTAAATGATATAGTTTCTGTGTGATTATTTCAGGTCTGAGCTGCCAGGCGGCTGGGAAACAAGTGGGCTCCTTATTACAACATCTGTGTCCTCAAGTGGCCATTCCTCAGTAAAGGTACTCCATCATCTTTAAGATCTCAGTGGTTTCCCAAACACCTGACTCCGAATATACTACACCAGGGCTTAGGATCTCAGTTGAAGGATGCAGGGAGGAAACACAATTCAATAGACAGAAAGAAGCCACAAGGCTCTGCTCAGTTGTGTCTTAGAACATTAGGAGGAAAGGAAGAAGCCAGACACAAAAGACCACATGTGGTATGATCTACGTATGTCAAGCGGCTAGAGGAGACATGACGGAAATGTTCTAAAATTAGACTGTGGCGGCAACAGTTGTGTAACTAGAAATTTACTGTAAGAAAAATCATTGGTTTGGACCAGGGAGGTGACAGAGCAGGCAGTGGGAACTAGTCAGGTACTATTTTGTGGACGTGGCAGAGAAGATTTGCTGATGGATTCAAAGTGAAGTCTGAGGGCTGGGGAGTTGGCTCTGTCAGGAAAGGTGTTCACTGACCCAAGCTCAGAGCCCAGAATCCACACAAAAAGCCAGGTGCAGTGTCATGAACCTGTAATCCCAGCACTGGGGAGTAGAAATGGGGGATCTGTAAGCTCATTGGCCAGCCAGTGTGACCAAATCAGTGAGCTCCAGGTACAGTGAGAAACCCTGCCAAAACCTAGATAGATAGATAGATAGATAGATAGATAGATAGATAGATAGATAGATGATAGACAGATGATAGATAGATAGATAGGTATATAATGGATGATAGATGATAGATAGATGATAGATAAATAGATAGATGAAAGATAGATGGATGGATAGATAAATAGATAGATAGATAGATAGATAGATAGATAGATAGATAGGTAGAAAAGGAAGGAAGGAAGGAGCTAAGAAGAAAGGGAGAGAGTAAGCAAGGGAGAGAAGGAGGGAGAGGGGAGAAACAAAAAAAAAGAGAGAAAGCAAGGTAGGAAGGAAATAATGAGGCAGAGAATGCCTAAGGAAGACACACGATGTTGACCTCTGACCTCCACACCCATGTACATGCATCCACACCCTCACACACAGTAAAATGGGAAAGGAAAAGAAAAGATAAGCGTTGGTTTAACGGAACAGATAGTTAAAGCAACTTGTAACACTTTCTATATCTCAAACCCAGGTCTTGGTCCTATGTAAAGGTACAAAGACTCCATTCTATAACAACTCTTTGAAGCATCTCACTTCACAGACGAGACACAGGAATTCGTTAAAGCATAGAGCGCTAAGTGACTTACCTGGATCACATTGTTAGGGTGACCCCGAGGATGGAGTTGACAGGCGTGAGGAAGAAAAGCAGCCGTGAGAGGAGGGCACGCGTGTAGGGTGGATGGAGCCGTAAGGGAACACCTGGGGGAGAAAGAGATCAGTTTAGAGACATCAGTTCCCAGATGGCATTTAAAACCATGAGACTTACCCAAGGGCCGCACATAGACTAAGCAGAGAAGGGACCCCAGAACTGAAGATTTCTGGGACTCTCCAAAGTGCTGTCCAGAGGAATGTGTTAATTGTCTTTCTTTCACTGTGGACCGGGAAAAAAAATCAACCTGAAAGAAAGAATTATTTTGGCTCGTGATTTCAGAAGTTCTGGTCCATGGTCATTTGGCCTTATTCTTTCAGGCTTGGGGCAGCTCAGCACTTCATGGCTCAGGAGCACATAGAGGAAGCTGCTCTAGCGAGAAAGAGACGGAGAAAGAGCCTGAGGTCCCAGGGCCCTCGATGACCTAACTCCCTTCCTCTAGGTGCCACCTCTAAAGGTCCAACCACCTTCCAGCAGCACCACAGGCTGGGCACCACGCTTCAAGCAAACGGTCTCTGCATAGCACGCAAGATTCAAACTGCAGTGGGAGAGACGGCCATGGGCTCATCAAAGAAGTTAGTCCAGGAGCTGATCTAAGGCCAGCTCCTGAGCTGCCTGGGGCTGTGGGAGAGCAGCTCTGTATCTGCGGAGAGGGGAGAGGGGAGAGAGACCATATGAGGGCAAGGCTGCTATGCCAGGAATCCCTGTGAAGCATAGCAGAGAAGGTAGTTTGGCTTAGAAAGGAAACTCAGTTCTTCCTCAGGGTGGAGGGCTGCAGATGGGGTCCCAGGAGACAACATGTGCACAGTCTGGCTTCCACAGGCTACCTGGTTTTCACTTCAGTTTCAGGACAGGCAGAATGTGGAGGCAAAAATACTAGATTTCAGACATGAGTCACCAAGCCAGGTGAGCCTGCCAGCCCAGGCAATGACTAGGATTCCCCTTTGGTCAAGTAGACAAGGTCTCAACACAGGGATCTGGGTAATTCGTGTAATTTGGGTAATTAATTGGTCTGATTTGCTCTCATCTGACCACACAGGTCTGGAAAGTGTTTGAGATACAATTAGAGGTTGCTACGCGGTTCCTTATTGACTCAGCTTGTGGGAGACTCTTCTTACATTCACCTGGTGTGGTGTGAATTACTTCATCTGATTTATACAGTAAACATGCAGTGTCTGTATTTTCAGCTCTGCAGTGTATGGAGAACAGCAGACAGGAAGCCACAAGACTGACTTCTGATCATCACAAGGCAATTTATACAGGGCAGTTGGGCAAGTCCATCTGCAAAAATAACCTATGAGTTTATTAGGGCTCACCAAACCAAGAACCACAGACCTGACATTAAAGAAGTCTATTTTCTCACAACCCTGGTGACTCGAAGTCTGAGATCAAAGTTGTTGACAGGGTGTATTTCTCTGAGGCCTCTCCTTTGGTTTGCCTATGGTGCTCCTCTCTGTTTTCAGGCCTTTTGTGTGAGCCCATGGCCTAATCTTCTCTTGGAGCAATATTAGCCATACTGGATGAGGTCCCATCAATACAACCTCATTAAACCTTAAACACATCGAGGTGATTATGTTTTGTGGCTTTTTGGTGCATGTATGTTCATGTATATCTGAGTTCATCTGTGTGAGCACACACATGCATTTGTATGAAGGTCAAGGTTGGCATCAGGTGTCAATCTTCAGGTCATTGCCCATCTGGTTTCTTTTAGACAATCTCTTACCAGCCTGTAGCTTGCTAGTTCTAAATTAGCTTTGTAGTGAGCCCAGGGAAGTCTGCTTGTCTCTGCCTCCCTCGATCTGGGATTACAAATGTGTACCATTATGCTTGGCTTTTTAAAAGTGTGGTTTCTGGGGATTAAACTCAGATCCCTCTGTTTGTGTGGCAAGCGCTTTGCCTGTATAAGTGGTCTCCCGGCCCTTTAAATCACACCGAATCCCAGAGATGCTGTGAAGGACAAGAATGTAGATAGGCTCATAGCACCCATCCCGTCTCAAAATTCTGGGATCCTAGGTCCTAGGTCCCCTCTGCCTTGCTAACTTCCCAGGTGGGAACCTCTGCTCCCCAGCTTTCACGGCTGGTCTGCTTTCCTCCAGTGGGAGCAGGTGCATCAGGGAATGTAGAAGAGGGGCCAATGAGAGCTCTGCAGCAAGGGTCCTTCAAGGGACAGCGCCCCCAAGGGGAAGTTTGGAAATCTGTGGTGTGTGTTTTAGGTTGTTAAGGTGGTTGGACCCCTGGACTTTTAGTGAACAGGAACTAGGGAAAAGCGTAGCTACGGGAAGGATAGCCCCACACAAAGAACTGAGCTGTCAGTCACAGCTCTCTCTGTATATTCATTCATGTGGTGAGAAAAACGGTTCATAATAATCCAGCATCTGATACTATTTCACATAAAACCAAAAAGTGTGGTGGGCCCCTGGTATCCATGGATTCACCAACCTCAGAGACAAAACATTAGCAGAAACATTGTGTCTGTGCTGAACCCACGCTCTCCTTGTCATTATCCCCTAAACAATTTGGTACAAGAGCGATCACATTCTCCTAACATTTACTTTGTATTAAGTGTTATCAGTAGTGTCAAGGCCACTTCAGGTACCCGGGAGGATGTCTGCGGGTTATATGCAAACACAGCACTGTTTTATGTAAAAAAGGGAGTTGAGCATCTATGGATTAGGGCATCCGTGGGGAATTCTGGAGCCAATTCCCTGTGCAAAGATCGTATTTCCCTTGGCAAACTGTAAATGTCCGCACTTTGTAGACAGGCCTAGCCAGTCAAACCCGGGGAAGCGTGTGTGCTACTTGCTTTAAACTTTTACCGACACTTACAGTTAGTTTAGGGAATGCTTATTTTCTATGGCACTTGTTCCTGTTCCTGAAGGAGGTCTCTAGCAGCAACTGTGACTGTGGTACCTGGTCCCAAGGCAGCTCTCTTGTCCTCAGACATCATCTCAGTCATGACAGTTCTGCCCATGCCTGCAGGCATCTACCTCACTGTGTCCTCTGCTTTAGCCAGGACAGGAGTGATTACAATTTCCCCTCAGCCTTCTGCAGCCAACACATGCTGTAGGCGGAGTTTTAAACAGATTTTAAAACCAGAGTTGTGACAGTATTGCAAAATATTCGAAGACTCCATTCAGTGCCAACTTTGTCCGAGCAGTGGCTCTCTGGGTGAATGACCCTTCTCTGCCTTCTTGGTGACATTCTACCTGGGGGGCTTTGATGCAAGTGGACCCCTCCTGGAACCAGTGTCGGGCTGTCACCTGCCCAGACTGTGACTCAGGACTTAGATGGTAGACAGGTCACTGCACAGATTCCAGAACGAGCTTTCTGGTGTGGCAGAGCTAAGGATATCAGGAAGAATAGATCCGTTGAACCAAGTTATGCATGCCAAGCAGTGAGTAACAGCCTGAGACACCTGAGGGCCCAGACTGGGACAGAGCGGTGGGGACTGAATTGTCATCAGCAACATCGCTGGGTGGGGACAGGGTGTCCACAGATGATGTGCTCAGGGACAGACCAGCTTGTTGTTCCTGTTTCGTCCCAAGCCTGGGAGCCGGCCCCCACCTCACCTTGGGGCTTTGGGATTAATTAGTAGCACAACATATAAATGAGGCCTGGGCCCTTTGAGATGGCCAGCCTCCCCTGGGTACCGAAGAGGTGGATCCTGTTCCTTCCTCTATGGCTCCTTGGCCTACGTTCCTTTTTCTTTGTGCACCAATTCAAGACATCATGGACCCTCCACCAGAGGGAAATCTCTTTGGCATCATGCCAGGAGCCCTCCTTGCCATCAGCCTATAAGTGCTGTTGGGTGCCTGCTTTTGGCAAACATCATGAGGTCCCACTCTCCACCCTTCCTCCTCAAGTCCCACAGGAGACCAGCAAGAGCTACCAGATGCACTGGCCTTCATCTTTCAGCTTCTGCCAGACAGCTACTTCCCTGACCCAAAGTGTTGCAGGTTACAGCACAGATTTCCAGGTTCTGCCTCACATCTACGCAATCCCAGTTGCCGGAGCTACAGACTCAGATCAGCGTTTTGTTGATTTGTTTAGACAGGGTCTTGCCAATCAGTACTTTGGTATGAGCTCCCGAAGTTCTATGTGTTTGAGAACCCTTGGCTGTGGACCACAATCCCAGAGCCTTCCTGGCACCCATGACATTTACAGCTGGGAGCTAGTCTACCTGTCTAGTCTCCTTTCTCACAACCAGACTCGGGTAGACCTTGACCTTGTTCCCACCCTGTGTGCTTTCCTGAGCTCCCTTTCCGGAGCTCTCTGTGCATGCTCTGTCTCCAGTCTGGGTGAACTCATCTCTTTGTCCTTCTAGACTGTTCACATATTTTAGGACAAGGTCAACGGCACAGTTTCTGAGAGGCCTCTCTCGCTCCAAGCTGTGTTGCTGCCCAGCACGGTCATACATCAATCATAGTTGTCCTCACCTTCATCTGGTCCCACACAGCACCAGCCCCGTCGGGTACCAGCGCCCCCAGAGTGTAAGGCAAGCACCTTCCTTCTCAAATTCCAGCTGCCTGGCCCCTTCCTGGTGTATGCCCATGTAAGTGGTCTCTTAGACTCTGGTTTCCAATCTCTTTTTAATTGGAGCTTTGCCTTCTGCTGTTGGGCTTTGTGTAAACCTCCCTCATTAAAAAGCAGTTCCTTTGTTTGTTCTGTGTGGTTCATATTTAGCCAAAGAGATTTATCTCTCCAATAAACGGCACTCTGCAGGGCGCCACATCCCTCTGCTCTTCCTACTGGGAAATGAAAGCAAGGCCCAGGATGTACCCAGAACCCCTGTGTTGTAGAGTGCGGGAAAAGAGGACCATGGGAATTTCCTGAAACCTTACTGCCAGCTGGTAATCAAGGCAACGTCTCTGGCATTTGTCTCCATGTTTACAGGGCGACATGAGATTCCTGGTGGAAGTGGTGGTGGTGGTGGTATGGCATGGAGCTATTTCCTTTGTCCTGTTAACAGCTTTAATTTTTAAGATGAGAGAAGATGGTTTATGATCTAAGAAATTGGCTCACCTGTCAGGGAAGGTAGAACATGGTTTTCAGCAAACCCATCACTCCATAAGGGACCAAGTTGGTCCTGCAGGTTCCAAGCCACAGAATGACGTAGCTTCAGAGAACACCTGGCTCCTGGTAACCCACGGTACAGGACAGTTTCTATCTTCCATTGTACATTTGGTTACAAGGTCAGTCTAAAGAAGTCACTGGGTTTGAAGTCCACGTGCACATGTGCACACGTTTGTGTTTCCAGAGAACAACCTTGGATGTGGTCCCTCAACTGCTCTCCACCTGGTTATTTTTGAGACATAGTCTCCTTCTCTCTCTTTCACCAGCCTGAAACCTGTTAAGTAGGTTAAACTGACTGTCCGGCAAGCCCCAGGGATCCACCTGTCTCTACCTCCCCAGTGCTGGAAATATAATTATGCCACCACCTCTGGATTTGTTTTTGAGAGTCAACCATAGCCGAGGATGGCCTCAAACTCTCTGTGTAACTGAAGATGACCCTGAGCTCTTCTTTAAAACTTCCATTTATTTATTTATTTGAGTGTGTGTGTGTGCGCGCACATGTGTGTTGGGGGTTGCTTATGCTATGAAGTGCATGTAGCAGTCAGAGATTAACTTGTGGGAGTCACTTCTTTCCTTTCGTGTAGGACCTGGGGACTGAATTCAAGTTATCAGGTTTGGTGACAGACACCTTTATACCTCGAGCCATCTCCATGCCCCTGGCTTTGTTTTTAAATTTTATTATTTATATATCTTTGAGACATGATTTTATTATATAGCTGACTAGCCTGGGAGTTGCTGTGTAGATGAGACCACTGACAAGCTCGCAGAGATCTGCCTGCCTCTACCTCCCAAGTGCTGGGATTAACGGGATGTATCGCTTCACCCAGTTGGTTGAAAATCAACAACAACATGGAGGTCTTGGAATACAACTCCATTCCTTGTGCTTCTAAAACAAACACTTAACTGGCAGTGATGCCCCCAGCCCTGGCTCTCCTGTCTAAGCATTTCTGCAGCTAAACTGATTGCATAGACAAGAGCAGCTGGCCTGAAGATAAGGCTGTCATAGTCTCTGCCATCTGATCTGCTGCTGCATCAGAAGCTTGGGGGAAGCGGAGGCATGCGTGGGTGGCACTCACTGGTCTGGCTGTGTGCTGGGAGGGACACACGGCGCTGTCTTCCGCCCAGCTGTCTAAAGCTTCTGAGTGAGAAGGGAACTTTGAAGATCACCTTGCCTGACTTCCCTGTCCCATGCTTGAATTCCTTCTGTGACAGCTCCAGCAAATGATGGTTGTCTAGCCCTTGAACAATCATATCTCACGCCAGAAAGCTCATTACCTGCCCCGGTGGCCCATTTGATTTCCAGCCCACTCTCCCAGCCAGTGTTCTCGGACGTGAGGCAGACGCTTGGTTCCTGTAACTGTAGAGGATAGCAGGCTGCCCATGGCCTGTAGAGAAAACCTTCAGATTGGAAGTTCCCCGTTCCTGGGTCCCCACCCACTACTTCTGTGGGTGGGTGGCAGGAACCTGTAATTTTCACCCTTTTCACACACGATGAAGATGCCTGACAAAGCCACTTGAGGCAAGATTCCTGTGGGAATAGCTCATGTCTTCATTTATTCCTCTCCAAGGTAAGGACTGCCATCCATAGCACCCACACCGCAAAGCTGGCTGACACCACCTCAGGACTTGGTGCCATGTTGGGTACCTTAGCACACTCTTGATATATGTAGAATGGCTACAAGGATGGATAGGGGAGGGATTGACTGGGTGAGTGGTTGGATGAATGCAGAGACTGATGGATGGAATGGAGGGATGAGCGACTTACTAGGAAGAGGATGCCAGCCTGAAAATGCGTAGGGGCTACGACACCTGTGGAACCTTCTTCACATCAGTGCCAGATGGGTGAGAGCTGAGGCAACAATGAAGCATTTGCCAAGAGTATACCTAATATATATCTGAATGTTGGGAGCAAGCTGAATCCAATTTGCCCCCCCTCCTGTTGCCTGTTAAAATCTGTCACATAGTCAGTCACCAGTTGGTGTGGAAATGGTGTGGGAAGTTCTTCTGCATTTGTGTTGCTTTTATTGGTTAGTAAATAAAGAAGCTGTTTTCGGCCAGTGGCTTAACAGAATATAGCCAGACTGGAAGAGGTATATAGAGAGAAAGAAGACGGAGTTAGGGAGAAGTCATGTAGCCGCCACCGGGGAACAATGCCTCCACTGGAGCCCGCTGAAACTTTGTCAGTAGGCTACGGCCTCATGACGATACACAGATTAATGGAGATGGGTTAGTTTAGGATATAAGAGTCACAAAGATGCTTAAGAGATTGGCAAAGCAGTGATTTACTTAATATAGTTTCTGAGTGATTATTCTGTGATCTGGGCAGCCAGGAACAAACAAGTAGCCTCCCCCAACAACCAGTGGCATAGAGAAGACACAACTGGAAGGTATATTAGTGACCAGTGGGTTGTACCATATTGTACAGCAAGAAGTCGGTGAGGGAAGCAACTTCTCCAAATCACATGGGACATTTTCGGTGCCAGAGACAGTTCTGTGGTCCCCGTCTCCCTATTCTTGATCTAGTCTCTCTTTGCAACCACACTTTATTTGCTCGGAGATTATTTTGTTTTACCCTAAATCTCTTCTGTGTTTGTTTCAAAATCTCCACTGAGCGTTGATCATGCAAACCTAGGTTTGGATTCTGTAGAAAGCATCGATTCAGCCATCTCCTGCTTTCCATTTGGCCACACATGGGGACTAGCTATAACGAAGCAGGCTTTGGGAATACATGGATGAGACATGACCCCTTCCATAGGAGAATCTCTCTAGAGAGAATGAGTCATGAATAAACGAAAGGCAATGTGTATAAGGGAAGTGGGCACTCCAAGGAGAGACACAGAGGAGGTCTCTCAGTCAGATAAAGTTGTAAAATTGTCTTACTCTGTTTTGTTCTTTGATCACAGAATGGTACAGGCTGGTTAATTTATGATGAGCAGAAGTTTATCTATCTCACAGTTTTGGAGGCTAAGAAGTCCAAGAGTAAAGGACTGCACCCAGTGAAGGCCTCAGGGTGCAGTATCACCGCACAGTAGAAAGCATTACATGATGTGTGTGGGGTGGGGAGGAGAGAGGGTGAGAACAAGACGGAGAACGTGAGCCAAACACACTCTTCTTTTTGAAACCAGAAATCCACTTTCCCATCACAGGATGTCCTAGGTTGTCTACCAGTCCTGTGGTAAACACCACGACTTAAGGCAACATGAGGAGGAAGGGCTTGTCTGGCTGATGTGGCCTAATCACAGGCCTTCCCTGGAACCTGGAGACACATACTAAGCAAAGGCCATGGATGAATGCTGCTTACTGGCTTGCTCCTCAGGGCTTGCTCAGTCTCAGTCTGCTTTCTTACACATCCACCAGGACAACCTATCCAGGGGTGGCACCACCTATGGTGGACTTGGTCCTCCCCATCAATCATTAACCAAGAAGATGCTTCATAGACATTTAAATGGAAATAACTTGGTAACTAAGGCTCCCTCTTCCCGGATGACTTCAGTCTGTGCAAAGTTGATAAATAAACCAACCAGCACACAGCATTAATCTGTCTTCCTCATTCAAGTGCTGACTCTCAACACTTTTACACTGAAGATTCTAACACACCAGCATCAGAGGATATAAGTACACCATGGGAAGGGCCTTGAAGGACCAATAAGAGTTTGCTAACACCTACGAGGGCAGGCATCTGAAGCAGAGAAAATGTGTTTTCCAAGGCAGCAAGCTGGAAAAGACTCAGTTTATCTACAGTTCAAGGTCAGGAGTCGTGCAGGCTGTGACTCCACACAGGAAACGGGGTCACAGAGTCCAGGTCTTCAACCAGGGAGAAGTGTACGATTGCCGCCACCGTTCTATGACGGATTGTCCTTGTGTTCTGATGAGATTCTGGACAGCGAAACTTGAGAGAATGAATATAGTAAAAGGAGAAGTCCCCCCAAAACCTGCTTATGACGTGGTAGCTAGAATGTGAGCTGCCGGCCCTGAACTATTGTATTATGGAGACATACTGGTTTGCAGACATTTGGAAATGTAGTTTGACTTTCACTTTGGGCTTTAGTGTGGAAGCCAAACAATTCTCCACTTGTGTACTTTATAAATGAGCAAGCAGCAGATATTTGTCTCTCCTTGATTTCTTTTTAATTTGTGTGTATGTGTTCATGTACATGCACTTACATGTATATGTGTATGTTCATGTGTGTTCACATGTTCGTGTGTAGGTATGGAGGCCCGAAATTGATGTCTGGCATCTTTCCCAGTTGTTCTCCACTTTGGGTTTTTTTTTTTTATTGGTTTGGTGTTTTTGTTTGCTTGTTTGTTTTTTGAGACAGGTTTTGCAGCTAGCACACACTGATTCCACCAGCTCTGCCAGCCAATCCCCAGGGCCCTCCTGGGTCTGTGCCTTCCATGTTGGTATTACAGCTATGGACTGCTGTGTCAGGATTTTTCTGTGGACACCGAGTATCTGAATTCAGTCCCTCGTATTTGCAAGGCAAGCACTTTACCAATTGATCCATCACCCTTTTCTGTCTTTCTTTTCCCCAAGCCCTCTAACAATCTCCGTATGGAATCTATGCTGCCAAATTATGAGACTACGATTTCACTCCAAAGACGGGCCACCTCTGACCTGTGACTGATTTCCAGCAGCCATTGTGCCTGTGGGTTGCAGAGACATCCGGGGAAGCTTGTAAGTCACCTAACAGAGCACTTAAAAAGAATCTAATAAATAAGAAATACAATGCCACCATCAGAGGCTTTCATGGAGGGTGGAGCGAGTCAGAGAAGTAATTTGGGCAATAAATCCTGTGAATTCCCATTACCCACCCCCGCTTCAGACGAGTTAAAAATAGAAGCCTCAAATAAATACATGTCAGAGGAAGGAAAAAAAAGAAAGGGGTGATTTAGAAGGAATTCTTGGTGGTCAGCCTAAGCCGAGAGTGTGGAAATTAGAACCAGATTACAATCATGAGATAGTACAGTGCTTTCCTAAGAGGTACTTGGGGAATAAATGTCACTCTGCCCTCTAGAAACAAATCAAGATGAGCAAGGTGACAAGCCAGGGACGTGGGAGCTGCTGGTCGCTTGTCCTCTGGCCCCTTGAGAAGTCGTATGGAAGTTCTAGCAGGGGAGCAGAGCTACTTTACCCCAGACAGAAGGTCAGTCAGCAGCTCTGGCATAGACACAGGGAGGCAGAAGGCAGGAGAGAAGATTCTGCTGTCTCGCTGACCTGTCCTGTTGCCGTCATAAAATGTCCTGACATTAACAAGGGTTCATTCTGGTTCACAAGGTATTGTTCACCATGGTGAGGAAGACATGGTGGCTGGAGCTGTGGAGGCGGGGGAGCCACATTGCATATAAAGTCAGGTAGCAGAGTGTGATGTTGCTAGTGGCAGCTCTCTTCAGTCTGGATTCCAGCCTATGAAATGGCGCCAACCCACAGCCTCTGTGGCTCTTCCCGACTCAATGGACCTATCCTAGGTAATCCTTCACCGTTGTGCTCAGGGGCTTGCCTCCTCGGTGACTGTAGTCATTAATTCTAGTCCGTCAAATTGACGACCAGTATTCACTGTCATGCCTGCCTAGCCAACCAGATCCGCTGAACCAGTCCTGACAGCTAAGAGGTGACAGGTGTCAGCTAGATGCCCTCACTTCTTGGCTGCCACCCTCTGGAAATCCTATGGTCTGAACACGACTGGTCATGACCATGGTAGGGGCATCTTGGTTCTGATACCGAAACCCATCTGGCTTCTCCATCCACCCATTCAACGGTCACTAGTGACCTCTGTTGATGAGGTCAATGGACACTTTCCCTGGTTTTCTCTCCACTGCATGTGACTCTGCTGTGGCCCCTTCCTTCCGTAGGTTTCAACACGCCTTACCTTACATGTGTCTCACTTCTCAATCCGTGTTCTCAGTAGCCTTTGCCGGCTCCCTGCCTTCCGCTTGTGCGTGGATGTCATTAGAACACTGCCCTTCACTTCGTTCTCACTCTTCGCCCTCCAAGCACCTTCGAGACCTCCGAATTCCTGCCCTCACCAGTGTATGTCTTAGCTCCTCCCAGATCTAGCTACTCAGCGCAGTTGCCGCTAGCCCCATGTGGCTCTTCAAATCCCAATTCTTTTCAAAAAATGCATTATTTTAAATTTTGATGTGTATTTTTAAAGGATTTTACATACATTTTTAAAATGTGTATGAGTTTTGTTTTGCCTGCGTGTATGTGTGTGTCCACCAAACCTAGTGCCGTTAGAGGTCAGAAAGGGCCCTGATTCTCTTGGAACTGGAGTTACAGGGGTTATGTAAGCACAAGGAATCAAATCCAGATCCTCTACAAGAAAAATAAGTGCTTTAACCACTGAGCCATCTCTCTAGCTCCTCCAATACCAATTCTTTAAATAAAACTGAGGCCTCACAAGATGGCTCAGCAGGAAAAGGCACTTGCCACCAAGCCTGATGACCTAAATTCAATCCCTGGGACCCACATGGTGGAAGAAAAGAACCAACTCTATCAAGTTGTTCTCTGACCTCCACACCTGTGCCATGGTACATGTACATCGATACCCACACTCACACACAACATACATACATGTGTATACAAAATCAATAAACAAATGCAATTTTTTAAAATTAAAAGTAAAATAAATTTGAATTAGACGTATAGTACCTTGGTCATTTAAGCTGCATCTTAAGGGTTTGTTAGTGGCATAAAGCCATCGTGTTGGATAGCATTATGCAGGCTTTATAGCCCTTGAGTATTCTGCAAACACCTCGCCACCATGTCTCTAGTATATTACTCATAGACTACTGGGAGAGTGAGAAAGGGTGCCTAAACCAAGGGAGATAAAAGAAAGGGCTAACAGATCGACTTCTGTTTTGAAGTAACGTGCAACCCACTATGAACGGGTTTTGGTCACTAGGGAGAGTTTATTGTGTCTTAAACTAAATGAAGCATGGCTTTTGCTTGAAGCTTTAATCCAGTAACTGGCCAATGTTTTCAGAGGCCATCTTCCTGCCTGGTCTTGCGCACACACAACACACACACACAGTGTAGACTATCCAAAAGCAAGCATCACCTTGGACATAGAGTAGCTGCCAGTAACTCCTGGAGTAGGGCTATTCCCCATTTCATTGCTGTCTGAAGAGGACAATGGTTATTTTTAAATGTCTCCCCATACCTGAGCCTAACACCATGGCCTATGACAGGGCCACTGAAAACAGTGCTTGATTCCATCTTGGGTTTCACTTTGGTCTCTGGAATCATGTAGAAGTAGCTATTTCTGACTCAAAAAGATCCTTGGGCAGAAATTGGAGGCTGCTGGGAGAGAAAAGAAGAACATGGATGCCAAGCTAGACCCACAGATGCCCAGTAGAGGTGGGGGTCTGAGAGGAGATAAGAAGTGGGGTTGGACTCCATGTCCTGCTGTTTTAGAATCTGGTGAGGACTTGGCTCTGTGGGTCAGCCGGAACAGCCAGTACGAGGCTGGAGCAGAACCAGCAGATCCAGGGTGCGGACGTCTTCTTCCACCTTGTCTGTGTCCTCGGTAAAGCTTTCTTTCCACAGATGCAGAATCAGTGGTTTTTCAAGGTGACCAGAGGACCAGCAAATGGGTGTTTATTTCAACTCTCAAAACACACAGGCTGGAAAGGTGATGTAGTGGTTAAGACTTGTTGCTCTTCTCGAGTACCTGAGCTCATACACAGTATTACACAGGGCAGCCCAAAGTCATCTGTACCTCAAGGTTCAGGAGACTCGACACCCTCTTCTGGTATCTGTGGGCACCTGCACACCTGTGGCATGCACATGCACACGCGTGTGCACGCTTGCGCGCGCACGCACACACACACACACAAATAAAAGACATTTTTAAAAATACAGTGATGAAGTTGAGTGATGGTGGGGCACACACCTTTAATCCCAGCACTTGGGAGGCAGAGGCAGGTGGATCTCTGTGAATTCGGGACCAGCCTGGTCTACAGAGTGAGTTCCAGGACAGACAGGGTTACACAGAGAAACCCTGTCTTGAAAAGGCAAACAGAACACAGTGATGAAAAAAGAAGCCATGAATTTGATAGAGACCAAAAAGGAGTATATAGTAGGATTTGGAGGAAGAAAATGGAAATGTTAATATTATATATGTAATTATATTTTAATTTTTAAAAGTAAAAGGAATGGAGAACATGTATATTAGACATTTTTTTTATCTTTTTCTCAAAGTGTGGAGATAGGTACAAAGATTCAGGGGAAGAACTGAAGAATTTGGGTGAGTGGTGGTGGGGGGTAAGGTTGCTCAGCCAAAAAAGGCATTTGCAGCCAAACCCACCAACCTGTGTTTCATTCCAAAGACCTACATGGCACAAAGAGAACAACTCTGAAAGTTATCCTTTGACCCCCCTTGAACGCTACGGCATGCATGCATGCACAGGTGACACAGCAGGACAGAGTGGTAAACATCTCCAATTGACACCAAGAAAGAATAAGGCCACTCCCATGACAGCATCAGAAGCTAATGATACGTCAGAATGGGAACAAACATCGTTTTGGTCATTTTTATTGCTGCTTTTCTTTTTTAAAATCTGTTTGCCTTGACTCCACATCACATCTAACAAAATATACCTTAATGTTCTGGCAAAGACATTCTTCAGTTCTCAGGGCCAAGGTTGGTAAAGCCACCTCTTTAGAAAGTGCGAATTAGGCTAAGCGTTCAAATGGAGCGGCATCACAGAATGGCTTCCTAAGCACAGTGTGCACGGAGCAGGAGTGGCTCTGCAGACTCCACCAACAATAGCGACTTTGTTCAGAGAGCTTTATGAACCCCATTTAGCATTAAGTAGATTGTCGCATCTGGAGGAGCTCCAACAGAGGGGCTTCAATTTTCTTATAAGTAATATAGAGTGCTGGGAAAAATTGGCTTGAGGACATTGCAATTCCTTTCTTGCACAAATACAGAAAAATATTTTTCTTTGAAGTTGCTTAAGGTTATTTCTTTTTCCAAAGGCAGAACATTTGAAATGTGTTCGTGGTAGGAAGCCTTTCTGACAATTATTTACAAGCCCCTGGGAATTGGTGAAATGGGAAAGACAGCCACAGTTATGGGTAAATGGTGTCTCTTAGGAAGATACGTTAAGACGGAAGCCACTGTACCAGCGAAGGTGCTATTAATTGGAAAGAGGGTCTTGGCATATGTTATCAAGTTAAGATGAGGTACTTTGACATCAAACCCAGTGAGATATCTTTATAAGATGAGACCGTTTGGATTTCAAGATCTAGACTCAGAGAGGAAAGCAGCGGGCGACGACTGGGAGCAACGAGAGTGGTGCAGCTTCCAGCTGAGGGACACCAAGGATGCCCCCAGCTACCTGAACCTAGATAGAAACCTAGGAAACAAGACAGGACTCTTCCAAAGACGCTTCAGATGGAGCATGGCCCTGTGGCTGCCTGGATCTTACACTTCCAATCTCTAGAACCAGGAAAAGTGACCCTCTGTTGTCTTGGGCTACCCTGAATGTGGACATTGGTTGGGGCAACCCTAGACACTCTGAATCCTAAGGTATGTTTGGCACTTTTATTTATTTAAAATACACACGCATACACAGTGTTGTGTGTGTGGTTTATGTGTCCATATATATGTGCGTAGGATGTGTGCCCTTACGTGAATGTAGAGACCAGAGGCAGACATCTGTTGTTCTCTACTTTATTCTTTTTAGACAGGGTCTCTCACTGAATCTAGAGTTGCCATTTTAGAAAGGCTTATGCCAGTAAGCTCCAACAATCTTCCTGTCTCTGTCCCACACTCTCTCAGCCTGGTGTTACAGGCACATGTGGCCATACCTGATGGAAGCTGCAGCTTCTCCTCCTCCTCCTCCTCCCTTTCCTTCTTTATTCTCCTCCTCCTTTCTTCTTCCTCCTCGATCTTCACTGTATGTGTGAGGATATGAATGCAGGCCCTTATACTGGTGCAGCAAGCACTTAGCCACGGAACCACCATCTCTGTCCCTCTAAGGTCTTCTGGATAGAGTAAGACACAGAAGTCTTCTCTCCTTGGTTCCTCAGAGAAACACGTGTCTTCACCCAACTGACTGCAATACCTCACAAATACCTCTTTGTCACTCTGCCCTTTTGCTCACTTCCAACCTCAATGGATCTCCCACCCTCTGAGCACACCCTCAGCAACTAGAAAACACAGGTGAGCCTGAAAAAGGAGATTTAAATAGAGATATAATATAGGATCTGGATTTCTGAACCCAAGGAGGTGATGTGCTCTGAGACACAGACTTCAACAGGGGAGATTTTTGTTTATTACACTATTCTTTTTTATACAAGAAAAGAAATTATCTTTTTCATTTTACATACCATTCCCAGTTCCCACTCCCTTCTCTTCTCCCATTCCCTCCACAGTTCCCCCTCCGTCCATTCCTCAGAGATAGTAAGACACATTGCTTTACTCCAAGGCCCCTCCTATTGTATCTAGGTTGAGCAAGGTATCCTTCCAAAGAGAATGGGTTCCCAAAAGGCCAGTACAAGCAGTAGGGATAAATCCTGGTGTCACTGCCAGTGGTCCCGCAGTCTGCCCCAGTCATACAACTGTCACCCACCTTCAGAGGGCCTAGTTTGGTGACAGGGGAGATTTGTACCACTGCTCTCTGGGGACCTTGCTTGGCACATTTAATTCTATGAACCTCAGGCCTGTTCATTTGTAGAATGGGTCTATCATTCCTGCCCAGCCATTTCTTTAGTCTTGTTTGGGTGTTAAATGAGGGCAGTTATTTCAAAATGGGAATTACCTATGAAGACATTGCTTTTTCCCAGAGTAGCTACAGAGCTCTGTTTCTTGGGGAAGAATGGAGAGAGGGAGGGAGAAGCAACTAGAGTTAACATTTCTGTCTGTGTTCTTCTACTCAGTGCTCAGGGCAGGAGGACCAGTCAAAGCAGAGAAGACCTCCAACCAGAGCCTGAGTCTCCAAAGCTAAACCTCCACTCTCACCTTCTTGTTGATACCCCCGCTCCTCCCAATCTGCTCCACTGACTGTATCTTTACATTATATGTGTGTGTGTGCATCTGTTGTGTGTCTGTACATGTGTATGCATATGTGTAAGTGTGTGCATGTATGTGTGTGTAGAGGCCAGAAGTCCACATTGGGCATTTTTATCTATCATTCTATACCCTCATTTTTGAGACAGGGTTTATCACTGAACCTGAAGCTTGACATATTTGCCAGACTGTCTGACCAGCAAGCCCCTGAAATCCACATCTTGGCCAGCTCAGCATTGTACAGACAGGGACGCCTGTGCTTAACTTTCACATCTGTGCTGGGGGTCCAAACTCAGGTCCTCATTGCTTGCACAGCAAGCCCTTTGCCTACTCAGCCATGTCCTCAACCTTCTATTATATTCTTATAATCGGGGAAACATACAACCCTATTCCCTCTCAAACCCTGTGCCCCCCGCCCCCGCTTTCCCTTCTTCTCATCTTCTCTCCTGTCTCCGCCCTCATCACCCCTTCGGAAAGTTTCCAGTAGAATGAAGGCACTGCTCTCAGAGGCCCTGCATAAAGAGCTCACTATACACTCCAGCAGGAATTATCCCCTTTGAAGAATCCCCACTTTAATCTCCTCCAAGGCAGGTCTTTGTGGTAAATAGAACAAAATGACACAATAGGCTTCAATCTAAAAGCCTTATTAAGCAGCATTCAGAAAATCTTGCAAATTTCTCATAACTAGAAGCATAATTAATTGGGTGGGTTTTTTTTTCATAGTATCTGGTGATTAGAACCAATCGAATATTTCAGATGATCTACTCAGCTTTGTGCAGGGAAATTATCATCCCTAACGTGTGAATGAGCAACAGATATTTCTTGACTGAGTTAACACACGGTTTCTTACACCTGTGTCAAGAATTTCACGGGGGATTTGGTCACAGCAGTGGAAGCATCTTGCTTTTTCTTCTGGGATCTCTCCTGATACAATGAGAATATTTAAAGGCCAGCTTGTGGGTCGAGGAGAGAGAGAACTATGGATTAGGAGCATCCTACCTCCCCAGATAGCACCCTAGGCTGCATACTCTCCACTCCCTTGCTAACTGTGAGAATTTAGGAAAGTGTGAGTCACCGGACTCTCGGCAGGAGAGGAGAGCTCAATGATGCCCTCCCTTACCTGCCTCACCCACTGGAGAAAACGAATCAGAATAGACTTGGAAGCAAGTCACACGTGCATAAATCGGAAGAGATGGCCTCTACGTGTAGCTTGTGACCCCAGAGACATCTAAACAAGACTGTGGGGATATTATTATTTTCTCTATCTTAAACTCCAGATGAACCCCAACCCTGCCCTTCAGGAACTGGTCAAGACATGCACATCTGCTATAGTTTGAGTCATGGACAGAATTGTTGATCCTGTTGGAGACTTCGGATGGTGGTGGGATCTTTAAGAGGCAGGTCTATGGGAGGCTCGAACAGGACCCTTCCTGGGGCTGGCTATCTGCTTGGCTATGAATTCTCTCCTCACAGCAGCTCATGCCATAATTCTGTCCACCAGAAGACAATATAGCCAGCAGGAGGCCCTACCAGACCTGGCACCATGCTAAATAAATGAGCAAAATAAAGCTTTTTTTCATTATACAGGTCCCTACCTCATGTGCTTTGTTCTAGTCATTTTATATATCATCCAACGGAAACTTCTGGTCCTTCTGAAATGCCCTCCATCATTGGTTTTGCACCAGTCCTCACAAAGAAAGTGTCTCGTGAGGCTTCCTGGGCCTTGACCTCTCAGCAGGCCAGACAAGGGGTGGATGGTTCTCACTCCTAGCCTCCCCAGTCCTCTGCTGCTACCCCAGCCACGAGTGCACTCCCACCTGCTGTCCACGGCCAGTGGCCATCAACTGAGCATCGATTTCTTGGGGAAGATGGGGGAATCACTCTTTTGCATTCCTGCTTTGGGCAAGAAAGGTCTTGATACCTATTTTCAGGGCACA